>NC_048298.1:130592010-130613929 GCF_013100865.1 Trachemys scripta elegans
GAGGCGGGATGGGGGGTGGTTTGGGGGAAAGGGGTGAAGTGGGTGTGAGGCCAGGGGCGGAGTGAGGATAGGAAGTGGTGGGATGGGGGTGGGGGTGGGGACTTGGGGGAAGGTGTGGAGTGGGGGCAGGGCCTGGGGCAGAGGTGGGGGGGGGTCAAGCACCCCCCCAGGTAGAGAGGAAGTTGGCTCCTATGTTTCTGGATCAGAATTACCCCAGAATGCATTTTGCCTGAGATGCCATGGAATGCCTGGAGAATGCAAGCTTTATAAACAGCAGCTTGTTAGGTAGAGGTTTACTGAGACCCTGCCATGGGTTGTATAACCTGTTTAGAAATGTTTGCGTAAGGGTTGAGTGGAGCTCTAGGGCTCACAACAGCATACAGAATGGGGTAGAGAGGCTGCTTACCTGAAATGATTCGAACTATCAAAAATGTTAAATTTCGCAGCCTGATGCAGCCAAACATTCCTGCACAGACACATGCTCAAGTCCATTGCAGTCAGTTCTTAAGTTTCAACTCTAAGAATTTCCAGTCTCTTCCCTAGCATCTTCTGTGAACAGGTTAATTTACTAATCTAAGGGTTTGGGGAGATTGTCTTGTGTTTTAAGAAAACACTTAAAAGCCATTGTTATAAGAAGAAGAACAGGAGTACTTGTGGCACCTTAGAGACTAACAAATTTATTAGAGCATAAGCTTTCGTGGACTACAGCCCACTTCTTCGGCTTATGCTCTAATAAATTTGTTAGTCTCTAAGGTGCCACAAGTACTCCTGTTCTTCTTTCTGCGGATACAGACTAACACGGCTGCTACTCTGAAACCTGTTATAAGAAGATACATAGAGGCTAGACGACTTCCTAAAGCAAGGCTTAGAAATTCCACAGGAGTGTAAAACTTGCAATATACAAGTCATGTTTAAATGCTTTGGTAAATCAGGGCCCCTGTTAGGATGGAGGTTTGGAGGTTGTTCTTTTGTTTTGTTTTTTTCTAAACCCGTTTGCTCAAGCTTAGAAGTAAAGAGGCGCACTTTGACTCCTGGAATCACAGAAGTCAGAAATGGAAAACATCGCTTAGATCATCTTGTCAACCTCCTCAGCAGAAAGACCAGGGCCAGATCCTCAACTTGTGTAAATTGTCATAGCTTAATTGAAGTCAATGGAGCTATGACAGTTCACACCAGCTGATAATTGAGCCCCAAGTATTGAATAGACATGGAAACTGAATTCTCCCTTTTCCCTTAAAGGTGTCTCTCTCCAAGTCAGAACGAAGGCACATTGTAAGGGAAGTTTCCACTGTTGTTGCCCATGCTGTACCTGTTCTGTGGATAAATGGAGGACTATAGTCTCCAAAGCTTCCAGGCCTTTTTTCAGCCCTAAATTAACTTGAGAATATAAGAACGGCCATACTGGGTCAAACCAAAGGTCCATCTTACCCAGTATCCTGTCTTCCGACAGTGGCCAATGTCAGGTGCCTCAGAGGGAATGAACAGAACAGGAAGTCATCAAGTGATCCACCCATTCTAGCTTCTGGCAAACAGAGGTTAGGGACACCATCCCTGCCTGTCCTGGCTAATAGCCATTGGTGGACCTAACCTCCATGAATGTATTTAGCTCTCTTTTGAACCCTGTTATAGTCTTGGCCTTCACAACATCCTCTGACAAAGAGTTCCACAAGTTGACTTTAAACTTTAAAATCCCTAATAAAGTCCAAAGCCTCCAGAGCTTACTTCTGAGTGGGCTACAGGCAGCAGTTTTTCTGTAATGATAGGGATGAGCTGAAAACGAGTGAAAATACAAGAAAGCAAAATGAAAATCTTTGTTGTTTGGCAGGAAAACAGATCTCGAGGCCAGACACATTTTTCCCGATTTAACCTTGCAGAAAACCTGCCTGAAGGTGCTACCAGAGTCCAGCCCAATAGGCCGGAAATAGAAGGAACCAACACCAGTCTCAAGTTGCCTCTGACAGCTCCAGGTACAATATGAGCAGAAACAATGCATGCTAGAGAGAATGATGTAACAAACAGCACTCACTAAGAAGGTGAATTGCTGTTAGAGTTCACTGAAATGTCTTTCTTGGGGAGGGGATGGAGGAAGGGATGCATTAGAGGAGTTTTAAATATAATTTAACTGTTGATATTAAACAAAAGTGGAACAAATAGACTAGTGCAAATATATAAGTGACGAGGATCATAGAATCATAGGACTGGAAGGGACCTCAACACATCATCTAGTCCAGTCCCTGCAAAGAAACCATGACAAGGGCTTGTCCAGGATGTGTGACCTTGTTGTGTGAAGGCAAGTCACTAAGGGTCTCTCTACACTTGGAGCTGGGGATGTGATTCCCACCTTCAGAAGACATACTTACTTGCACTGCTCTCATTGACCCAGCACATTAAAAATAGAATTGGCAGTATGAGCTGCAGGACGGTCTAGCCTCCCTGAGTATGTGCCCATGGCCTCATAATTTTTTCCGGTATTTGTTACTCTTTACGATTATTTTTAACAGATTTCTAAGTGAAATGTCAATTTGAAATTAAAAGTCAAAATGTTTCATTTTGAAAATGTCAAAACAAAGAGTTTCAACTTTTTCAAAAAACACATTTTTACATTTTTTATCTGGCTAAAATTATTCGCTGACTTCTACCCCAATCTGTGAATAATTCCATTTGAGTGACAAATACATGTTTTGGCAAATAAACTATTTAACCCCTTGCCCCCCCCCAAAAAAAATTCACTTGGCTGTAGCTGCTAGTTTCAGCTCTTTACAAAAATATTTCCCCTAACAAGAGAGTAGCAGAAGGACAATATTACTCTGGAAATCAATCATCAGTGACTAAATAAAAATAAGGGCATGGTAGAGCAAATACATCCCCACGTTGAATTGAACTCACTGCTGAACCCTGTTATATAAACAGTGCCTAGATACTACTAGACAATAATTATAGCCTGGTGATGGATCCATTAAAATATACAAACAGATAGTCATAAGCAACAACTGTCCAGTATATGATGACTAACAGTAAATTCTCCCTTCTGAGCACCTTAGAGACTAACACATTTATTAGAGCATAAGCTTTCGTGGACTTCTTCAGATGCATGGCAGATCTCAGCTCTGACAGTCTGATTTCCTCAGGTTCAGGAAGCCTGTCATATATGGCACAACATAAACAAACAAGACATTGGAACTGAAATTGCCCTGTTCTTTCAAGGAGAATCTCACCCTCCTTACAGTAAAATTCCATGTGCAGTTATCAACAGAAAAATATCAACCCGTATTCCCTTTTATTCAAAGGCACTTGTACCAGTGATTTTGAATGAAATGGGTAGGTAAGCTATAGTCTTTAACCTTCTGCTTTCCCTAAGTTTGGACTTGCTGAAGTAAACTTTTTAAAAAAAATTGACTTGACACAAGGACACAGCGTGACACTCGGGTGACAGGAACAATTCCAGGCTCTTCAATTGCTGAGAATTTTACTTAAACTAATAAAGCTGGCTTCAGACCAATATGGAGGCAAAATTAAGACAGCTAAAACAGCTCATTGGTTTGACAGTTCAACAGAGATCCTCTGTAGCACTAGAGGACTGATGCTAGGTTTAACCATTATAAGGACTAAATCCATTTGTTTTCTGAGGCCTTTGCCTGAGGGATGGAAGACTGTTGGACTATGCATTTAGCTATTTTTAGGAGGTGAAAGCATCTGACTTTAGTCAATGTGCTATTGTAAATATGCCTAGGGACAACTCTGAAAGATGCTTTTTTTAGAAATTCAGGCTGGGATCTTCAAAAATGCTCAGCTTTGGCCTAGCTCTGCTCACTCTGAAGTCAGTGTAAGTTACACCATTGATCTCCATGGGAGTAGAGTTAGGCCATTGCTGAGTGGATTTGAAATTTCCACCCTTAATAAAGAAGCTAAAAGCAGAACACAAAGCAGCATTACAGTACCTTCTTTACAACAAAACAGATCGCTGGGCTTCTGGTTTTCAGGGTTTATTCATTTTGTTTGGGGGAAGGGAGTTATTGTTACCAATTTTTGAGTTTTATGTAGAAGGCTTTTGGGACTTTCTTTTTCTATATTCTGTAATGAGTAATGTATATTATTTACATTACTCATTACAGTAGTATATATTGCAATAAGTAATATCTTTGTAATGCTCCCTAATGCACTTTAACAGAGCACTGTTTCTAACGGTACTTCGTTAAAGTGCCCTAGGGAACCTTTAGTGTGTACCAGCAGGATCTACACCGACTAATTAGTGCTCAACACATTTGTGCACTTCAAAAATCACACCTCCGTAGTCCGCATTACTGCTCTGTATAGACAAGCCCTTAGATACAAGTAACCATTTCTGGTGTTTTTCCAGGGTTTATTGGATAAACATCAATTTCATTTATATTACATGATATTATTTATTTACTTATTTGTATTGGGGGTGTTTTACTGGTATTATGAGTTAAAACCAAAAAATCAAAGCCCAACAGATAAAATAAGTAGTGTGCAAATGAAGACAAACTTCCAAAGACCAGCCACTCTGTGGACACACATTGGCCACCCACATTTTCCACCCACAGGTGCATTTCAGACACTGAATGTACCCACAGTTCAAAAATGGGAACCAATCACACTAACCAAACTTCTACCTACTTAACTGTGGGTGCAGATTAAGTAGTTAAGGCCAAAGAGGAAGATCAGGCTGGCAGCAGTGGCAGCTGCGGCTCTCTTCCTCCCTTGGCCACCCAAGAAGAAGCATTAGCAGGTCTCCTAGGTACTTCCCAGAGCACCTGGGCTAAATCCATAGAGCCCTTCTGTGGAGCACAGTGCCTCATCATGCTCCAGGCCAGGCAGACTAATCCTCCAGCTGCAAATGTCGTCAGTGACCTCACAATGTGACATGAGAATGGGGGCTCTAGTGCGTAATCAAGAAATTTGCTTAGAAATACAGAGGATCGGGCTGACTTCTTTCCTCAACTTATGCACAACTTCTTTCTAATTAATACATCTAGCAGTTTGCACTTAACATCCTATTTCCAAGGAGCAACAAATACTTTGCAAACTTTACTTAGCTGAACCTCACTCATGGGAAGTACATAAAGCCATTTTACAGGTAAGCAAACCAAAGCATTAAGGGCCCAATTTTTAAAGGAGATATTTAGGTGCCTAAAGAATCAGATAAGCACCTACTGGGATTTTCAAAAGCATCTAGGCTCCTAACTCCCATTGAGAGTTAGGCACGTAGTTTCTTTTGACAATTCTACCAGGCACCTAAATGTCTTTAGAAGTCTGGTTCTAAGAGAATAAATGATTTGAAAAGGGTCACACAGCAAGACAGAGTCAGGAAAAGAACACAGTTGATAGGGAAGAATAAAAACAATTAATCACTTTACATTTAAAGTAAACTTTTACTGTAAGAATCACAATTGAATTGCGTGATCAAGGTATTCCACATTTTCATTGTTGATTTTGTTTTTCAATTTAGAAGCCTTGAAATATTTTAGAAACCAGTTAACAGTTTATGAGCAAGAAGAAATTCTCAACTATGCAGAGCTGTGGTTTCTTGGGCTGGAAGCTAAAAAGATTGAAGGGTTACCTGAAACACAGAATAATAATTGTTATGATGACGAACATGGCACTTACATAAAGGTAAGAAGGAAAATCATGCTACTTGTATTCTGAGCAACAATATTTGCAGTGACTATTTGTCCACTGCTAGCTGGTCTATATGAGATAAATGAAGGTCTAAGATGACTTGCTAGCAGTTAAATGTCCATATTGCAAACCCATCACTATTGACAACCTGTTTGAATCTCAAAAGAGAAGCTCTGAATGGAGACCCACCTTCCCTTGACACAAGGTGCATTAGTTGAGGGCTTGTGCCACTTCTGCTAGTGCACTTCTGTGGCCTCTCTCAACTTGTCCTGTGGGCATAAGACTTCAGGTTTTGCCAGTCCAGCACCTTTCATGAGCAGTGAATTCACAGACATAAACACCACTCTAGAACATGAATCTTGAATTTGTGCCGGCACCAGAAGCTTGCATTTTGTTTCCTTGTCTACTACAGGTCCTACATGACCATATCGCATACCGCTATGAAGTGCTAGAGGTCATTGGGAAAGGGTCGTTTGGACAAGTAGCAAAATGTTTGGATCATAAAACCAATGAACTAGTGGCAGTGAAAATAATAAGGAACAAGAAAAGGTATAGCATGGCATGACTTCAAGAGGTTAAAGATGTGTTTGATAGGCTGTTACTTTTCTATTCATGAGAATAATCATCCCCTGCTTTTATTAGGGATAATTTACAAGTAATGATCTGTATATGCTATAAGAAAAAGGATGCTTGCTTA
Source organism: Trachemys scripta elegans (assembly GCF_013100865.1). Lineage (NCBI taxonomy): Eukaryota > Metazoa > Chordata > Testudines > Emydidae > Trachemys > Trachemys scripta. The sequence continues at coordinate 130,598,348 of NC_048298.1, forward strand.
TTCCATTTTTATAAATACTTTTAAAAATTGTGCATGTGTTTGTTGGCAATAAAATTGGAAGGATGCTATGTCTTGGCAGAATCAGGCATGATGTGGGCAAGAGTGGTGCAAGCTCCCTGCATGTAGCTCGGCCAATGCACCTCATTTCTGACTGACTGCATCCCCCACAATTCCAGTTATATTCCCCCCACTTCATAACTCTGCCAATTCACTTCTATCCTGACTTGCAAAACTGCATTTTATTCCAATATTGGGCTTCCAAATAGCTTTGTTATAGAGTTATCCAATGCTTAGGGCTTGTTTATATGGGGGAAGTTAGTGTGAAAGGGTTAGGTTGTGAATTTAAAGCACAATAGCTATTCCGCACCACATCCCCATGTGAAAATTCTTATTCTGCACTAAGAAGGCCTTTTTGCAGTTTATCTTAATCTACTTCGAAGTAGATTAACCTAAACCACACATCGGCGCTTTTAGTGTGGAAGAAGAGTGTCCACACAAGGAACTAGTGCAGGATAGCTGTTCCGCATTAACTATTCTAGGCTTTTTTCCCCCCGGTACACAAACCCTTAAACCAGGATTACACTACAAGGTTTTGTCGGCATAGCTATGTCAGTCAGCGGTGTTAAAGAAACACAACCCTGACCGACTTGGTAATGCTGGCAAACCCTCCCCCGCCCCAATGTAGATTTAGCTCTACCAGCAAAAGAGTCCTTTGGCCAGTGTAGTTTATGTCATCTGGGTAGGAAGTTTAACTATACCAACAAAATAACTCCTTTTGCCGGTATAAGCTGAGTTCCACTTGGGGGCTCTGCCAGGATAGCTATACTGGTATAGCTGTGTTGGCAAAGCCTTTGTAGTGTAGATTAGCCCTTTTACTCTGGAAAAATCCAGAAGTGCAAAAAAGATGGCAAAAAGCATAGGAATGGCAGGCTTATTTGTAAAAGAGATTAAAAATCTTAGGACTATTTACTTTGGAAAGGAGAAGAAAAAGAAGAAAAGAAGAAGAAGAGGAGGAGGAAAATTTAATAAAAGAAATGATAGGCAGAAAACCAGGATGGTGCTTTTATTCATTCCTCCTCGTAGCATAAGAACAAGAGAGCACAATCAAAAGGTAGCAAGTTTAAAACTGACAAAAAGGGAGCACTTTATTTTCCCAACATAGAGTCAGTTTGGTGAAATAAGAGCCACAGGAAATCATCCAGGCAAACAGTGTAGCGTGATTTTAAAAGGTTTAGCTGTTGATACAGAAATGTATAAAATGTACAGGGAATATCCATGCCTAAATGAGGGCAAAGCAGAGCATCTTCAGAGGCTGAGAAATTCCCCCCTCTTCCAACATGATATAATGTTGCATAGTTAGAAAATAGGGTGGGGGACATCACCGTCCTATGAAGCATCCAGCAATGACCTATTGCTGGAGACGGCATAAAGCATTAGGAGGACCAATAGCTGGCTCTGGCATAGGAAATTTTACAGTATAGTCCTACAATTTTTCTTCTCCTCTTACTAATGGCCAGGCTTGTTCTACTAAGCAGTGCTGTTGGATCAGGCCCAGAGAAATTTTACTACTAAAATTCTTTGGGCCTGATCCAGCAGCATTGGAGTCAATGGGAGTTGTGCAATTATCTTAAGCAGGAGATTAATTAGGCCCTTTCATTGCATGCTTTCTTCTTGCTTCTGTGAGCCTCTTGTACAGATACTGTAGAAAACTGAAGACCTTTCTACTCTTGGGGTGAAATCTTGGCTCTGTTAAAGTAAATGGAAAGACTCCCGTTGACTTCACTGGGGCCAGGATTAAACCCTAGATGCTCAAACATGTATTGTTTGAAACATTTTTTCATTCAATTATTTTGCCAGCCAGGTTCAAAATAACCAGAATAGATAGTGGTTAGCATTATGAAGTCAGCATTTGCCAATAATTACCACACAGTATTTCTCTTTACTTAGACTAGGAAATAACTCTTGTAGCTCAGATTCCATTGCGTGGTAATTACCGGTCACTACTGATTCTTTAGTGAGAGCTATTTGTTTTGTATCTGTAGCAAGATCATGTTGGTTGTAGTATTCCATTTACAATGAGATTAATTTAATCAGGTCCTTGCCATATCATGTGACTTTGTCCTATGCATGTAGATTTCACAATCAGGCTTTGGTAGAAGTGAAGATTCTCGATGCTCTTCGGAAGAGGGACAAAGACAATACTCACAATGTTGTCCATATGAAGGAATGCTTTTACTTTCGCAATCACTTCTGCATTTCTTTTGAACTGCTAGGGTAAGGCATATATTCTTCTACATATATCATGGCCAAATTATATAGGATCGCAGACCCATACATGTTATGAAGATAACTTGTCTGTTATTTTCTTTCTTTTTAGTGTTTTTGAGTAGAGTTGCCAACCTTCCAGGGTTGTCCTGGAGTCTCCAGGAATTAAAGATTAATCTTTAATTAAAGATTATGTCATGTGATGAAATCTCCAAGAATACATCCAACCAAAATTGGCAACCCCATTTTTGAGTTGGTCGGTTGGTTTTTTTCTGGTTCACACCATGTAGTGTTTAGTTTACAGACACCTGTGTTAATTTGCACATCATTTCCCCTCCCTGCCCAATATCAAGAGCCCTCGAAAAAGGATGGGGAACAAAGTAGAGAAAAATGGCCTGAGAATGTAGAAAGGACACAGCTGATCTGTTTAGTTATAGGGCCAGATTATGATATTTATCAACAGCCCTGAGAGGGATATTTCCTTGTCCCAAGAGGCACAATCCTTCCCCTAGCTCCCCAAAGCATAGAGGGAGCATACCTGATGCACCATCCAATAAGATGTGCTGAGGCCCCTCCCCAGCCTTTTTGGGGGCAATTTGCATCCCTGAGTGGTGCAAAGAAGAAGCAATCTCTCAGCACAGAGCCTGGGATTGACCTTAGATCTTGGTGCTCACGGGTAGATTGGAAAAGGCTCCTTATTAGAGTTCCCCCACCACACACATGCACACACACCATGTGCACCCTTATTAGAACCAGGGACAATCTGGTGCATAATTTTTGTTCTCTGCATGTTACATTTCTTTAGCTGATGGAATGAAATGGAAAAAAAAATTAAAAAGTGAATGTAGGGGTTGGTGAACTTTAGAGTTTGTTATGCTGATCTGCCCTCTTTTGTTCCCCTTGAAAACTCCTGATAAAGAACATATAGTTTAGGTTTGTCCTAATATTCAATCTAATGTTATATAAATAGTGCACAGCGTTGCAATTGTTAGCAAAGGAAAACAAGCCGTGACAGACTCCCACAGGATACCGAGCTGAAAAAAAACAGATGATTCCCTCAATAGTAACCAGGTGGAGTTGATAGAAAAATACAGGAACCAGCAAGTGAACTTGACCTTTATAATTGCATCTATTGTCTGACAAACATGATAACCAATATCAGGAATGTGAGGTGTGTTTTAAAATGATTATTCCATTATTTCAGCTGTTTTTAAAGATACTGTACATCAGACGTTAAAAATACAACAATTGTTATTGTTTTGGGAATGTACTTTATAGGAGGAAGTTTGGAGAAATCATGGACATTTTTATTCTTCACGTTTCTTGTAATCAAATGTCAAATGGGAGTTCAAGCCATTGTTTTCTGTTTTCTAAAAAAATCCCTCCCCCGCTTGTGTACAGACGTGGCAGGCTTCTCTTCCCTTCATTCTAGGGTGCTCTGCATCCTGAAGAGCCAGCAAATTATTAGAAGATTTAATCCCTGACTCTGACCTAAACTCAGTGTCACACCCAGCTCCTACGGATACCTGTGACAATGTGAACTCTGACACGTGTGCTGATTAACAGGATGCAATCAAAGGCCTCTTGGGTCCAATAAAGGCAGAAGCCTGGGATCTCAGAAAGTCACTGTGGGAAACGGAGAGGAAAACAGCTTCTGGCTATCCAGCACGTTCACCCCCCTTAAAAGAGACCTGGAACCTCTGTCCATAACATAAAAGCATATTTTTGCCTTATCGGTCCAATGGTAATTTAAATTATTAGTAAAACAATAACTGGATTGATGAATGTTGTTTCCCACAGAATGAAAACAGCATGTACTAGCTATTTTGTTTTCTAATGGTCAGACTCTGCCCATGCCTTGTGTGGACGTACAAGAAAGGGAGGTGAAAATTTCTTCCACCTACATACACAGTCTTGCACCTAGGCTCAGTAACTGGTCAGAATTCCATTGGGGAGCATAGCATCATCTCCCTGCTAGTGCCTGTATAGGTCCCAGCTGTCTGAAAGCAAGCTGGGTGAGGGCAGGGCAATAGCAGTGTCCCCAGCACAGCTGGTCAGATGCATAGCAGGAAGCATGCTTCACCGTCTCCAAGAGTGATGGAGCTACTACTATGGCCCACAGCCCCTAAGAAGAAATTTGCCTAACTCAGCCAATGGCAACACAGCCCCTCCACACACACCACATCAATGTGTTTCCGGCATACAGGGAAGAATCTAAACCCAAGATCTATCAGTTATTCTGAAAATTGTGTCTCAACGTTCTACAAAATTCACATGCTGTTAGTAAACCTTTGACACCTACCAGCAAGGTTGTCATTTTAGTTCATTGCCAGGCCCTTCTCCTACTCCTATGCCTCAGTTTCCCAAACTGTGAAATAGTAATTATAATCATGGTTACCTGCCTCAGAAGAATGTTGCTTTATCATTGGTAAAGTAGTTAGGGGTCCTCCACTGAAAGGCACTTTTATAGAAAAGAGGGGTAATCCAGTGGTTAGTGCACTAGTGGGACTTAGGACATCTGGGTTCAATTTCCTGCTCTGCTACAGAGTTCCTCTGTGACCTTGGGCAAGTCACTTTGCCTCTCGGTACCTGAATTCCCATTTGTAAAATGGAGATAATAGTGCTTCCCTTGGTGGTGTTGTGGGGATAAATTTGAGATTGTGAGGTGCTCAGATACTATGATAATGGGAGGCCATCATTGTAGATATCTAGAAATGAAGGCAGTGCAAAACTGCAACCAGGTAAAACAAATTTCATTGCAAACCTGAAAGCTGGCCCAAGTTCATGGGCAATGTTTTGAGTAAACCTGAGTTGAGCTTCCAGCAACACTGGAGCAATTTGTGATTTCAGGAGGAAATGGAGAATTTGGTGTTTTGTCCCAAAAGCAAACCATGGCATTTTGAGGTAAGAGCTGCTTTGAGTTTTATAAACCCATAACTCAAAGTGAAACTCACGCAAGTACAAACCTGTGCAAAGTGAAATGGGAGAAAGGTTTACCCGCATGACCCAATGTACATTGACATTGCTGAGCTTTTCAGTGCTCTAGTGAACAGCATCATCCTAATTCTTATTATCAGCCCTACTGCAGCAGTACCATTGCACTTCCCACCTTCGTTCTGGTCATGGCATTGCCTGGTGGTGACCTTGCCTTGCTGAGGAAGGTTGAAGGAAACAGCTAGTAAGGGAAGTCTCTTTTTTGGACTTATGTTTGTTTACTTATTTTGCCCTTCCCGTTCCCATCAAACCACACATGACAGAAGTTAGTCATGTCACTTAATGCTCTATTGAAAGGTGCTCATACTACAGTGATGAGGACAGTGTAAGAGCAATAGAATCTATACAGGTATTTTATCAAGGATGATTTCCCTTGAGCGTCTGACCACAGGCACTGAGATACAAAGGAATTTATGGAAGGTGCCAAGTCAAAGGTCAATTAAAAAGAATGGGATCTGGACCAAACCTTTCTATCTCTTATTCCCCCAATGAGAATGCTATTCTTCATGGTGAAAAGCAATGGATTTGTGACACCTGGTTCAATAAATTAATGTGTCCCATTGACATTACTTATCCATTAGATCTGGAGGATTATATGCAATATAACATTCCTAAGAAGGAAAACATACATGTTGTTTTATTCTGGGTGATTCCTTTCTCTCATATAGGAAAAAAACAAGAGGCTTTCTAATGTGCTTTAAACTATTCACACCATAAACCCAAAGTGCCCTGGTCTCTCTGTCTCTCATCCCACAGAATAAATTTGTATCAGCTGATCAAAAAGAACAAGTTCCAAGGTTTTAGTTTGTCTTTGATTCGACGATTCACTCAGTGTGTGCTGAGATGTTTACAAATGCTCTACCGGGAAAAAATTATCCACTGTGACTTGAAACCTGTGAGTACTGTCATCTCATTATAAGCCACTTTGTAGAGTTCTTGTAAGGTGCATCCTATCTTTCATGGATAGAGAACTTCTGAAAGGATCTTTAATACTCAACAGTGATAGGTAGAACCTATGATTCCTCTAAGGGGTGTTATTCCCAGTTCAAGTAGTTCCCATACTCATGCCAGCTCGCTAAAAATAGTAGTGTAGCAGTGCTGAGTACATACTCACAGAGTCTGGGTAGGTTTGTACTCAGGGTGGCTGGTCCAGGATCCCAGCTCTGCAGCAGGGACCCTGAAAACCCTGAGAGCCTTGGCTTGAGCCAGGGTTCTCAGGGCTTCCAGGCTCCTGTTAGAGAGGGGGTTTCTGGGACTTTGGGACTCCCAGCTTCATGGCAGAGAACCTGGAAGCCTTGAAATGGTGGGGTTGCCCCAGAACTGTAGACCCTAGAAGCACAGGGCCCCTGGCCCCAAGGGGGTCCCTATTTCCTCCTCTTATTCTGTCTCTCTCATAACTTTCATTTGGAGTTTTGCTTTATTTCAAATAATTGGGCATGATTGCCCTCCAGTATCAGTAAAGTGTATGAACAGGCAAGATAAAGTGATTTATATAACTATTACAGAGTTAAGCATAACCTCATCATATTATACATTACTTTTACCAAAGAGTTCACTAACCTACTGGGGTGTTATTGTCTTTCCCCCTTTTTATTTTTCCTCTTTAGGAGAACATATTGCTATACCACAAAGGTCAAAATTCAGTCAAAGTTATTGACTTTGGATCAAGCTGCTATGAACACCAAAGAGGTTTGCAGAAAAGTCAAGTTGATGTAATTTTCTTAATTAGATTTATTAATTTTTAAAAACTGGAAAAAATGTTTTTGCATTGAGCTAATACAATGACACATGCCCATCATTTGCATCTATTGAACTAGTAAGCCAATGAGGTTCTCCTTGTGTCACCTACCAGCACTTTCCCCCACACTGCTGAGACTGATCTACCACCTTTAATGATGATGATGATTGATGATGATATAGAAATTGCTCTTAGCAGGTGTAGGGAGTTGAAATGGATCCAAGTGAATAGCCCCACGAACTTAAATAAAACTTACTCTCTTCAGTGGGGGTTGACAGGATCAGACCGAGATCCTTTTTTATTAATTAGTTAAGTTACAATTCATGCATTTTTGAACTAAAAGTATCCTTTCCCTGAGTTGCGGTAAAATGAAAACATCCAGGGGCACTGGAGATTATACAGCCATTTTAAAGAGATTTTTAAAACATTTTTTCTTGATAAGGTTTAAACAGAATCTACAGCGAATAAACCAAACAAAACCAATAAACAAGAAATTAAACATAAAATGTGTCTTATAGTTGAATTGATGACAAAGAACTCACAACACTAAGAATAAACATGTCATTCAAGAGGGAAATAAATGAGGGGAAGGCTGTAGCACTCGTTAAATGGGAGACATCTATACAACATTTTCACTAAGCATGGAAAAAACAAATCATGTTCTATGTTCTTCTCTTTCTCCCATTAAACATGTTTCTCCACTCAGACAATATATACGAATTCAGCCAAGCACCCTGCTCTAGATTTTGGAATTTCTCTAGATTTCACACAACGCACAGTCAACCTGTGGAACTCCTTGCCAGAGGATGTTGTGAAGGCTAAGACCATAACAGGGTTCAAAAAAGAATTAGATAAATTCATGGAGGATAGGTCCATCAGTGGCTATTAGCCCGGGTGGGCAGGGATGGTGTCCCTAGTCTCTGTTTGCCAGAAGCTGGGAATGAGCGACAGGGGATGGATCACTTGATAATTACCTGTTCTGTTCATTCTCTCTGGGGCACCTGGCACTGGCCACTGTCAGAAGACAGGATACTGGGCTAGATGGACCTTTGGTCTGACTCAGTAGGGCCATTCTTATGTTCTAATGTTGTGTTTAAATCAGTTAGATTTATACAATCTGCTTTTGAAAGGGAGGTTAATCATTTTAGGCTTTCCAGTGTTTGGGTACAAGATAATAAGAGATTCACCCTGGAATGTATCTGGAGAAGAATAATTTGAAACAGAAATTCAATGGAAGTAATGTGGAGCATGATTCATCTCCTGTTAGCTTAAATAAGAGGTTTTTTTAGATGCCTGGGAAGCAGTAACTGAAAGATACCTAAGGGCAGGTAGTAGAAGACAAAGTTAGATATTCGTTCGTAGTAAGATATGGCACAACAACAAAACCCCAACAGTGCGATATTGGCCAAGCATACAGAGCAACATGCCATGTGTCGTCCCTTCCTATGCACTTCTGGAGAAATTGCCCCAAAAATACTGCTTGTGTTGCGGAGCAGCTTGCTCCCAGAAAGCTGTTGAACAGGAGGGAGTTAAAAGAGCAAACGAATAAATAAAAGGGTCCAACAGGCTAGTGGAATTGATGTAGGAGGGAAAAGTGACAGAGGTAATGTACCATCATTATATTTAATTGGGCTGAATACCAATTAAGAGGGGTTAGTTTACTCACTATGGTCCCAATCCTGGGATGTGACCTGCTGGCCCAGGTCCCTGCATGTGTAGAGTCCCAATTAAGACACTGGATGAAATTCCGACCCTATTGAAATCAACGCGAGTTTTGCCATTGACTTCAGTGAGGCCAGAATTTCGCCAAATAGGTCTCTGAAGGTGTGGAGTGCGTTGTGCTGGAAAATCCCATTGCAGGACTGGGGCCTATAGAGGGGGAAGAATTGTTTGGGCTGGTTCAAGGGGTATAATTACATGTAAGGGAATGAACTAAGGATATTTGGCTGAATAATAATCAGGAAACATTTCCTAAGAGCAAGATCTATTGCTCTGTGAAATAGTTCCCAAAAGATGTGGGGAAAGACCCATCACATGCAATTTAAAATGGAATTGGATGAAGTATTAGAAACATGTACTAAGGAACAATCCCTCTCTGGCTTATCAGGGAAATAATAGGTATTTGTCTTTTCTAAGGTCTATGGTTCTCTAATGTGAATTGCTGCCCTGACAACACTATGTTCCTTAGTGTCCCATTTTCTTTCCTAATGCAGTGTATACGTATGTTCAGAGCCGATTTTATCGCTCCCCCGAAGTGATTCTTGGTCACCCGTATGCTACTCCTATTGATATGTGGAGCCTGGGATGCATCATGGCTGAACTTTACACAGGCTATCCCCTTTTTCCCGGAGAGAATGAAGTAGAGCAACTTGCCTGCATCATGGAGGTAGCGTCTGGGATATTTTTAGTCATGACATCAAGGTGCTGTTTCCTCCATCCCTTACATGCATGTTTTAGAAACAAAGCATTTTGTAATTTGATGAATTGTTTGAACAGTTCCTTCCACAGGGGTTCATTGACATGAGTTTTCGAATGACAGGTTAGCTGCAGTTTGCTAAACTGCACTCCCAGCAACAGAATGACACATGAATAGACTCAAATATTTTTTGAAGCTGGGCTGGCTGTGAGAGGGAAGCTTATCACAGCCAGGGGGCCCAGTGAGAAGGAAGAGGCAGAATGTGAAGATGCTGCCTCCTCTTTGTGTGGCAAACCAGCTCCCTGTGGTGAACATTGTTGGTTTGTTCAGTCACTGCACTGTTTCTGTCTTTATGGTGAGCACATTGTAATCTGATTAGAATTGTAGGGAGCGGTTCTGATCAAAGAAGTATGTTTGAGTCTAAGGGAGAAGCAAAGCAATATTTTAATTTTTCTCCTTTCCCTAATACATTTGTTGTTTTTGTTTGCACTGCCATGTAACGTACCTGGGGCCAACTGTGAAAACGATGCAAAAGTTATGTCGGGTACAATGTGTTGCAATCAGTCTCCTAGGCAAGTCTGACTAATGAGAGCATATCACTTTGCTGCCCAGCATCCTGTGCTAGCTCCCTGTCTGATTTCCAACCCAGGGCAAGCCCTGAATTAGCAGGTGCAAAGCTGCTGTACTGTCCCTCTCTGCAGTCTCCCACAGCATCTACGTCAATCAACAGTAGTGCTGTTCTTCAGAGTCCCCGGGGGAAACTTCCAGGGCTGGGGAAAGAGCTGTCTCAACAGAGGGCCGTAGATGTTGTAGATGCTATTAGTCAGATCAGAATGAGCCCATCTGTGAAAACAAATCTGTTTAAGTAAGACCTCCATTAATAACAGAGCAAGCTAGCCTGGCAGCATTGTTTATGGAAGACGACAACCACCAAAATTTATCTCCTGTGAGAAGACAGCTTAAAATGGAGAGTGTGAAGTCCATTTTCAACCAATTATAATGGATCCCTTGGTTCTGTATATGGACCTTAGACACTGTATTACAGTGAGCGGCACATTAAAAATGAGGGTGGGTTAGAGAGAGTTGTAGACATTTCACTCCATGCATCTGAAGAAGTGGGTTTTTTACCCACAAAAGCTTATGCCCAAATAAATCTGTTAGTGTTTAAGGTGCCATCGGACTCCTCGTTGTTTTTATAGATACAGACTAACACGGCTACCCCTCTGAAACATTTTATTGTCAATTGCCACATGTAAATAAGAGGAACAGCACATCCATCTTTAGCCAAGGCTGTTAGAGATGTTGAAGAAATAGTGAATAACTCCTGATAATAATTTTCTGTCTTGAAGATATTGGGTCTTCCGCCAGCTGATTTTATTCAGACTGCATCAAGAAGACGAACATTCTTTGGTAAGCGCCTGTGATTGTCTTTCTTTATTGTATCACTTCCACAGCTGTCTGGCGGGCGGCTGAGAAATGCTGGGAGGTAGGCAGAGGAGTGGGGACGCGGCGCGCTTAGGGGAGGGGTGGGGGTGAGGGGAGCTTGGCTGCCAGTGGGTGCAGAGCACCCACTAGTTTTTCCCCATGGGTGCTACAGACCTGGAGCACCCACTGAGTCGGCGCCTATACATGGCTTGCCCCGCTGTGTGAGTAATCCCTCTAGCAGAGCGATCTGAAATTATACCAGTTGAATGCTGTGCTGTGTTATCAGTTTACTCTGCATATTTTTCAGGATGAAAGTATAATCAGTTCTAGTAAAGTGCATTTAATACAGATTTGTTTCCTAAGTGGTGTTGCCTCCTTTCATGGTTTTACCAATGAGAAAACAACAAGCTCCGGGAGGTGGGGCGGGGGGAGGAGGAACGGGAATGTGGCGCACTCAGGGGAGGAGGCAGGGAAGAGGCGGGACTGGGGTGGGGATTTGGGGAAAGGATTGGGATGGGGCAGGGAGGGAATGGAGTTGGGGCGGGGACTTTGGGGAAAGGTTGGGATGGGAGCGGGGTAGGGCAGGGCCTCATGGAAGGGGTGGAGTGGGAGTGGGGTTGGGTGCGGGCGGAGGAGGGGAGTCGAGCATCCAGGGGAAAGCAGGGAAGTCGGCGCCTATGAAGCCATGTACTGATGGGATCGATGTAACATGGGAAAACTCATTTCATTCCTCTCATAAGACCCTGTTCAGGACTTCTTATTCACACCTTTCTCCTACTGACTTCAATAAAGGTTTTACCCTAAATAAGGAGTCAGAGTTTAAGGCCAGAAGAGACCACCAGATCATCTAGTATGGCCTCCTGTGTATCACAGGTCACCAGCACCTGCATGTTAAACCAAACAACCAAAATGAGACCAAAGAATTACAGCCCTCAGGAAAATAGACTTATGTGCCACAGGCAGAGACTAGGAGGGACCAAGATCCCTGCAATGAGAAGGAAATTATTAAGGGAGATATACCGAGATAATCTTGGCAAGTGACCTGTACCTGCATGCTGCAGAGGAAGCAGAAACCCCCCAGGGTCCCCGCCAATCTGACCTGCAAGAAAATTCCTTCCCATCCCGACCTATTGTGCTCAACCCTGAGCATATGAGCAAGAACCAACCAGCCAAGCACCTGAAAAAGAGAGAATTCTCAGTGCCACCTCACAGGCCTGGCCCTGAGTAGGGCTCATTGTGTTCTAGCTAAATACCAACTGGGTAATTATGTTCAACCTACCTACGATTCAATGGGACATGGCATTCCTCACTTCCTGTCCTAAGCAGCTGTGTAGTGCATTTCTGTGTTGTTAAACAGTTGTCATGTTTCCCCTGAAGTAGATGCAGGTCAGTGGTAGGTAAAGGTATTTCTTGGGTGTAAGTTTGTGAAGAACTTTGGGTTCCTTTTGGATGAAAGTTATGTAAGTACAAGTCATTTTCCTTATGGATTTAAATCTCCTTGTAGGACTCTATAAAGTTCACACTACTGAAGGGCAACATCGTGACTACGGCTAAACTGTTACTGTGCAAAATATTTACATGACTTAAAAGCATATTTTGTTTTTAAAGATTCCAGAGGTTTTCCTAGAACTATAACAAACAGCAGGGGGAAAAAAAGACACCCAGACTCCAAAGATCTAAGTATGGTATTAAAAACCCATGATGCTTCTTTCCTGGATTTTCTGAGAGGCTGCCTAATGTAAGTTACTTTTCACTTCTTTTTATTTTCTGCAGACTTGTTTGACTTTAAGTCCCTGCTTTATTTCTCTTAGGGCTTTAAAGATTTTTGTATCTCAGTTTTTTCACCAATGTTTATTTTATAGGCCCATCCTTGTAGCATTTGAGTGCCTCACAAACATTAATGAACTTTAGTCTCACAACAAAAAAAAAGTGTTATGCACAGCTTACAGAAGGGGAAACGGACACACACAGAGATTTAAGTGATTTCCCCAAGGTCACAGAGGAAGTCTGTGGCAGAGCCAGAAATAAAACCCAGATCTCCTGCTTCTGAATCCAGTGACAACCCTAAAAGCATCCTTCTTCACTTATAAAAGCCCAGTAATTAACCACATCAATCTGATTTAAGGTAAAGTTTCATGCAGGTAACATGGGTGGTGTCAGAGCGGAATCACACTGTACACCTCCCTAGAACAACACTCAATTTTGTATTCAACCAAGGCTGGCTCCAGGTTGCCACCCCAAGCAAAAAAAAAAAAAAAAGGTCGGAGTGCCACCCCTTGAAAAGGCATGTGCCGGTCCTGTATTCAACAACGATTATAACAATCCAAGTCCCATTGCAGCAAATGGGAGTCTTTCCATTCACTTCAATGGGAGTGACTTTGGGCATTGATTTGTGGTTCTGGATTACCACGTCTATGGTGTGCCCTGGAAGGGGCCAGCAGAGAATGTGCCGTGATGTAAAAGACTTGGTTCTTCTTTGACTATTTGTCCACATAGATCCCACTCTTGTTGGGCATGGGCTTTATGTCTGCAAAACTGGATTCTTTTGGCCAGCACTGTCTGTTGGGGACAAGCCTGCACACTAGAAATCCTTGTGCCTCTCCCACCCCATAAAGGATGGAATAGTCCCAACCCAACCATTCTTCAGTTCCTTCTTACCATCAGTGAGAGTGAGTTGGAACCCCTGCAGTGTCCTCTGGCTTCTCTGTGACTCTGTTCTTGTTAGTGGTTAGTTAGCATAGTGTTAGGTAGTTAGTTAACTTTTACTTTGCCCCTTGGCTTTTAAAGAAACTTTTTACAAACTTTTCATAGATAGTAAGATCTGAGACTGAGTCTATGCTTCTCTCCCCCCACTACCAGAACTTCCACTGTTATGGAAGCTAAATCCCTGGGGTTTAAGACATGCCCCTCCGGAGATCGTTAAGTGCTTTTTTTTTTTTTTTCGGTTAGGCAAACGCAAAGGCATATCTTTGACCAGTGCTCCACTTGCTGCTCTTTTTCCAAATGGACTGAGAAGGCTAGTGATGCACCGCGCATGCCTAAAGCTATTTCATCTGGAGGTCTCCATGAAAGCCTTGTCAGATACAGAGAAAGTTGTAACTAAGGCTCAGTCCCTCTCAGCTAGTGCCCCAATGAACTGTGATTCATCTCAAGCTCCAGGGCAGAAATGTCTAAGATACCTCAAAAACAACAAGGAGACCGGTGGCACCTTCAAGACTAACAGATTTATTTGGGCACAAGCTTTTGTGGGTAAAAAAACCACTTCTTCAGTGGTTGCATCTGAAGAAGTGGGTTTTACCCACGAAAGCTTGTGCCCAAATAAATCCGTTAGTCTTTAAGGTGCCACCGGTCTCCTTGTTGTTTTTGTGGATACGGACTAACACGGCTCCCCCGATAAGAGACCTCAGGAGTCAGCTTCAGTCCACGTGCTGACTTCTTCACAAAGGGGTAGGAAGGAACATAACTCTCCCTCTCTGGGACCCTCAGAACTGAGACACAAGTCGACATGTATTAGTCTTGTCTCTAGTTCTGCAGCAGAATAGCAGCCTTCAACGGGTGTCTCTGCCACCTTAGTACCAGCTATGAAAAGAGTGCCTGCAGTACAGGCTAAATCCTTCCTCCGTCAGGGGCTCCTCGGCAAGCTCTGTATCCAGCACATTGGCACCCAGCCCTTTGGTCCTGTCCCTTATGGCTACTTTGGCCTATTTGGCACTGAGTGCCCTGTCTGTGGGCTAGGTATCAGTATCCCTCTTGTTGGCTTGTACAACATCAGCAGTGCTAACTAGTCCTTTGGTCACCCAGATCACAGTACAGCATTCAGCTGTTGATACATCTGTGCCATCTACTTCCCCTACCCATGTACAGAGGATGCAGGAGCACCCTGACACACCCAAAAGTGGGGAATCCACCCCCCACTTAAGGAGTTGTATTCCTTTTCTTCTTCTCCACTGGGACATAGTAGAGACTCAACTCCTGCTCCTCCCTCCTCCCTCCCCTGCTCTTCCCTCCTCCCTCCCCTGTCATTACACCTGACAGCCTGGATGCTGGTTGGTTGACGTCCACCAAAAGACGCTGTTCAACAGAAGCTCAGAACATTCTGCTTCAAAGCAGAAAAGCCTCAACCACAATAATTTATAAAGCTAATTGAAAGAGATTTTCTATTTGGACACCTCAGCACCAGCTGTCTCCCTGGACAACACCCTTGACAACTTACTAACCCTGGAACCATCTGGACGTTCTTTTAGTTCCATAAGGGTCTGTCTAACAGCGAAATCTGCACATTATCCTCTTATCCAGAGCCACACGTTTTTCTTACCCTACAGTGGCAAGATTCCTTAAGGGCCTAACTCATGTTTTCCTCACAGTTCAGTAGCCTCCTCCCTCTTGGAACCTCAGTATAGTATTAACAGGGTTAATAGGAACCCTTTTTGAGACCTTAGCAACCTGTTCCCTATACCACGTGTCAATGAAGACTGCCTTTTTAGTAGTCATTACCTAGGGTTACCATATCTCATAAATAAAAAAAGAGGACCCTCCACGGGCCCTGGCCCCGCCCATTTCCCCACCCCTAGCCCCGCCCCAATTCCGCCCCTTCCCCACCCTAACTCCACCCCCTCCTCCCTCCCACTCCCAGCCATGGGGAAAGGGCTGCCCCAGCGCTACCGGCTTCAGGGTTTGCCGGGCAGCCCCCAGACCCTGCGCCCCCAGCCGGCGCTTCCCCAGCGCAGCTGGAGCCCGGGAGGGG
>NC_048298.1:130633929-130695038 GCF_013100865.1 Trachemys scripta elegans
GGGGTTGTGGGGCAGGGGCGACGGGCCCCGGGGTGAGAGGGATGGGAGGGGTTGTGGGGCAGGGGTGACGGGCCCCGGGGTGAGAGGGATGGGGGGGGTTGTGGGGCAGGGGCGATGGGCCCCGGGGTGAGAGGGAAGATGGGGGAGTAGGGGAGGGGTCAGTCAGGTTCTTGGTAGGCAGGCGGGGGCGGGGGGTGTGGCCTTTCCCACAAAGCCCGCCTCCCACAACTATCATTTGCATATGACCACTCCCCTCCCCCTACTGTGACCCCGCCCCTCTCCCTCTTTCGTCTGTGGCAGTAGCCCCGCCCCCACTGCTGTTGACGTTAGCGGAAGGAAGCGCCCAGCTTGGGGCAGTGACGTTGTGGAGCGGCGGGGCCCGGCCCCGGCCCGAGGCCGGCAGTATGTGGGGGGCGGCCGATGCGGTGAGTGCGACGGGGGCGGCGCTTCCCGCCCGGCCCCTCCCCCCCGGCACGCGCTAGGGACTCGCTCGCTCGCCCGCGGCCCAGCGACAGCAGCCCCCGCCCGGGGAGAAACGCCCCGGCCCCCGAGCCGGTCCGGCTCCGCCCCGCTGCGGGCAGCCCCACATCCCGGCAGTGCCGGGCAGACCCGTGTCGGGCTGGGGGGCGGGCGCTGTTTGTGGGGGAGGGGGGGGTGTAGGATTTATACCCCCTCCCCCCAGGCAGCGCGGCCAGGC
The DNA here is from genome assembly GCF_013100865.1 of Trachemys scripta elegans. NCBI lineage: Eukaryota > Metazoa > Chordata > Testudines > Emydidae > Trachemys > Trachemys scripta. The sequence continues at coordinate 130,634,627 of NC_048298.1, forward strand.
CAGCAAAGGGCAGGAAGTGACGCTCCCAGCGAGCAGGGGGAGCTGCAAGGGGGGACATGAGAACTGGGTCAGACCAATGGTCCGTCTAGCCCAGAGTCCTGTCTTCCCACAGTGACCAGTGCCAGGTGCATCACTGGCAATTATGGCATGATCCATCCCTTGTCCTCCACTCCCTGTTCTTTTTTGAACCTTGTTATACATTTGGCCTCCACAACATCCCCTGATAACAAGTTCTACAGGTTGGGCCTTGCACGAAGAAATACTTCCTTTTGTTTGTTTTAAATCTGCTGCCTGTTAATGTCATTGGGTGACCCCTGGTTCTTGTGTTCTGTGAAGGGGTAAATAATGCTTCCTTATTTACTTTCTCCACACCATTCTTTTCCTAGGGTTTTTTTTATATCTTCTGACTTTAGCTCATATGCTTTATGCATCCCCAGTGCACTGGCCAAAAAACCCCACCTCAATTCAAAATTGCTTCTACAGATCTTTTGAGAAACCTTCCCTCGAACTACCCTCTCCCATTCTTCCTTTAAAATACGATTCTTCCCATGTAACCCATCAGGGCCGGCCTCAGGCACCAGCTTAACAAGCAGGTGCTTGGGGCGGCCAAGGGAGAGGGGCAGCATCTGCGGCAATTCGGGGGTGGCAAGTCCCTCACTCCCTCTAGGAGCGAAGGACCTGCCGCTGAACTGCCGCCGCCGATCGCGGCTTTTTTTTTTTTTTTTTGCTTGGGGCGGCAGAAATGCTGGAGCCGGCCCTGTAACCCATTCCCTAAGAAAAGGTCAGACTGCTATTATTATTATTATTATCTGTTTGTATTGCGGTAGCTGTCATGAGCCCCAGATATGGACCCCATTGTGCTTGGTGCTATGCAAACAAAGAACAAAAAGACAGTCCCTATCCCATGATGACCGGAGACAACAGCTGGACTATTGATTTGGTTATTTAACTGGTTTTGGTAGGAAAGCTTTCGCAAAGAGGCAGATCTAGGTGGTTAAGCTCCAGGTTAGTCTGAATTCCTCTTGGAGCTCTTTCTATAACTCTCAGATGAGAGCACTATATTTCTGCAGTTCATCTCGTGAGCTGCATTGTCCCACAGGTGTGCAGCTGTCTTGACGGGGCATGGATGGAGATGTGATCACAACTGTAGCTGGTTTCGAGTCCACTAATGACCTTTAAGCACAGTGCCAAGGCCTTGAACCGACACTGGAAATGTGCTGGGAGGACAGTGGTGATGTACATGAGGTTGTCCATTCCAGTTAGGAGGTGAGCAGCTGCATTGTAAAGAATTTGGGGAAGGCATTCTTTTCATGTTAGCTCCCAGATAAAGTGGATTACCGTAATCCAGTCTGTAAGTAACATACATATCACTGTGACCAAATCTTTATCAGGGACCAAGGAGCGAACTGAAAGAGAAGACTTGCCTTTATCACCAATGTTACTTGGTGATTTAGCATCAATGATGAATCATACAGGACCCTGAGACTTCATACCACGTTGACAAATGAGGGGGCGGTGGAGATGCCCTCTGTGGATATGTCTACATTGCAATGTAAACCCAGGATTAGTGGGACTCAAGTCAGGCTTGAGTGTCTACATTGTATTTTAACCCTAGGTTAAGAATTTTCTGACCCATGTCTGAACTTAGGTGCTCTGGTGTCCACACTGCAGTGTACAGACCTGAGTCAAAGTAATCATATCCCACAATCCCTAGTGCCACACAACTGAAATGTGGCCACTCTAGCCATAGGACTGAGGTGCACTGTGGGAATACATTACTGCCTGCCCTGTACATTACCAAGAAGCAGCTCGCTTTGCAGAAGGCTTGATCGGTTCACTCTCCGTTGCAAACTAAGGAGGCTCTCTGATAGTGTGCTTGCGGATTGGTGATCAGAACAGAATGGATTAATGCTGACTTGAACTGCTGCAGTTTGAAATGAGGGTGTGGCTTCCATTTTCAATAGAGTGGATTGCAGATTGTTGGGATAGAGAGGACTAAGGAAGTTGTCCCATGGAATAGTGGAATACTTTCAGATGACTCCCGGGATCTGAATCAAGCAGAGCTGCATCTATACTGCAAAGCAGTAGGGCTCGGACCCTGGCTCCATGCTTGATTCAAACTTGGATCCTGTGTCCTGCCTTGATTTGAGGTTGAACCCTCCAGCCCTGCAGGGTCCTGGGACCATGGGTCTGAGCCCTGGGTTAGCACAATTACAGTGTAGACGCAGGGGAGGTTAGCCTTGAGCCCAGGCTCAAGCATGAGCTTGTATTGTATTGTAGACTTACCCTGTAGGTATGTCTACACAACAAAATTAGGTCAAATTTATAGAAGTCGATTTTTTTTAAAGAAGCTATTTTATACAGTCGATTGTGTGTGTCCCCCATAAGCGCATTAAGTCGGCGGACTGCGTCCGCAGTACCAAGGCTAGCGTCAACTTTCGGAGCGTTGCACTGTGGGTAGCTATCCACAGTTCCCGCAGTCTCCGCCACCTATTGGAATTCTGGGTTGAGCTCCCAATGCCTGATAGGTGGTTTTGGGTACATATCGTCAGTCGCCCCTCCCTCCGTGAAAGCAATGGCAGACAATCGTTTCGCGCCTTTTTTCCGTGCAGGCACCATACTGCTTTCAGCAGACAGTGCAGTAGGACTGCTAACCGTCGTCATCGAACGACCGCTTCTGCTGCCACTCTGCTCTCCTGCTCTGGCCGCAGATGGTGCAATAGGTCGGAAAAACTGGTCTTCCAACCACCACTGCCACTCTGCTCTCCTGCAGATGCCATACCACGGCAAGCATGGAGCCTGCTCAGATCACCGCGGCAGTTATGAGCATTGTAAACACCTCGCGCATTATTCTGCAGTATGTTCAGAACCAGAACCTGCAAAAGGAGGCGACGGCAGCGTGGTGACGAGAGTGATGAGGACATGGACACAGACTTCTCTCAAAGTACGGGCCCCGGCAATTCGGACATCCTGGTGGCAATGGGGCAGGCTCATGCCGTGGAATGCTGATTCTGGGCCTGGGAAACAAGCACAGACTGGTGGGATCGCATAATGTTGCAGGTCTGGGATGATTCCCAGTGGCTGCAAAACTTTTGCATGCATAAGGGCACTTTCATGGAACTTTGTGACTTGCTTTCCCCTGCCCTGAAGCGCAAGAATACCAAGATGAAAGCAGCCCTCACAGTTGAGAAGCGAGTGGCGATAGCCCTCTGGAAGCTTGCAACGCCAAACAGCTACCGGTCAGTCGGGAATCAATTTGGAGTGGGCAAATCTACTGTGGGGGCTGCTGTAATCCAGGTAGCCAACACAATCACTGAGCTGCTGCTATCAAGGGTAGTGACTCTGGGAAATGTGCAGGTCGTAATGGATTCCTTTGCTGCAATGGGATTCCCTAACTGTGGTGGAGCGATAGACGGAATGCATATCCCTATCTTGGGACTGGATAGGATGACTAGATGTCCCGATTTTATAGGGTCAGTCCCAATTTTTGGGTCTTTTTCTTATATAGGCTCCTATTACCCCCCCACCCCCTGTCCCGATTTTTCACTCTTGCTGTCTGGTCACCCTAGGACCGGACCACCTTGGCAGCCAGTACATAAACTGCAAGGGGTACTTTTCAATGGTGCTGCAAGCACTGGTGGATCACAAGGGACATTTCACCAACATCAACGTGGGATGGCCAGGAAAGGTACATGACGCTCACATCTTCAGGAACTCTGGTCTGTTCGAACAGCTGCAGGAAGGGACTTACTTCCCAGACCAGAAAACAACCATTGGGGGATGTTGAAATGCCTATGGTTATCCTTGGGGACCCAGCCTACCCCTTAATGCCGTGGCTCAGGAAGCCATACACAGGCACCCTGGATAGTAGTAAGGAGCAGTTCAACTATAGGCTGAGCAAGTGCAGAATGGTGGTAGAATGTGCATTTGGATGTTTAAAAGCGCGCTGGCGCAGTTTACTGACTCGGTTAGACCTCAGCGAAACCAATATTCCCATTGTTATTGCTGCTTGCTGTGTGCTCCACAATATCTGTGAGAGTAAGGGGGAAACGATTATGGCAAGGTGAGAGGTTGAGGCAAATCGCTTGGCCGCTGATTACGTGCAGTCAGACACCAGGGTGGTTAGAAGAGCACAGCAGGGCGTGCTGCGCATCAGAGAAGCTTTGAAAACCAGTTTTATGACTGGCCAGGCTACGGTGTGAGAGTTCTGATTGTTTTTCCTTGATGAAAACCCACCCCCTTGGTTCACTCTACTTCCCTGTAAGCCAACCGCCCTTCTCCCTTCGATCGCTGCTTGCAGAGGCAGTAAAGTCATTGTTGTTTCAAAATCATGCATTCTTTATTAATTCATCACACAAATAGGGGGATAACTGCCAAGGTAGCCTGGGAGGGGTAAGGGAGGAGGGAAGCACCAGGTGGGGTGGGGGAGGAGGGAAGGATAAGGCCACACTGCACTTCAAAACTTACTGAATGCCAGCCTTCTGTTGCTTGGGCAGTCCTCTGGGGTGGAGTGGTTGGGTGCCCGGAGGCCCCCTCGCCCGCTGCCCCTCCCCCCCCCCGCGTTCTTGGGCTTCTGGATGAGGAGGCTATGGAACTTGTAGAGGAGGGTGGACCATTACACAGGGGCTGCAACGGCAATCTGTGCTCCTGCTGCCTTTCCTGCAGTTCAACCATACGCCGGAGCATATCAGTTTGATCCTCCAGTAGCCTCAGCATTGCATCCTGCCTCCTTTCCTCTTGCTCCCGCCACCTCTCCTCTTGCTCATCCCTCCTATCCTCGCGTTAATTTTCTGCTTTCCTGGACTCTGCCATTGTTTGCCTCTATTCTTTAAAAAGACACATTTTAGAGAACAAGGGGTAGACTCTTTCACGGTGAACCAAGCTGTTAACATTACATAGCACATGTGCTTTTGGTACAAGGTTACATTTTGCCTCTTATATTGAGGGCCTGCCGGTTTTTGGAGGGGCTGCGGTTTTTGGGTTAACGTGCAGCACAACTAAACCCCCCCCCCCCCACACACCCAATTCTCTGGGATGATCGCTTCACCCCTCCCCCCCACCGCATGGCTAACAGCAGGGATGATTTCTTTTCAGCCACAGGCACACAGTCTAGCAGGAACAGCCACCTCTGAATGTCCCCTTAATACAATTCCCCTCTTTCAACCAGGTGACCATGAATGATATCACTCTCCTGAGGATAACACAGAGAGAGAAAGAACGGATGTTGCTTGAATGCATTCCAGTAGCTGTACTGGCTGCGAATGCATCCCAAGTCTTCAGGTCCAATTAATCATTAAACATGCTTGCTTTTAAACCAAGTATTATATTTACAAAGGTACAATCACCAGAGGTGCCTTCTCCGCCTTCAAGGTCCGGGAGCCCACCTTGGGAAGGTATTGGCTCCAGGATGATAAACAGTTCCTGGCTGTCGGGGAGAATGGTTTCTCCGCTTGCCTACCGTATGCTACCCTCCTCCTCCTCCATCATCATCATCTTCCTCGTCCCCAAAATCCTCATCCCTGTTGCGTGAGACTCCTCCCTTTCAGGAGTCCATGAACAGGGGTGGGTAGTGGTGGGGGCATCCCCTAGAATGGCATGCAGCTCATCATAGAAGAGGCATATCTCGGGGTCTGACCTGGAGCGGCCATTTGCCTCTTTGGTTTTTTGATAGGCTTGCATGAGCTCCTTAAGTTTCACGTGGCACTGCTGCAGTCCCTGTTATAGCCTCTGTCCTTCATGCCCTTGGAGATTTTTTTCAAATATTTTGGCATTTCGTCTTTTGGAACGGAGTTCTGATAGCACAGATTCATCTCCCCATATAGTGATCAGATCCAGTACCTCCCGTTCAGTCCATTCTGGAGCTCTTTTGCGATTCTGGGACTCCATGGTCACTTCTGCTGATGAGCTCTGCACGGTCACCTGTGCTGATCAGCTTGCCACGCTGGCCAAACAGGAAATTAAATTCAAAAGTTCGCGGGGCTTTTCCTGTCTACCTGGCCAGTGCATCTGAGTTGAGAGTGCTGTCCAGAGCGGTCACAATGGAGCACTCTGGGATAGCTCCCAGAGGCCAATACTGTCAACTTGTGTCCACACTACCCCAAATTTGACCTGGTGATGTCGATTTCAGCGCTAATCCCCTAGTCAGTGAGGAGTACAGAAATCAATTTTAAGAGCCCTTTAAGTCGACAAAAATGGCTTCGTTGTGTGGACGGGCGCAGGGTTAAATCGATGTAACGCTGCTAAATTCGACCTAAATTCGTAGTGTAGACCAGGGCTGTGAAACACGATGACAGCGAGTTCCTCAGAGGATATTCCCCTTTCAACAAGTTTTCTTGATTTTGCTCTGATTTAATCTGAGTCCACTATACTTCATCTTGCAAGCAGTGTGACATCCTGGTTATATCTTAGAAAACGAGATACACAACTGTGGTTTCAACTGTGTTGAAAGTTAATGAGTCTTTATTGAGTTGTAGCCTTCACCCATTGCAATGCAAAAGTTTGGGGTTTTTTAAACCGCCACTAAGGATTTTATCTCTGTGTTATGACCTCAGAGTTGATTGTGAGGCATCCAAGATGTTAACCATGGTCATGTGATGTTGGAGTTTAGTTGGCACTAGAATTTAAATATTTTTGTATAGAAATAGGAGTTTGAAAAGTACATACTCAATTCAGATGACCTTCCCAAACACTGGATAGGCTATTGCATTTTTCAGGGAGGATGGCATGTTCTCTTCTCTGAAGGATGCATTTATTATTTATAAATTTTAGTTACTTTTCACTAGCTTTCGCAAGCCAAGAAAGAGTATATATCACTTTTGCATGCAGTGGGTTAAATGTTTGTAAGGGCTTCCAGGCATGTCATTGTGTGTGAAGGATTCTGTTAGGGGAGGGTGTGACAGTTAATGTTGTGTGGTTCAGTTCCAGATTTTCAGCCTTCGCAAGTCTTCTCGTTGATGATTTCTGCAAAGTAGAATGAATGCTCTGCCAGTGGTTGGTGCTTGAGTACAATGTTTGGATTAATGGTAAAACAGATTCTTTCAATCTTATTCCACATCATCAAATTAAGTTGTCAATTCCTGTGACTGTTTGTTCTTTTTTATGCTACCAGCACTTTTAAAGTCTCTTACTGATATCTCTCTGTAACTACGCTTAATGATTAAAATACCACTTCTGTTATACTGGAGATAAAGCGCTGATTCTGTTGCAGTGAAAAAAATTAGGACTGTGAGTTCTTGTCCCCAGATTCCCTAACAGATGTTGTAAGTACTGTTGTTTGGAGACTTACAAATTTTACTGGCATATCTAGCAGACTAAGATGTCTGTCAAATATGTTTACAAATAAAACAGAAAAGTTCAAATATGCTAACTGTAAATATACCTAAATTCAAGAGCACTGAATTAGTTTTCTTTCAACTTATCTAATGACATCTGTGGTACAAACCAGTCCAAATTTGACATGTCTAGCCTCATCCATTTTAGAGTTATCCAAGCACAATATTTCTGATACATCTGTATGGAGAAAACATGTTCTGTTCTCCCTCCCCTCCTTCTTTAATTCCCCCCCCCCCCAATAAAAAAATAGCTTATGTTGTGTTTGCCCCATCCTCCCTCCTTCAGTTATCCCCCTCCCCCTCCTCCCCATATATATTTTAAAAAATAGTTTAACAGATTAGGGTCAACTGAAAAAGAGGTTGTTAAAATGAAAGCTGGAATTCAACCTTAACTTCAGACAAGACCAAGGAAATGCCTGTTAGCTGATAAAAACAGTTGGAACAATAATCTGATGATTACATGTCCCTCAGTAGGAAAGTGTTCACTGTTTGTGATAACGTGTTCACAGTCTGAGGGTATTGCTAGAACCCCATGTGCTTTTGGGTGCCTAAGGCCTTGGCTACACTTGCAGCTGTACAGCGCTGTGAGGTAAACCTGTCTTCGTACAGCTGAGTAGGGAAAAGTGCTGCAGTCTGTCCACACTGACAGCTGCCAGCGCAGTGGTTTGGCCACACTTGTAACATTTTCAGCTGTGTTGGGAGCAGTGCATTATGGGCAGCTATCCCAGCATTCATGTGGCTGCAACGTGCTTTTCAAAACGGGGAGGGGGGTGGATTGTGACAGGGAGTGTGTGGGGAGAGAGAGTGCTTTTTGGAGCATGTGAGCTCTCTATTTTGCAAGTTCCGAACTCCCGGCCCTCTGCTCATTCGTTTACTTACTTAAAGCAAGCTGGAAATTGTTTGCTTTTCTCTGCAGTACGAGCTTTGAAACCGGCACTTCCGCATTCCTGCAGCCAGTCACAACAATGGAGAGGACTGGCCACTTGACAAGGTGATTAGTACAGCGCTGCAAGCTTTTGCACTCACACCTGTGAGTCGTAGCCACTCCGCTGCAGCTGTTATTCCTCTCGGAGATGTGGAGTACCTGCAGCGGTGTACCCAGAGATACAGCGCTGCAAGTGCCCTGCCAGTGTGGACGGGGAGTGAGTTACAGCGCTGGGGGAGGCTTTACAGCGCTGTAACTTGCAAGTGTAGCCAAGGCCTAAGTAGCAGCAGTGACCAGAAGCAGTACTTCTTTGTGTGTGCTTAGCTAGAAGGTTGTGACCTTTTCTTTGGACTCTGCTGCTGCTATCTGTGCCTCAAGATTAGATTACTTTAACCAGCTTCTTGGTGGGACTAAATTTTGGAGACTATTCAAAATCTTCACCTTGCTTGTTGGTGTGGATTGATTTAAATCAGAAAGACGGAAACCTTGATTTAAGTAATCAATTTTAATCTTGATTTGTGTTTATACTTTTTAGTTATTTTCCTGAGGAAAGGTTGATTCGCATTGGTTGGTAACTACTGCCACTAAATACAGCCTTTACACTAAATGTGGTACTGTTTTTTGCTAACTTGAAGGATATATTGTATCTATACACATTTACTTAAGCAATTTATATAGCTTAATTGACATTTATTCAGATTCTTAATTTTTATATTTATATTATGTTAGAAAATGGTGAATGATACATTTCTTATTTACTAGTTAATTTACTTTTAATTTGCATCAAGCTCTATTTGAATGGAAATTGAGTCAATTAAAATGTACAAAACCAGCATTTTAAAATTATTTATGAGTTAAATAAAACTACCTTAATGTGCTGGATAGATAAGGGGAAAAAAAGTTTATCAAAGCATGTTTTGCATCTAAAACTAAAACAAAGGCAGTATTATCTGTAGTTAGTGGATTGATCAGATTGTTTCTGGTCACCATGTCCTTTAGGGTTTTAGAACTAGTAGATCTCATCCTCTCACACTTAACTTTTATTCACAGAGTGGGAGAAAAAAAACAAGCTTTCCTGATTTGTCAACTGCCATTGGCTCCTTAACTGTGAATGAACTAGTCATTGAACTGAATTAGTTGAATAAACTGAAAGTAAGAAAATATTTTCTCTGTACCTGTGAAAGAGGCTACTGCTGTCAAAAGCTAATTTAGTACTTCAACAAACTAAAGTCTTGAAAAATCAGATTTTTTTTTTTTTTTTTTTTAAATCCTGGGTGTTTATTCATCCAGTTGCTTGTTCAGCAGAGCTTCTTAGAGGGAATATATTACACCTGTGCTGTATGGTTTGGATTGGAGTCTGTCTGTTGCCCAATGAAATTTAAGAGCCTGGTTTTAATCAAAAGGCTCTAAATGGTTTGGTCCTAGTTTCTGAAGAAAGTTTCCCTCTCGTTGTCTGGTAGTATAGCAGGTGAGATCTGTGGAGGTGCTTGAGCTAGCAATACCCAGGTATAACTGGAATGGGGTTGCTGGTAGGGCTTTCAACTCGGGAACTCACTCACTATCTTTCCTTAGTTGGACACAGCCTGAGTCTGTTGACCTTGTGGGCATTCTGAAGGCCTGTATGTTTTTTTCAGGCATTTGAGAAAGGCCTGGATGAGAAGAGTTTAAGCCAGTTTATGGGGTACTATTTATTAAACTAGACAGATAGAAGAGTGAGGAAGTGTCTAAGGGGGGCTGATCTCCAGGGTATTGTACCTGCCTTTCTTGCCCCATATAGTAACTTTTTAAAAGTCAGATTTTTTTTTTCAAATAAGAGTTGTATATTAATTAAAAAAAATCAAGACAAACTAGTGTTTCTGAAATAACAAATTTCTATAAATAATGGATTTTCACAGAAGATATTTTTTGTGGCTATTTCAGGAAATGCTTCAAAGAGCATCAGAAGAATTCTCTCCAAAGATGGAGATTCCTGAGGAGGAGATGGATACAACTGATACCCAATGGGGCTGGTTTTACTTGGCTGAATGTGGCAAATGGCATATGTTTCAGGTATCTAAACATTGGATTATGTTATCTGTGATAACTTCCACACTTCAAATGTACTGTATTTAAACTTGTCCTTTCTGGTTTGTTTTGAAGACTGATTCAAACACTCAGTGTTCAGTTAGCAGTGAAGACATTGAAAGGAGCTTCAAAATGAATCCAGAAGGCTCTGTTTCTTTTACTACTGCAAAATTTAACTACAAGTTAGACTTTTCAGGTATGTCTTTCTCTAACAATAAAGTATTTATATATTTTTAGGTTTCTCATGACAAGAGTTGACCAGTGCATCTTACATGCTGTTGGCCTCAAGTATCTCTTTTATTGTAGTGCAAAAAAGCACAATTGGGAAGGCCTTCTTCATATGAATGTACATTTGACATTTTATGGAGACAGTTATGTGGTTCAGCCTTCTAGCTTTGTTACTGTAAGTAGCATACCCTGTCCAGTAACACTGGTGTTTGTCCTGTCTCCTCTCACTTGAGATATAAGTGGTGCTGTACCGTATACTCAGAGAAATGGGAACACTAAAAGTTTGTTTTCTTCTAAATATTCAAGCAGCAAGTGTTGTAGAAAATGATTTTCTGTCTTCACAAACTCTATATAAGTAATGTTGATAAAGTGACAATATAATTCAACTGGCAGATACTTCAACAATCCAACTCTGATATGTTCATCAGAGCATCAGATATCATTTTCTAGAAAATGACTTTATGTAAAGATCTCATATATTCATATTGTATGGACTCTTTATCACAGGTTACTGATGGTTTCCAGTGTAGTTACTATGTAGTTAATTTTAAATATGTTTTATTATGTAGAAAGTTGCAATGTAATGGCTTCTCATTCTGAATATTTCAAATATTGCACTTATAGTTTCATCCGTATTTTCATATTAAACTGACCAAAGGCCTGTCATGCTCACGTGATGTGGATGTTCTGTTTTGGGATAGCAGTCTCTCTATTCTGATCTTACCCTACAGTTGTAGGGCAATACAGTGGTGGACTATATGAAAATATGTACATTCATGCAGAATTTTGTATTTTGTTAAATACTTTTTCAAATAGCTTCTTTAGAGTTTACTTTTAAAATCAGATTTTGTAAACTATATTTAAATCTTGAATCTTTGCTTAAAAATGCTAAAGGCAGCTGTTAAGCATAACATAATTTTCACCATACTGTTAATATAGTATCACTTTTATATTTAAATGTGGTACAAAGATGTTAGCTTCTGCACTGCATTAAAATTAGCATTTAGATGCAGAAGTCTAGAGTGTAATCCTAGCCTTATTAAAATCAATGTGAGTTTTGTCATTGGCTTAAATGTGCCAGGATTTCACCACTAGTGAATATGCACTGTCTGTCTTCAGTACAGTACTTATTTAGTACTAATTCCCATGGTATGTGGGAGCTCTACTAATGTTTTTTTGCATTCTAGTAGTAGTAGTGTTGGAGAATAATATTCTGAAATGCTTCTCTCAACACTTGAGACAATAATTTCTATTCAGCAACTCTAAAAATATCATTTTCTGGGTACTGTGCTATGTCCAAACACTTTACATTTCTGTAGATTGAATGTTTCTGGTACTCACTTAATTTTCATTTTATATACAGTGATGAAACAAACCAATCTGACTACTGGAAAACAGCGTCCAATAAAGCGAGCTCCCTTTTCTATCAGTGCTTTCAGGTAAGAACTAAAGGTGGTTCATTGTTGGTTCAGTTCATCATTCCTCTAGTAAGATGAACTAGAAACATTTTAAAATTTCTTCATTATTTTTTACCCTCCTCAAATTAAATCTGGGGACACAGATTGGAGCGGGAAAGCAAAAGAGGAGGAAATCTCTCCTTGCCCATTAAAAATAACTATCCACAGTTTGAATCCCCATTCAGGACCCAAGCGGTGTGTCAAATTATAGATTAGTGCAAAATTCTGTACAGAGTAGGAATCCTATTGGGGGAAGAGAAAAGCTTCAACTCTTGAGTGTGATTTAACTTATATTTTTGTGTTTTAAGTTATATCTGTGAAAATGAGGCTATCCCAATGCCTTCACACTGGGAGAATGTAAATACAGAGGAACCGTATCAGGTAAGAGCTATTATGACATGAAACATACATATGATGAAAGAACAATGGACTTCAGTGAAACTATACTAACCTCTCTTTTTCCAGCTTATTCCTTTGCAAAAACAAACAAATGAATATAATGAAGTTTCTAGTCTCTTTGGGAAAACAATGGATAGCAACCGAATTAAAAGAATTCAGAGAATTCAAAATCTAGACTTGTGGGAGTTTTTTTGCAGGTGAGATTATTTCTAAAACAAACACTGTACTAGGTCTGCTAATAGAATAAATATCTTTTAAAGGCATGCAGCAGAAACAGTTAAATACATCTAATTATAAAACTGTTGGAATACTTATTGTGTGTCTGCACCCTTTCTGCATCTGGTCTCTTTCTTCTGTTCCCTAATTGGTCCTGTTCTTGTGTTTATAGTCATATATCAGCATTCCTATTAAAGAGCCTGATTTTTTTTATGGATTTGGAATTTAATGATACTTCTGTAACAACCGTAAGCTAAAGATCACAAACTGCTTAAAACTTGAAAAGCAATGAGAAAATTGAAAAGCACTGTTGCAATAAAAATTTATTTTGGGCTGAAATTTGATATGCAGTTTCAAAGGTTTTATATTTAAATTTAAACTAAAGAAGAATTTTTTTTTTTAAAGGCATGTAAAGCAATCTTTGTTTCAGATCAAATTTTTATTTTGGTCACTAAGGTCAGCAGGTACAACTCAACATGCACATGGAGCAGATTTTTGGGCTAAGAAGGTACCATTTTTACAAAATCCCTTTTCAGACTAGAACTGCACTTTAAATTGATTAAGCAGTGTTTCAATTTCCTGATTTACCAGTTGTGAAAAATACACTGTCTTTGATATAGAGGAAAAAGTAAAACCTCACGAATTGTAGATTGGCATTCACAGCCTTTGCCATTTACTGTTATAGTCTTAACATTCCTAGAATGTTATCTGTTTTTTCTAGAGATGGGTCCAGATGCCTTTGAACTTTGAAGAAGTTCATATCCAAATCTGAATTTAACTTTGCAGCTATTTTTCAATTATTTAAAAAAAAAAAAGGTTTTGAAAGGCTTTATCAAAAGTTGTATTTGTCGGAAACAGGGAAACTATGTCTCTGCAGTTGTTAGTCTTCTGGCGAAATTGACATTGAAAAATGTTTCTAATTTTGAATGGTTGTATGAATGGTTTCATGTGAATTCCTCCTTGGTTATTAAAGGAGTTGAATAGCTGAATGTCCCTAGCCCATGTTGCTAGAAAAATATTTTTTCCTGATGGACAATAAGGTACCAGACTTGAGCAGTTTCGTGATCATTTTTAATATATCAAATCTTTGAACAGTAAATAATCATCCAACTGGTAAAGAATGTGTGGCAACTTCAGAGAGCCCCCTCATCAACATATGGAAAGGAAGAGCACAAGCATAGCTACTTTTTCATGAAGGATAACATTGGGTTCCCTTCTAATCCTCTCTGTGTGAGCTGGCTGGTAGAGGTGACTATGGTCATTGTTCTCAGAAAGTATATATAGTGGACCCCAAGATATTGTTATGATAGAGTGAAGGGGTCACAACAGACTTCTTGTAAAATGAGCCTTCACAGGGTTGTATTCGTTGCATGTCTAGTGAGGCAAAACAAATACTCCTGATTTGTCAAGTTTCTCACCTTACCATCTTCTCTTTATGAATTTTAGTGTAGGGTGAAGTGTCTGTGTTGGATCCAGCTCTATGCAGCAAATCCAAGTTTAGTCTGTCAGTATTGCAGAAGTCATTGCTGGCTTGAGCGTTCCTGCTTTCTTTCCCACTAAATATTGTATGGGGCAGGGTGAGTTAGGAGTTCTTGAGTTTTGTTCCCACCTCTTCTCTGATCAGTCTTTATTTAATATTTGCACTTCAGAAACATTATGTATTACACGGTTGCCCTTGGAAATGTCAATATGTATCTTTCTAGAAAGGGAACTTATAAAAAGTCAGCATGAAGATATATTGGACCATTATGACAATAAAATCAATAAGTAAAAAATGAAAAAATATTAAGGTGTTACATGGGCTTAAAAGGTGCTATGCTGTAGATGAAATTGTATGGTATATTGTATTTGAGAAACACCTTGTGATCATGTAATTGCACGCTTATAGTGAATATTTACAGAGAGAGTTGTCTTAAGATTGCATATTGAATCTTAATTTTCTCATTTCCTGGCTTATGAGTGATTAATTTTTGCAACTTTAGCCTTCTTTTAATGTATTGGTATATGGTATTGGTAATGTATTGGTAAGTATATAAATACATTCTACAGTTAAAAAGTCTATTTGCTTTGATTTGTGCTTTTGTACCAATCTTACTACTTTGAAGCTTGTATATCTAGCAGTGTCCCTGTTGTAACAATTTATTGCTTTAAAGTGGATTTCTATAGAGGTATCTCTGAAGTTTTTCAATTTGTGGCATACTTCTATGAATAAGAATATCAAGAAATGATATTAGATCCCCACTGACTTCTGAGTTCACAGTGCAGATTTGTGTTCTCTTTGATTTTCTACCTTTTGCTGAAAAAAGGACTTGATGGGCAGCAGGGACCACTGCACAATTAAGTGTGTGCTTTAAGAACGCCAAAGCTATGGAGTTCCCACTACCCCATTTTTGGAAACATGAACTCAGGAATGGGAATCTGTTATTGCGTGCAGTATGATTATTACAGTATTGCAATATTACTTTGCAATTAACACAAACAGTAATATACAGTATTAAAATTCCATGCACAATGGAGTATAAAGGCATGAGGGGAATCCTCTCGGTCCAGAAACTGCTTGCCCTTATTTTTCCATGGGGGGGAAAACCTAAAGATTTGTATCAAAGTCACAAGGATGGCTGGCAATGGTCTCAGAGGCTCAGCTGCTTTCTGGGTGAAATAACGTATTTGTGTGTCTGACCCAGTCATTTGGAGCAGATGAACCTCATCACTAAGATGCTGATTTTGTCATGGATATTTTTAGTAAAAGTCATGGAGTTGTCATGGGTAATAAACAAAAAGTCATGGAAGCCGTGACCTGTCCCTGACTTTAACTAAAATCATCCCTGACAAAAATGGGGAGGGAAGAGAGTCCAGCACCTGCTCTCCCCCCACCCCAAAGCAGCTGGGAGCTGCAGGTACTCCATTGCCCAGTGGCTGGGAGGGGTCCCCCACTGCCCTGCGGGGCTGGGAGCTGTGGGGGGAGGGGGGTCCCGCAGTGGCAGGGGAGCTGTGGGGGGGGGGAGAAGGGGAGGGGGAGGTTGAGGCCGATTCCCCACTCTGGCACTACAGAAGGTGGGGACCCGCAAGGATTCTAAAAATTAATACTGGCCACTCCAGGCTTGTATTGAACTCCCAAGGTTACAGCTTTTTTCTACCCTTGGATGGGTAGATGCTGCCACCACCCAAGTGCAAAACCCCTTTGAGAACCTAGGAAGGTGCACTTGGTAATTCCTCCCTGTGGGGTACCCTCAAGTCTTTTCACCCCACTGCCGGGGAAAAGCTGAAAAAGAAAAACAGAGGAAATCAGCTGTTCCCACTAGCTAATTAAATAACGTGCACAAACCTCTTAGGAACCAAAAATCCAATTCTGTTCTTAAAAAAAAAAAAAAAAGGTAAATTTTATTAAAAAACAAAACGAAGAAAATACATCTGGAAACTTAGGCTATTGCTAGATTTTAAAAAGAACAACTACCATCAAGAATAGTTTCTTGAGGTCCAGCTTAAAGGTTACAAGCAAAACAAAAGCATCTCAGGTTAGCACACAGGAATCCACAAGCCATAAAGAAATAAAAAGAGATAAACCTAATTGCGTCTTCCTAGACATTTCCTGGTCTACTTACATATCTGGGGTTTCAAATGAGTAGTTTCTAGGTATGATACCGATGATTTTTCATATAGGGTGACCAGATGTCCTGATTTTATAGGGACAGTCCTATATTTGTGGTTTTTTTTATATGGGCTCCTATTACCCCCCCCCATCCCTGTCCCGATTTTTCAGACTTGCTATCTGGTCAACCTATTTTCATACCTGGCCCCAAGCTTCTTACAGGATAGTTGCTGCCCTGTTTGCCTCTCCCCAGGAGAACAACCACAGACAGACAAAAGGGCAGTCTTGTTTCAATTTTTAAAATTTCTAGCCTTCCCATTGGCTCTTTTGGCCAGGTGTCCACATATTTCCTTTTACCTATGCACAGCAGTGAGACTTTTTAACCCTTTACAGGTAGAGCAATTAGAGAACAGCCACTAAGAGGGATTTTATAGCTACTGGCTGGTTGGCTACTTAGATGGTAGAACTTTGAGCTGTATTTGAGGAGCAGAATCAACTTTGGTCACTTTTCTCAAATTCAGCTGTTGCAGTATCATTTCTCCTCTCAGTTTCTGTCCAATTCCAGTTTGATTACAAAAGCTTTTGTAATGCTATGCTTTTTTTGTAGGAAAAAAGCTCAGCTAAAGAAGAGAAGAGGTGTCCCTACCATTAATGAACACATGTTATTTCATGGTACCAGCAATGAATTTGTAGAAGCAATATGCATTCATAACTTTGACTGGAGAATAAATGGTATGCATGCTGCTGTGTATGGAAAAGGTAAGCTGTAATGACTCCTTTAATACCACGCCATGTAATTTTTGAGTAATACACTTCTTTTGCTCTTCCCTCTCTAAACATATAATGGTGTCCCACAAATGCATTTACCATACTGTGGTCTGTAGGGCATTAGTTGTTGGTCTGTGGAGGATTGTTTAATCTGTCTCTCTTCTTCCTGCTAAATGTGATAAAAAGACAGCTAAAATATATTAAGTAAGCAATTCCTGTAGTTACCACAGTTGGATATTATGCAGTAGGGTGGGGCAGAAGGGTAAGCCGGTCATGGGGCAATCTCCCAACTAAGATGTGGTTCACACTGAAAAAGCTTGAGAAGCACAGCACTAGTATAATTCTTATAAATTTTGCTGGATTGATTATGAATATAAAACTGAGATATATGGCCTGATTCAGATCTTACACCATTTTGATGTAAGAAGGGATCAGAATCAGGCCCTCTAGATTTCATAATGAGACTGTTTTCATCGGGTATAATTTTTGCTGTTTGTTTTTTAAGGGACCTATTTTGCAAGAGATGCATCGTACTCCAGTCGTTTCTGCAAAGACGATATGAAGCATGGAGATACGTTTCAAATCCATGGTGTCAATCTGCAACATCATGTGTTCAGAACGTATAAAGTTATGTTTCTTGCTCGTGTTTTAACTGGAGACTATGTCATCGGAGATTCCAAATACATGAGACCTCCTTCAAAAGATGGGAGCTTTGTGAACTTATTCGACAGCTGCGTGGATAGTACTTGGAATCCAAAGATCTTTGTTATCTTTGATACCAACCAAATCTACCCTGAATATTTAATAGAGTTCTGTTAAGTTTTGCAAGGAGCCAAACTGAATATTAGGTTGGTTGTGATGGATGGTCAGTATGTCTTTGCGAAGGAAATATAACTTACAATTCTTTTTTAAATACACGGTGGTGAACAGGGATGGAGATGTGAAGGAAAATCTGGCTTACATCTGTAAAATCCTTTTGGCTTAAGGTTGGTTGTCCATCTGTTAGTCCTGTAAATAAACGTTGATGCTTTTCATATTTAGGGTTTATAAAAAAATTTAATATGGCTTAGCTGAGCCTTAATTAAATTGGACATTTAATGTCTTCAAAGAATTCTTACTGCTATACATTTTTAAAAATAATACATATGTATTTATCTATGTGTAAAATATATATTTATGCGTATGATACAGTATGTGTACAGATGAATAATCTTTTATAAAGATTTTATTTATAATTTTACAAAATGCAGGGGGCTTAATAGTTATTGGTATATTGCAGTATGTATTACTTGTAGATTGGAGTTTAAATCTACAGAACAATCCGTCTAGGGAAAGCAAAGGTCTGGAATCCTAGAATATCAGGGTTGGAAGGAACCTCAGGAGGTCATCTAGTCCAACCCCCTGCTCAAAGCAGGACCAAGCCCCAGTCAGATTTTTGCCCCAGATCCCTAAATGGCCCCCTCAGGGATTGAGCTTACAATCCTGGGTTTAGCAGGCTAATGCTCAAACCACTGAACTGAACCAGCTGCTAGGACTAAATCTAGGTCTCATTCTGCTTCAAGCAACCTTGCAATAATGCTGTGCAACCTGTAAGTTGAAGTCTGGTTGTGACAGAATAATATACCTGACAGCAGTTGTGGTCAGTAATTAGGTAGGTATTTAGCCCTCGAGTCCTCTGCTAGGATCTCTTATGTGATCTATAGAATTGTTGTTTAATAGTAAAATGTGTTTTTTGTCATCTCCCCTCCCTCCCTTTGAAAACGTGTGTGTGTGTGTGTGTGTGTGTAGCCGGCTTCTGTTTGTATGCTACTGTCTTTCTATAGCTTGGCTGGAATTTTAAGATGCACTCGATGTTGACATGACTCTACTTCCATTGAAGTTGATGGTAATACTCTATTGAATTCAATGGAAAAAAGAATTAAACCAAAATGAAGGGCTTCTAAAAATTCCATCCCTTAATTTTTCCCTATGTTTCATGACTGGTTTTAGTAATACTTGTATGTGCTGTTTTTATGTAAACCAAGTTTTCTTTCCATTTGCATAGATGCAGAGTATGGACTGTTTTTGCCAGGTAGAATCTGATTGGGGAGGAGAAGAGGGACCAGAAGAAAGATCAGAAAGACCTAAACTCCCGAAGAAGGGGGACTGAGGTGTTAAATGAGTAAAAACACATTGGCCTTCCCTCATGAGACTGCCTCTTTGGATCCCTCCTCTTGGATTCTTGCCCTGTCACACAGACCTTAGGTATACTCAAAGTTGTGTTAGCTTTCTGGCATGGGAGGGAGCATATTACTGCACATGCACAGCCTGGCATTATGACCCAGCTAATAGAGACATGTATCCCCTCCTCCCTAAGTCCTTTATCTGTGTCTGTTCATGGACTCTTGCAGTCACACCACATGTTGGTTATTTGTGTTCTTTGAAATTTCTGCGAAACTTTTCCTTGACTTATCTTCTTCAGCTGTTCAGGGCAGGGACTGTGGCTTCCTTTGTGCTTGTACAGTACCTAGCACAATGGGCCTCCTGAGTGGGATCTCTGGGTGTTATTGCAATGATAACCAGTGATTGGTGCTATAGAACGGTAAACCTTCACTAATCCACAAGCCTTGTAATACACGCATGCACACACATTAAGGCGACATCTACACTGTGAGCTAGGTGTGTGAGTCCCCTGCTCATGTGTACAGACTTGAGCTAGCATGAGTATAAATAGCAGTGTAGCTGTGGTAGCATGGGTAGCAGCCATGGAGGAATGACTAAGCCATCCCAGTGTGAGTATGTGTACACAAGCAGAGGGAATCACCCCTAGGTTGTAGTGAACCCTCCCGACTTCTCATCAGAGACTTACTAGCAAATGCGGTAGGGTGTCCTCAGACTAAGTCCTCTTTATTTTTATAAAATATTCTACAATACATGTACTTCGACATTATGAAATTATAAGAAGTCAAAATAAAAAAAGTTGTACCCTTTTGTTTGTTCACTCACTAATTTCCAAAATCCAGTAATTATTTTCCTCACATTTATTAGACTCATCTCAAGCTCTTCAGCTGGTGGGGCTAAGATAGGTTCCTCTGGCACCTTGAAATGGTCTATAAAGAATGTCTGTGGTACCAGTTAAATCTGCTCACTCCCTTTCCTCTGGCTGTGACTCTTCAACAATCTTTGTACCCAGCACCTTGGTACTGTCCCCTTTAGTGGCTTTGCCCTATTTGACACAGTGACTTATCTGTGAGCCCGGTACCAGAGTCCCCCTGGCTAGCTCATATGTCAGCAGTACGACTAGGCCTTCGGTCACTGAAATCACAGTACCATGTACAGCTGTTGAGACATCTGTGCCATCTACTTCCCCTATACAGGTAGAAAGGGTGCAGGAATGCTATAGTACAGTGGTCTCCGAAGTGGGGTGCGCGGCAGGAGGAGCGTTGTTGTTGGGTTTTTGTTTTTTTTTTTTTTGCTTCGTCATGCGGGAGTGTGCGGCCTTTTTTTTTTTTTTTTCCCTTTGGCACGGCAGGGGGTTCGTGCGCAAAAAATTTTTACTGATAGAGGTGCGCGATCAAAAAAGTTTGGAGACCACTGCTATAGTACACCAAGAAGGGTAGCTGTGCCCTTGGAGGAGGTGGATTCCTTTTCATCTTCATTGGGATATAGTAAAGATACATCTGTTCATCCCTCTTCCCTTCCAGAGGCACCACCTTGGAAGTCAGGGAGGGATTCTAGGGCT
This sequence comes from Trachemys scripta elegans, assembly GCF_013100865.1. NCBI lineage: Eukaryota > Metazoa > Chordata > Testudines > Emydidae > Trachemys > Trachemys scripta. The sequence goes on from NC_048298.1 coordinate 130,655,325, forward strand.
GCTCTTTGAGTAGCAAAAATAAGAATTAAGTTCTTGGCATCCTGATTTTTCTTAGGTTACGGCAGAGAGTAAATTCCACTCACTTCACATGTCATTTATAGGACTTGTCTACTCTTCATCTAAAAGACAAAGTAAAAAGGCCTGTGTTTTTAAGTACAGGCTGCAGTAGCGGTCAGCTGGTTCAGCAAATGTAAGTTGAATAATGAGATTCAAAATGCCAGATGGTCTTGCTGGCTAATACACATCTTAAATGCATCTGGTGATGGTGAGGAGCACCTTGTCTCTCTATCAGCAATACTGTCACCAGACAAACAACTCTTTTGGAATAATATTGTATTAAATTTTTCATTTTAAAAAGATTACAGATTTTAAACAAGTCAAACGAGCCAGAATAAATAGAGGGTGAAGTGTGGCTCTGTATAGAGACCTGGATTTGAACTGGGAGACAGGGCTTAGTTCCAGTACCTGCCACTGATGTGATGTGTAACCTTGGACAAGTCACTTCACTTCTATGTCTGTTTCCCTCCATCTTTTGTGTCTCATCTGTTTATAAGCTCTTTGGAGCAAGGATTGTCTAATGTATAGTTCCTAGCACCACACACCATTGTACAAAACAAAAATACAGGTACAGACTGCATTATTGTGAGAAGAGTATTTAGGTCTTCAGGTGATCTTTGCAATAATTGAACAGCTGGCAAATTGTTCAGAAATCATCTAATGTTAATCATCAGCTAGGAATAGTCTCAGGAAGTAATCTTAAGTCCCCAACAGAAGTTTGACAATCAACTAGACATGTCCCAGAAAGAGAACATGGGGTATGTTTTATGTCAAGGTCAATACTTATTAACCAGTGAGAGTGACTTTTAAAAAGCTTTGTCATGTAATGTGGCTGCCTTAAATTTGTATAAATACAAAAAAAAAATCAGTGTTGTATTAATACTTAGCCCTTTGAAGATCTAAAGTGCTGTCTACATGTCAACATATTACTTTTCTTTTTCTTTAAGTAGTGGCTCCAGACTGAGTTTTGACATAGAAGAAAGTTTAGTGAAAGAAATGTGACCCAAAGCAAAAACGTGTGGGGTAAGGACTGAGGGGAAGACTAAGTGGAGAAGAAAAACTGAAGAAACAAAGCTTTGAATAGTGGATGTGAAAGTCAACTAAAGACTGGGGTGGGGAGTGTAATGAAAAAAAGTGTCTCCACCTTCTGTGCAGGCTTCCTCAATGCTCAGCTCCTACCCAGTATGCTCTGCTAGAGATGGAGCGTGGCACTGAGAGCCAGGAAGCCTGATGTGGGTCACACTCCCTCTCTGACCCCTCTGAGTCAGGTAAAGGGCTCAGAGTAGTGTAAAATACACAATGGTGTGTAGCTTTTGGGCAGCACTGGTGTCCCTGGGCAGCTGGGGTTAGGTTGCCATAACTTCGCGCACACACATACAGTCTAAATTACACTGGGTGCCTGTTGGGTCCCTGCAACAGCCCAAAACTGGGAACACTGAAAGCCGTTTTATCCCCACTCACCCTGGGGTGTGAGTTCTGAGCTGGGCAACATGCCTATGACATAATTACAATACCCGTTTTATCACCTTGTCATAATTGACCAGTCAACACTGCTGAGAAAAGTTCTGTTTTATATTCGGGAAGTCAGAGCAATCAGGATGATATTGTTCCAAATATTTCTGCTTTCAGACAGGCCAGTTCTACTCACCTATGCATGACGCTATTTGGAGAACATATTGTTCAGAGCTTAAATATTTAGCTTCTGTGGTTGTACAGTGCAATGGATTAGGTTGGTCTTTAGGCATTCATGTAATAAACATGATTAATAACAGACCCCAATATAATGAACTTCCTCCTGCTGTTTTGAAAAAAGTCTCTATCAAACAAGTTGGTAAGATTGTCAGTTTCCCTCTGACCCATAAGCCCTTTAACAAATACATTGCATTGTAGAGAAAGTATCTCCCTGAAATATCTTATAGCACCTTTCATTTAAAGGTCTCAAACCACTTTACAAACATTGACTGACAACCTTACTAAAGGTCCTATAAGGTAGGCAAATACTAGAGCAAGAGAGAACCTTCTGCTATCTCTGCAATGCTACCGTTTCTGGGGTAGAATACAGCACCCATCTAACCGTGCACAGCAGTACTTTACAGGGGGAATTTAGCTAGGCGATATGTAATTATGTGTATTGAATTTTGTCCGAGACACCTTTTCTCTTAAGAAATTTTTTCCAAGATCCCTAATTACAATATATTGGCAAGACCTTGGCTTTATGTCTTATCGAAAGGACAGCACCTCTAGCACTACATCGTGTGCTACAATGAAGTTGGGGTTCAGTACAGGCTTTGAGGGAAGTGTACCACTTAGGCCTTGGCTACACTTACCTGGTAGTTCGACGGCTGGAAATCGAACTTCTGGGTTCGACTTATCGCGTCTAGTCTGGACGTGATAAGTCGAACCCGGAAGTGCTCGCCGTCGACTGCGGTACTCCAGCTCGCCGAGAGGAGTACCGCGGAGTCGACGGGGGAGCCTGCCTGCCGCGTGTGGACCAAGGTAAGTTCGAACTAATTCGAACTAAGGTACTTCGAACTTCAGCTACGTTATTCACGTAGCTGAAGTTGCGTACCTTAGTTCGAATTAGGGGGGTAGTGTAGACCAAGCCTTGGTGAATGACTGATACTGCCTCCTGTAGCTAGGTTTTCCTAGAATCCATTCTATCCAAATGCTAATCCAGTTTAGTTTGAAAAATCTGAAGGGGTATAGTTGCAAAGTGAGACATGAATGAGAAAATGTACATACATTTTTTCAGCTCCCAGTGGGAGTCTTTTCATTAACTTCAGAGGGAGTCTGATTGGGCCTGAAGAGAAGGGGATCAGAGTAGCATGGAAGAAATGACTAACAAACTAGGTGACATACAAAGAGGGAACATTCAGCTTTTTTTAGCATTAAGAGGGGGAATAAATAAGCCACAGTAGATCAGATGGTTAATGTCATTTTGCTTTGAAAAACTCAAGTGGGAGCAAGCAGTGTTTTCGAGCACCCAGAAGCATAAGGTACTGAGGGCACTGAGCATTAGATGGTGGGAGACAAAAGGCCATAGCTTCAGGAAGGGACACAAGATAAAGCACACTTTAAAGGTCCTGATTTTTAAGTTGTTGATTTGCACAAACTTACACTGTATGTTAATCCATGTTCTTTATGATTCTGAAAAGAAGTGCCAGTTTATGCAGCAGTCCTAATTAACTGCACAATCTTGTGCCAGTTTTGACTAATTGCAATACAAGGTTTTTTAAAAAGAACAAAACACTTTCTAATCCAAATCGTGTATTGAATCTTTTTCATGGTTATTTATTTTTTGTACATTAAAGACTGATTGATTTTAAGAGTGTTTCTTGTATTATTTAATAGTTTCAGTGCAACCTAGTTAAACATAGATACCCCAAAATCTCCCAAATCACAACTTGGAGGAAAAAAAAAAACTTATCAAGGCAAAGTTACAATAAAATATGAACATACTGCATTGTATATTACTTATTCAGGATCAAATTAATATTCAAAGAACCTGGCTAACGATTCTGCCTTGCTGGCTATGGAGTCCTCCTCCTCTAAGTATGCTAAAGACCGTGATCAAATTTCTTTTTAGCACTTCTCTTGTGCATACACATGGCGTGAAAGGTTTTGCATTACAAGGATAGATTTTACTATACCATAATTCCATAAAAGTCACATTTTTTCCAATAGGCAATATCAAGTACAGCTGCTAACAATAAAAAAATTAATTTGTCTTGTTTAAAATTAGGGCTGTCAATCACAGTTAACTCAGGCGATTAACTCAAAAAAGTTAATCGGAGTTAAAAAAATCGTGATAAATCGCAGTTTTAATTGCACTGTTAATCGAACACCAACTGAAATTTCTTAAATATTTTGGATGTTTTTTTCTACATTTTTATATATATTGTATTCTGTGTTATAATTGAAATCAAAGTGTATATTATTTTTATTACAAATATTTGCACTGTAAAAATGATAAAAATAGTAGTTTTCAATTCACTTCGTACAAGTACTGTAGTGCAATCTCTTTGTTGTGAAAGTGCAACTTACAAATTAATATTTTTTGTTACATAACTGCACTCAAAAACAAAACAATGTAAAACTTTAGCGCCTACAAGTCCACTCAGTCCTACTTCTTGTTCAGCCAATCGCTAAGACAAACAAGTTTGTTTACATTTCTGGGCGATACTGCTGCCCTCTTCTTATTTACAATGTCACCAGAAAGTGAAAACAGGCATTTGCATGGCACTTTTGTAACTGGCATTGCAAGGTTTTTATGTGCCCCTTCATGCTTCAGCCACCATTCCGGAGGACATGTTTCCATGCTGATGTTGCTTGTTAAAAAAATCATGTGTTAATTAAATTTGTGACTGAAGTCCGGGGCGAGAATTGTATGTCCCCTTCTTTGTTTTACCCACATTCTGCCATATATTTCATGTTATAGCAGCCTTGGATGATGACCCAGTACATGTTGTTCATTTTAAGAACACTTTCACTGCAGATTTGACAAAACGCAAAGAAGGTCCCAATGTGAGATTTCTAAAAATAGCTACAACACTGGACCCAAGGTTTAAGAATCCGAAGTGCCTTCCAAAATCTGAGAGGGATGAGGTGTGGAGCATGCTTTCAGAAGTCTTAAAAGTGCAATACTCCGATGTGGAAACTACAGAACCCAAACCACCAAAAAAGAAAATCAACCTGCTGGTGGCATCTGGCTCAGATGATGAAAATGAACATGCGTCAGTCTGCACTTCTTTTGGATTGTTATTGAGCAGAACCCATCATCAGCATGGACGCATGTCCCCTGGAATGGTGGTTGAAGCATGAAGGGACATATGAATCTTTAGCGCATCTGGCACGTAAATATCTTACAACGCCGGCTACAACAGTGCAATGAGAACGCCTGTTCTCACTTTCAGGTGACATTGTAAACCAGAAGCGGGCAGCATTATCACCTGCAAATGTAACCAAACTTGTTTGTCTTAGCGATTGGCTGAACAAGAAGTAGGACTGAGTGAACTTGTAGGCTGTAAAGTTTTACATTGTTTTATTTTTGAATGCAGTTGTTTTTTGTACATAATTCTACTTTCATGATGAGATTGCACTACAGTACTTGTATGAGGTGAATTGAAAAATACTATTTTGTTTTTTGAAGTGCAAATATTTGTAATAAAAATAAATATAAAGTGAGCACTGTACACTTTGTATCTATGTTGTAATTGAAATCAATATATTTGAAAATGTAGAAAACCTCCAAAAATATTTAATAAATTTCAATTGGTATTCTATCATTTAACAATGCAATTAAAACTGTGATTAATAACTATTCATTTTTTGAGTTAATCACATGAATTAACTGCGATTAATCAATGGCCCTAATAATTGCTTAACTGCAATTAATCACATGATTAATTGCGATTAATTTTTTAATCACTTGACAACTCTAATTATTATCCAAAGTCACACAGCAAGTCAATGCCAGAGCCAAGAATGGAACCTAGGAATTCTGACTCTGACTCCCTGATCTTTCTCCTACTTGATCTTAAATTAAATTATGTATAATTTACTTAATGTTGCTAAATATATTGTCTTGTTACTCATGTAATATTCTTAAAACACTACATTCTTAAAACAACAAAAGAAGCAGTCGTTTATGCCTGTGCACCCTGGTTGTTAGATCCTCGTTTAATATTCTGAGACATGGGTGCCAGGTTTGTATAATTTTTGTTGGTGCCCAGGATGGGTCCAAGCAGAGCCGTCCTGTCCATAGGACAGACCAGGGCAACTGCCTTGGGCCCTGCACTTTGGGGGGCCCCAAAAATGTAGAAAACATCCAAAAATCTTTAAATAAATGGTATTCTATTATTGTTTAACAGTGTGATTAATCGTGATTAATTTTTTACATTAGCTTTAATTAGCCCTTTTTAAAATGTAGATCCTTTACTGGAGCATTAAGTAGGCTGGTCAGAGGATCTCTAGGAAGGAGATATTTTGTGATAAGATGAATCTCTTTAATAATTTTCTCCCAAACAGTTTAATGCTTGGACACAACCTCCACATGTGCAAGTATGTTCCCATCTCCCTGCAACCCCTCCAACAGAGGGACTCCCATGTAGCAAAAATACGATAGCTCTTAACAAGTCAAATGCCAGCGGTACAGCAACTTATAAATGTTTTCTTTATGAGCTATACAAATTGGAGATGTATATCCCCTTTCCCATATGTAGATCCACTCATTCAGATCAACTTCTTTGTCCAAATCCCTCTCCCATCTTTTCATCTGGGTTGTTTTCTCATCAACAGCTTTTTCAATCAAAATTGTACATATCTTAGAAATTAAACCGTTTGTTCCAGCTTGCTCTGTCGCAACTTCTCAAATGAGGTTAAAGGTGTTTGGTCCCCAGAGTGTAACCACTTTGCTGCAGGGTGGCTGCCCCCTTTTCCTTCTATTTTTGCCAGTATCTATTCAGATGTAAGAAAACTGCGGTTGTTCTGCGTAATTGATTAAATGAACTTAAACACTAGGTGGCATGATCTCACTGGAAAATGTCTTGTTTGTACAAAACACTGAAAACTATGGGCCAAATTCTCAGGTGAGGCTAGAGGGAATCGAATTTGATGTAATGTACACATTGCAGGGACAGAAAGGACCAGTGTGTTGTGCCTGCTTAGGCTACTTCAGACTTACTACTGTGGACTCTCACACTGTTACCAATAGGTAACTTACACTCGTCCTCATATATTATCTCCAAATTTGGCCCTTTAAGTTCTGCTGCACCACTTGTGATCATATTCTATAGGTCTTTCTAAATCCTACTGCCCTTACCATTTTCAGTAGCACTGAAACATTGACACATCTGACCCCATTTTCAGAAGTTCTGAGCACTCACAGCTCTAGTTAGTTGATGAGAACTGATAGCACCCACTATTTCAGAAAACCAGCCCTAGCTTGTTTAACTTCTGAGTAATCTAAAGCAAAAATACAAGTGGATATGATAGGAATACTATTCACCCGAACGTGAGCAACAGTAGAGTGTTCTCTACTCTGTTTATATATAAACATTATGACACATTCTGGAACTTGACCTGTTCTTTTTGTACTTCATGCACTGAGTTTAATCAGGAGTACTTGTGGCACCTTAGAGACTAACAAATTTATTAGAGCATAAGCTTTCGTGGACTACAGGCCACTTCTTCGGATGCATATAGAGTGAAACATATATCGAGGAGATATATATACACACATACAGAGAGCATAAAGAGGTGGGGGTTGTCTTACCAACTCTGAGAGGCCAATTAAGTAAGAGAAAAAAACTTTTGAAGTGATAATCAAGCTAGCCCAGTACAGACAGTTTGATAAGAAGTGTGAGAATACTTACAAGGGGAGATAGATTCAATGTTTGTAATGCTAGCTTGATTATCACTTCAAAAGTTTTGAAGAAGTAGGCTGTAGTCCACGAAAGCTTATGCTCTAATAAATTTGTTAGTCTCTAAGGTGCCACAAGTACTCCTGTTCTTTTTGCAGACACTAGAAAGTGTTTGTTTTGTTTGTACCCTTTCATATCTCTTTCACTCTTGCGTGAAATCACTGAAATCTATGTTCTTATTCCTAGTTTTACTACAAACCATCTCAGTGCTCTGTATGAAGGTGGAGTATATAACCCCAGTTTAGCTAACAAGCTGTGGTGTGTACTGGCTCTTTGGAGGCAGCAGACATGATGTTACTGCTGTGTGTGTCCAGTAAGAGGGACTGGACACAGCAGGGGAGATAGTTTTTGAGGAGACTTGGGACCAGAAGAGTTGTTGGGGTCACTCTGCAAGGAGTGACTGGGCTGGTGGAAGCCAGGGGGAGGCCATTGTGCTGTGAGCACGCCGCTGGTGTCAGGGCTCTGATCCAAAGCTGTACAGCATAGAGGTACCCAAGGTTACAGGGCAGGTGGTGAAAGACCCCTTCAAAGTGTCACAAATACCTTTGATTATTAACCCGTAGGACTGAGCGTCCTCTGGAATTCCACTGAGGATAAGAAGTTATTCTCAGTACCTACCTGTCCCTCCCTTTGCACCTGTGCCCTGTGTGTTCTTCAGCTCACTTCTAGCTGTACTGCCAGATATCCAGACCTTCCCGGGGCCTCCCTGTTATGGACATTTAAAGATTCCCTTCTGACTGGGCCTCAACCCTTAGTCTTCCAGAAGCCCTGCTCCTTGGCTACATGTAGCCTTCCCCTACTGCTTCAGGCTTGTCTAAACAGCTATGTTAGTGTGCCGTAAGTGAGGGTATGAATGAATTTATATGCACTAGCTTCTCTGCACCAAGCTCCCCCTGTGGTTGCTCTTATTGCACACTAACTCTGGTGGTGTAGCTTAATGCACTGCCAGTGCGCACAAAGGCACTCTTAAGGTAAGTCTACACTTCAAAAGAAAAAAAAAGTGGCAGCAAGTTTCAAAGCCTGGGTCAACTGACTTGGGCTCACGGGGGCAAGTGCTTTAGGGCTAAAAATAGCAGTGTTAAGCATTGCTGCTCTGAAACCTGGTGAGGAGGGTGGGTCTCAGAGCCTGAGCTCCAGCCCAAGCAGGAAGCTCTAACACTGCTATTTTTAGCCACACTTCACAAGCCCAAGTCAGTTGACCCAGGCTCTGACACTTGGTGCTGCTTGGTTTCTTTTTTGCTATGTGGACGTACCTGTTTGCACAGTCAGTGTGTCTACATGAGCAGTTAGTGTGGAGCAGATAGTGTACATGAACTACTGTGGGCTTTTCCCCATGTAAAAAAACCCCTTCCTAGGATAACATTTTCAAGGAGGAAGCACACAATTCCCATTGAATTTCACTAGGATCTGAAAATCTTGATTTCTCAGGATCTTTTACAAATCCCTTAGCCCAATGATCCAATGACAGGATTGTAATAACTGCAAGGGAATATCTAAATCCAAGCAAAACAAAGCCAAAAATTATAGACGAATCTGTAAAAAAAAACCCCTCTATTAGTATTTAAACTTTGGCTTTACAAAATCTAACTACTGCACCACGTGGCAAGACTAAACAGCTTTCCTTGTTTGCTATTGCACCTGGAACAATATGGTTCAACTGATAATTTTTCCTTTGCTTTTAAAATAAATGTAAATGTTTTCTTTAGGCATTATATTGAGACAGTTCCTAGCTGGTGGCTCTTAGACATGGAATTACCTTTAGTGAATGCAGGTAAGCCTTGGCAACTGCCTTTGCCCCATACATGTACATTGTAGGTTATCACTCCTTCTGGAAACTATTGAACAATTCTGAACTGTTATAGGATCATGAAGGAGAGAGCAACTGCAAAAATCAGTAGCGAAGGTATGTTAAGTGGCAGTATAGCCTAGTGCAGGGGTCTCAAACACACGGCCCGCGGGGTGATTTTCTGCGGCCCGCGAGCCCCTCGCAGCCCCCCCACCCTTCCCCAGTGTTTACCAGAGCGGCTCCGGCCGGACGTGCACTGGGAGCAAGGCATGCTCCCTGCCTCCCTGCCCTGCGCAGCTCCGGGAAGAGGCTGGAACATGAGCAAGGTGGGGGCGGAGGGGCTGTGTGTGGCTTGGGGCGGCCCCTCCAGAGAGGGGCAGCACGTCCAGCTATTCTGCGGCAATTCGGCGGACGGTCCCTCACTCCCGCTCGGAGCGAAGGACCTTCCGGCGAATTGCCGCCACAGATCTTTTTTTTTTTTTTTGCGCCGCTTGGGGCAGCAAAACCCTGGAGCCGGCCCTGGCTGTACCCCTCACCCCTCCTGCACCCCAAACCCCAACTCCCTGCCCTGAGCCCCCACCACACCCCACACCCCTCCTGCACCCCCTGGGGGCAGGGAGGGGGCAGAGTTGGGGTGGGGATTTTGGGGAAGGGGTTAGAATGGGGCCAGGGAAGGGGTGGGAAGAGGCAGGGCAGGGGCGGGGCCTCATGGAAGGGATGGAGTGGGGGTGGGGCCGAGGGCGGCGGCGGGGAGGTGTCAGTAATGCGGCCCCCAAGCCAATGTACTAGTCCTTATGTGGCCCTCATGGTCATTTGAGTTTGAGACCCTGGCCTAGTGGCATAGTCCCTAAACTGGGCTTTAGGAGACCTGGGTTCACTTCCTAGCTCCTCTATGAGTTTGTTGGGTGCCCTTAGGCAAGTCCTGTCTCCCTGTGCTTTGGTTTCCTCACCTATAAAATGGGGCTAATGATACTGACACACTGATATTGAAAAGTGCTAAATTTTTATTATCAGATGTTTCGTTATATGCTGTGAAATTAATTGATTGTTGTAAGTAACAACATAATGAATGACAAAAAGGTGATTAACTGAAACAGTAAAATAAGAAGCCTAATGCTAAAAATACTTCTCTGACTTCCCTGTGTTAACTAATAAGATAGATCTCTATTAATATCCAACTCAAAATTGATAGGATCTTATGCTTCCTTAATAAGGTCATAATTAAAATATTAAAACCACATTTTGGGGCATAATTTGTTCTAGATAGAGATGGAGGAAATGAGGTGAGGCCAAGCCACACTATTGCAATCAGGATTGTAAACACAACCTTTAGAGCTGTGATGTTCTAGGGCAGTGGTTCTCAACCAGGGTTATGTATACACAGAGGTCTTCCAGGGGTTACATCAACTCATCTAGGTATTTGCCTAGTTTTACAACAGGCTACATAAAAAGCACAAACTAAAATTTCATACTGACAATGACTTGTTTATATCATTCTATATACAATACACTGAAATGAAAGTATATTTATATGCCAATTGATGTATTTTATAATTATGTTGTAAAATGAGAAAGTAAGCAATTTTTCAGTAATTGTGTGCAGTGACATGTTTGTATTTTTATGTCTGATTTTGTAAGCAAATAGTTTTTAAGTGAAGTGAAACTTGGGGGTACACAAGACAAATCATCTTCCTGAAAGGGGTAAAGTAGTCTGGAAAAGTTAAGAGCCACTTGTACTAGTGGGGTACTCTTGTGGGGGGACCTCTGTTAAAATGTTGCTATCTCATTGAGGGGAAGGCTTCAGCATAATTTATCTGCCTGTGCTGGAGGAGTTTGCCTCCTGTCTGGATACTGTTACACCACACCCACCAGATTACTTTTCACGTGGGTTCCTACAAATACTTCTCAGGAGCCAATCTTTTGCCTTTAGAATGAACCATATTGCACCAAATGGCATTCTGTCTCTCCCCCCTCAAATATTGCAATGGATGAGGATCACCTTCAAAAATATTCCCTACAAAGTCTTCATCCCTCCTGTCTCCATTTCCAGGCACACCCCTAGGGCATTGGGCTGAACATAGTTTTCAGCATAGTTTTCATAAACGATTGCAGGAAACATTTGTTTTCCCAGGAGTGTTGCCTTCCTACGTGGTTATTTTTATGCAAACAAAACCATTTTCTCAGTCACACCCCCGGCTCTCTGTAACCTTATGCATCACTGCGTAAATTGCAGGCTAAGTTGAGGAAGTTTTGCAGGAGTCCCTTATTACATTTTTTTAATAGCTCTTCCCTCTTTTCAAGGTTGTGGAGGGTAGGGCATGATTCAAACCCACTGGAGTAAATTCAAAGACACCTATTGCATTCAAGGAGCTTTGGATCAGGTGTTTAATAAAGAAGGGGTCACTTGTATTTGGATCTGGATTGCAAGTCAATACACTTGTCCCAAAGTCCAATGAGAATGCGAAGACCCAGGGTTTTGTATTGTGCTCCTCCCTAGCTTGTAATTAAAGAAACAAAACAAAGTTCTATTTGTCCAGAGCAGGCTTCAGAGTGATAAGATATCAATGTTTATAATGGTGTGAAAGGAATTATCGTGGTAATCCAAGACTTGGCCTTGCTGTCCAATTCCCCCTGCTTTCATAGGCAATTAAAAGAGGTGCATCAGCATGGAAAGCAAAAGCAGATGAGTTACTTAACAACCTAGCGCTTAAAGAAAAAGCTGCACTCTTGCAGCCCAGCTGTATGATGGTTCTCAAGATTAAGATAAGCAGCTGTCACAATGAATAAACTGTGAATGTGGTGAGTCTTTATTTAAGGAATTTTTTTATTGCACTTGGCATTCTTGAGCGGAGTGCTGCACGCCACTCTCTCCTGAAACCTGCTACTGTTTGTGGCTCTGGCATTGTCATTACCCAGCGGAAGAGACAGTCAGCCAGCTTCCAACTTGTATTAATATTAGTGCAGTCAGAAGCAAGCTCCACGGGTTAGGCAATAGGTTCAGCTTTTCAGAGTGGGATTTTCAAAAAACCCTAGTGTGGCTCTTCTAGAAGACAATGGAGTTTTTACCCTTGACTTCAGTGGGAGCAGAATTAGGCCAATACAGAGCACTTTTGAAAATCCCACCCTTTGTGTTTAATATTAAAATGTGAAACTATTTTCAACAGTGCTTCTGTAAAAATGGCCCCTTCTCATTCAGCAGACCCCTTCCTCCTTTTTGTAGTTAGATTCATAGCCTCTGACTTCACAGATTAAGAGATATTTTTATGGCTACTCATTCCTGTTAGCCAGTGCAGCTAGGGGAAAGGGGGTTGGGCTCTCTTCTGGCTTGTGTGTCATTAACAGAGTTGTGACTGCAGAATCTTTAATGTCGAGTTCTTCCCGGCTCGGGCATTGGAGAAATGGGCTGAGGTAAACAGGATGAACTTTAACAAAGACAAATGCAAAGTGCTCCACCTAGGAAGGAAAAGTCAGTTTCACACATACAGAATGGGAAGAGACTGTCTAGGAAGGAGTACGGCAGAAAGGGATCTAGGGGTTATAGTGGACCACAAGCTAAATATGAGTCAACAGTGTGATGCTGTTGCAAAAAAAGCAAACATGATTCTGGGATGTATTAACAGGTGTGTTGTGAGCAAGACACGAGAAGTCATTCTTCCGCTCTACTCTGCTCTGGTTAGGCCTCAGCTGGAGTATTGTGTCCAGTTCTGGGCACCGCATTTTAAAAAAGATGTGGAGAAATTGGAGTGGGTCCGGAGAAGAGCAACAAGAATGATTAAAGGTCTTGAGAACATGACCTATGAAGGAAGACTGAAAGAATTGGGTTTGTTTAGTTTGGAAAAGAGAAGACTGAGAGGGGACATGATAGCAGTTTTCAGGTATTTAAAAGGGTGTCATAAGGAGGAGGGAGAAAACTTGTTCACCTTAGCCTCTAAGGACAGAACCAGAAGCAATGGGTTTAAACTGCAGCAAGGGAGGTCTAGGTTGGACATTAGGAAAAAGTTCCTAACTGTCAGGGTGGTTAAACACTGGAATAAATTGCCTAGGAAGGTTGTGGAATCTCCATCTCTGGAGATATTTAAGAGTAGGTTAGATAAATGTCTATCAGGGATGATCTAGACAGTATTTGGTCCTGCCATGCGGGCAGGGGACTGGACTCGATGACCTCTCGAGGTCCCTTCCAGTCCTAGAATCTATGAATCTATGAATCACCAACTTGACTTTCAGATCTCAAAGAGTTTACAGGCTTGGTAGTTAGTTTTTCTTGAAAAATGGGCACACCTCAGGAGCACACGATCAGGAGTTGCTGAGAGAGTAAATACTGAGCCTCTTGATGCCCGTTAAGGATTCACTTTTCAGAGCAGAATCATTTTTTAAACATTAAACTCTTTATTCAGTCTTTTAGGCTGGGATATTCAAAGCAGGTGAAGCAAGTTAAATGCTCCACGCCCACTGAATTTCAATGGGATTTGGATGTCTGACTCCCGTAGCTTCCTTTGAAAATCCCATCCTTAAACTATATATGAAAGGTGGGAAAATTGCTTTTTTCAGCGACTTCCCTCTGTGTCTCCCTTGGGGTCTGCAGTGCCTTGACCCTGGCAGCTAACTACAAACAGATCTCATATGGGGGGAAGAGGATAATGTTTCTGATTCCTCTGTGTCCTCCTCTCTGTGAATACTGTAAGGACATGGAAGTTGTCGTCACTGGCTTTCCAGTAACTGCAGGAGCAGGAAGCACAAGGCTCACAGTCCAGAGTAGGATGGATCCCAGTTGTTCAATAGCGCCCTGTTCTTTTTGCTGGCTTAAGTAGGGCTAGTGGCCCGAGTTGAATGTCTTAGACTCCACCAATAGGATGTCAGAGGGCAGCCTCAAACTGGGGCTGGGCTTCCTGGGTCATCAGTTGTTAGCAGACTGCCAAGTAGAGGGTTGAAATATGGCTGTTCCTATTGACCTGGGTTCAAGGCCTGTGGATCATGACACCCACTCATCAAAAAAGCAAACCTTCCTTAGCCTCCATTGTACTTACATATCCTAACATCACAGTGCGTTAACACTGTGTCTAAGACAGTGCATTCAAAATCTTTTCAGGATCTGATGTCCTTTTGTCCCTTACAAGTTTGCCTGGCATTTCTTTCCTCCTCCAAGATCATTTCTCTTTGAACTGCATGGATATTCCAAATGTTTCAGCCTGTGAAGCAGCAGCTTCCTTACACATAACAAACCCAGAAGACTAATTCCAATAAAGCGTTTAGAAGAGCATCAACTTAACCACAAGCTGTTTAAATGTCAAGATGCGGACTCTGCGATTTTTTGTTTACGTTAATTTTTGATAAGATAGCATACCACATCTCAGCCAAAACAAGGGGGAAAAAGAAAAACTCTGAAATATTTGTTTGCCAAGGTATCAGCTTTCAAATTAGGCAGTGGCAAAAGATTGTGTGATGCCTTAAATCTCACTTAAAGCATCAAAAACACGCTCACCCTGATTTCGTAGTGGATAGATTGTCTCTACTCTGGCTGATCATCTTTTCGTGCTTTGGCATTTTAATGTAATGCTGATTTGCTTCAACACATCCCACCAACTAGTGGAAGTGGAAAATAGGGTATACGATCTCTGAACAATTCAAAAGTCTAGAACAACTTGGGGAACAACCATTGCAGCCGTTTCTCCAACAAGATTTAGTGAGTGGGCAGCACGTGGGATGACAGATGCATACTAGTTCACCTGCTGAATATGATTTTGAATACCTTTGTATGCTGCAGCCATGTTAGCTCTGTTGTCATAGCTTTGTCCCCTGCAATTAGCCGTATCTAACCTGTCCTTTTCCAGCTTCTCTAAAATAGCTTCCATAATTCCCTCCCTTGATTTGGTAGGATATCAATGAACTCCTCTACAAAGTGCTCAACAACCTTTGCACCATCTGTGATGCTGGCAGAACCAGATGCCAGCTCATGTTGAAGTCCCCATGTCGCAACTGAACACTGACAAATACAGAGCTGGAACCAGTCTGGCTTACCTGTGTGTTAGTATTGTTAAAACAGGTATTAGAATTATAAGAATGTGTTAGAAGCTTGCTGAATGCTTGTGAGTTACTGCATGCATTAATCTCACTTGTAACATCTATGTCCTATAGTGTAAGGTAATATTTGAGCAGTTGTCTTGTGAGCTGCTGTGACTATGTAAACCACCAGACAGGAAAGAGACATTAATTAGCACCTTAACACCTGAGACATTTGTCCCACTTGGTAGAGATCTGGAGTGAAATCAAACATAATAGAGAAGTATTTAGCTTTCATACTTTTACAAAAATAGTCTGCTGTACTTTTATTATGATTTTACTGATAAATTCATTTTAAATTCGGTTTGATACGTAGCTTTGTGGTATTGGCCTTAATAGTTTCCACATGATACCATGGCACACTATCATACCTTGCAAGCAAGTCAAGTGAGCCCCAAAATTTATTATTGCAAGGGCTATCTAATTTCTTGTCTGAACTTCTCAAAGCTAAACACCTCTCGTCTAAGTACAGCAAAATAGCCTAGATGACACAAAATATTATACCACATGTCCTTCTGCATCTGATAGCAGGTTTGCATACCTTTGTCCATTGTGCAACTCTTTTTCAATCATTTGACAAGTTCCATCCACCAAGTGATTGCCTCCAGGTGTTCCTTTGAGTGTTCGTATTGGTATATTCATGTGCTAAAGAACATAACCTTCATGAACTTCAGTTTTACGCTTCGCAAAGGAAGATGAGGCATTTGACTGAAAAAGAAAAGAAATGAAACAGAACAAGGAAGCAAAAATCAAAGTGTACATCAACCAAGATCACTGGTATAATCCCCCATTAGGAGTTTGGACAAAGAACCACAATTTAATATTTGCCTTCCTTTGCATTCATTAGGTGAAACATCTTGTTTTAAATTAACAGTTGGACCATATTCCATCCACAGTCAACACAATCCGGCTCTTGTGGCCTAGTAGCTGGATCTGTTTTGTCATAGTCAAAATTCTTCCCCACACTTTCAATAACTGAACTGCTTTTAGCGTCCATTTCCATAACAATTGCACTAGCAACCAACAGGCAATTTTCTGTCCTAGATTCAGAGATTCCGCCACAGAGCAATTCAACACCAAGCTGAGCTCTGTGCCAGAATCATACTCTGGCACCCAACAAACCTGACAAACCCAAATCAATGTCCTCGCCAGCTAAGGAAGGCTCAGAAGTGTGAATAGCAGAAACATCCATGGATTGTGCAACAGGAACATAGTCGAACTTTGCATGGTTCAAGAAAACTTGTAGACCACTTGCACTTTTCTGATCTTCTTTTTTCATGGGCCTGCTACAGCGTGTGTTTTTGAGCATCACTCTTGTGCTTGAAGGTTGTCATGGCAGAAATCATGGTTGACAATAAGAATTCACCCACTAAGCTCTTCATGAATGAATTGCTAGATTTGGAACGACTGCTGTAGTGGGTGAAAGTGCTAACTAATATCTCTGTGAAACTGAGAGAAATCAGATGAAAGGTCATAATATCTCTGTGAAGCTCAGAGCTATAGCCAGTGGTCAAAGTGTATGTGGGGGGAAGTGTCACAGATCCTCCTCCCCCCAATTATTTTTGAAGATCAAAAAGGATTTGCACAGAGCTTCTTACAGAAACTGCTGTTTCAAACAGCTCCCAGGGCTCCTGCTGCTTCCTCATACAGCTTCCCAGGGTCCACTCCATTCCCCCATAGGCAAGCACTGTTCACTCATAGACCTGCCCATCAGTGTACAGGGAGTGGGTTGTGCCTGTGTCCATGGAGGAGTGGAGCAGATCCCAGCACTGAGAGATGCAGCCCAGGGAGTGGCAGATGTAGCAGCTGTGGGGGAGGGAGAGCACAGCCTAGAAGCTAGGGAGGGGCCAGGAGAAGCCACAGAGAGCATGGTCCCTCGTCCACTGGCCACCCAGCACTTTGTAGGTACAGGCTTAGAGCTGAGCAAGCAGGGAGCAATGGGGCAGGGCAGGGAACAGCGGGGACAGAGGAACAGAGGCAGCAGCCCTGGCATGGGACCAAGGGACTCAGAAAACCATCCCCACGGTCACTGCTCTCCCATCTCCAAAAAGACCCTCTCGTCTTTGGTTTGGATAGCAATGATGTAAGCAGGGTTTGAATGAATTCTTCTCTGACAGCTAGCTGGGCTGGGGGAGACTTCAGGAGCAAACTGTATTTACATGAACATACCTACACTGCTTAGATATCCAGCAGATAGAGCAGTGTGTTGCTCAAAATAATCAACTTTGACTGGTTTGGGGTTACAAATCACTGTAGTACTGAATGCGGGGTAGTGAAATACTGTTACCAATGTTGTCTTTATTGTATGAATACAGGGAAGCAGCAGTAGTACTGTGCTTAACCTGTCCCAAATGAGGGGGTCACCCTCAGCTGAAAGCCAGGGGCTTGAATGTCAGAGCCATGTGAAAGTAAGGGAGGAGGGAGGGGACAGGTGTTCCAGCCAGGAGGTGTGAACTCACTCTCTCTCTCTCTCTCTCTCTCTCTCTCTCTCTCTCTCTCTCTCTAAGAGTCCCATCCAGTCTGGTTTAATCTGTTCTTCCCCGCAGTTCAAAGAAAGAGCTCAATAGGCTTCATTAAGAGCCTCTTTGTTATGTTAAAATACTCAAATGAGAGCTGAAATCACTTGAGATGGGGCAGTGTTTCTTCCCAGCCTGCAAAGAGCTGAAAATTACTAAGGCCCTGTCTACACTGGCAAGTTTCTGCGCAGTAAAGCAGCTTTCTGTGCTGTAACTCCCAAGGTGTACACACTGCCAAGCCACTTAGTGCGCAGAAACTGCACAGTTGCTGCTCTGTAAAAAAACCACCCCAATGAGAAGTGTATGGTTTTCTGCGCTGTGGGTACAGCACTGCGGTGTTAGTGTAGACACCCTGGTCGATTACAGTGCTGCGATTGGCCTCTGGGAGGTGTCTCACAATGCCTGTTCTCGCCTCTCTGGTCATCGGTTTGAACTTTACTGCCCTGCCCTCAGGTGACCAACAGTCATCCCCACCCTGTAAATTCCTTTGGAATTTTGAAAGTCCCCTTCCTGTTCGCTCGGTGATGTGTGCAGTGGTCTCAGTGCCTTTTTCCAGGTGGCCATGCCTGTTCCACGCACCAGGCAATTCCCCACTTGGAGCAATGCCGAGCTTCTGGACCTCATCAGCATTTGGGGAGAGGAGGCTGTCCAGTCCCAGCTGCGCTCCAGCCGTTGGAATTATGATACCTATGGTCAGATTTCACGATGCATGACAGAAAGGGGCCAAGACCGGGACACACTGCGCCCACGAGCTGCTGGTTCTACAAAGAGCTGGACGTGATACTCAGTGGCGACCCCATCTCCACTGTGAAGATCACTGTGGATACTTTGGTGGCTCACATGCTAGTCGAGAGTGGACCAAGCCAGGAGAAGGAAATCTTGAATGAGGATGTGAAGGGGAATGGGGACCCAGGGCCGGTGCTACCATTTAGGCCAACTAGGCGGTTGCTTAGGGCGCCAAGATTTGGGGGCGCCAAAAAGTGGCGCCCCCAATTTTTTTTTAACAGCGGCCACTGTGCTGGGAGGGAGAGGGAGTCTGAGCCGCCGCCGGCAGCCCAGGATTCCCCGGGTCAGTGCGCCGCTGGCAGCCCAGGGGTTCCCCAGGTCACAGCTGCCGCATGAATCCCCGGGCCGGAGGGTGGGGAGCTGCCGCGGGGCTGGGGGCCGGGGGGGGGGCGCAAGGTGAAAACTTCCTTGCACCAGCCCTGGGGGGACCCAGAGGCAGAGGATGACTCAGAGGTCCCCATTCACGGTAACTTTCCCACACCACTGTGCCATCATGCGCAGGAGGGGGAGGAGGCAGGAGGGGAACGGCCAGGTGGACCATTGCTGCACACAGGCGAGCTGCATAAGGGCCAGGGAAGAAACCGCAGTCTTGGAGAAGATCCTCCCTTGATTCCCTGCTCACCCTCAGCAGCGAGATATCTTCCATAATGAACACAGCCTGTGGAAAATGTGGGACAGGAATGATTATCAGAACCCTCTACAGTGCTGGCTCTCCCCAAGAGCCACATGCCCAATGTACAGCAGGGTCCAGGAAGAGTGATTTCCCCATGGCTACTTACCATTTTGGGGGTTTTGTGGCTCATGTGTGCTTTCCTGGGGTCAGCCAGTTAATGACAGGTGCGTGAGTACTGGCTGTGTTTTAAATCACTGAATCTGTGTTCTGTGTGTTGCAAACAATATTGTTTCTGTAAAATGTTGCATTTAAACTTTACTGAGATGACTTTGGGAGCCCAGCCTCCCTCTTTGTTATTGGCGGCTGAACAGCTGCGCAGAATTAGAAAGCAGCCAAGAAGAACTAAGGAGGACTTTCTGCGCGAGGTCATGATGCACTCCAGCCAAGAAACAGGAATTGAAAAAGTGGCAGGACAACGAGAAGAGGGACCGAAAGGAGAATGCGGCACGCCAAAATGAAGACACGGAGCGGCTCTTAAACATTATGGAGCGCCAAGCAGACACGCTCCAGGCGATACTAGCACTGCAAATGGCGCAGCTCCGCGCCCACCCTCCCCTGCAGCCACTGTCTCAAAACTCTTTCCCACGCTCGCCCCAGACACCTCCAACACACTCTTATCAATCTCCTGGCTCCAGTCTGTACCCGTGACATTCCACTCCCCCCCCGGTCACAGTCCAGCACTGCGGACTCCCAGTACCCACTGCCATAGGTGCCGACTTCCCCTCTGCCCGGTGGGTGCTCGACTCCCCACCCCTGGCCCCGCCTCTTCCTGACCCTGCACCGCCCTCGCCCCGCCCCCATTCCATCCCTTACCCAAAGTCCCCGCCCCTGCCCAGCTCTTCTCCACCTCCTCCCCGAGCATGCCATGTCCCCGCTCCTCCCCCTCCTTCTCGGAAAGTCCTACGTGCCGCCAAACAGCTGTTAGGCAGTGGGGGGCAGGAAGCGCTGGAAGGGAGGAGGAGGAGCAGGGACACGGCACACTTGGGGGGTGAGAAGGAGGTGAGGAGCAGGGAGCTTAGCTGTTGGTGGGTGCGGAGCACCCGCTAATTTTTCCCTGTGGGTGCTTCAGCCCCAAAGCACCCATGGAGTCGGCGCCTATGTCCACTGCACTCAACACCCATCCTCCTGCATAGTACTCCAAAGTAAAAGTTTGGATATGATCCCTGGACATACGCAAATCTTTAGCCAGCCTGGGACCCCACCTCCTCCTGGGACCTTCATTTCCCCCATCCCCCTCACTGCTGATATTTCTTGTTTGTTTGACTCTCTCCTCCAGTTGTTGTTTTTAATAAAAGAATTGTGTTGGTTTGAAAGCAATCTTTATTTTATTAATTGAAAGCAAACAGAGTCCTGAAAAGCAATAGACAATTATGTTAAACTGTCATATTGCATCATCTGCACCAATCACAATCACCTCCTAGCATTACAAGCACTGCACTCCTGAGCATAGCAACAAACATTAGTGGCTTTCAGCTTCAAATTGCTGCCTCAAGGCATCCCTGATCCTTATAGCCCCACACTGTGCCCCTCTAATAGCCCTGGTCTCTGGCTGTTCAAACTCAGCCTCGAAAATGCTGAGCCTTGCAGTCCAGCCATGAGTGAAGCTTTCACCCTTCCCTTCACAAATATTATGGACGTATAGCACGCGGCTATAAGCATAGGAATATTGTCATTGGCCAGGTCCAGCTTCCCATAGAGGCAGCACCAGCGGGCCTTTAAATGGCCAAAAGCACGCTCAACAGTCATTCTGCCCTTGCTCAGACTGTTGTTGAACTGCTCCTTGCTGCTGTCAAGGTGCCCTGTGTATGGCTTCATAAGCCATGGCATTCAGGGGTAGGCGGGGTCTCCCAGGATCACAATGGACATTTTGACTTCCCTTACGGTGATCTTCTGGTCCAGGAAGAAAATCCCTGCTTGCAGCTTCCTGAACAGGCCAGTGTTCTGAAAGATGCGTGCGACATGCACCTTTCCAGACCAGCCTGCGTTAATGTCCGTGAAACGGCCACGGTGTTCCACAAGCACCTGGAGAACCACTGAGAAGTACCGCTTGCAATTAATGTACTCGGTGGCTAGGTGGTCTAGTGCCAGAATTGGAATGTGCGTGCCATCTATCGCCCCTCCGTAGTTAGGGAAGCCCATTTGTGAAAAGCCATCCACAATGTATTCACGTTGCCCAGAGTCATGGTCTTTCAGAGCAGGATGCGATTAATGGCCCTGCACACTTCCATCAACACGAGTCCAACAGTTGTCCTTCTCGCACTGAACTGGTTAGCGACCTATCGGTAGCAGTCTGAAGTAGCCAGCTTCCACAGTGCAATCGCCACGCACTTCTCCAACGGCAGGGCAGCTCTCATTCTTGTGTCCTTGTGCTGCAGGGCTGGGGCGAGCTCATCACACAGTCCCATGAATGTGGCGTTCTTCATCCAAAAGGTCTGCAATCACTGCTCATCATCCCAGACATGCATCATGATGTGATCCCACCACTCAGTGCTTGTTTCCCGAGCCCAAAAGCAGCATTCCACTGTGCTCAGCACCTCTGTGAATGCCACAAGCGATCTCATGTTGTAGCTACTACACGTAGAAAGATCAATGTCACACTCCTCTTGTCTTTGTAGTTTAAGGAATAACTCCACTGCCACTTACGATGTGTTAATTGGAGTGAGCAGCGTAGTGGTCAACAGTTCGGGATCCATTCCTGCAGCCTGAAAGAGGCAGGGTGTGCAGTACACAAACTGTTGAAAGATGGCGCCAAATGCGGACGGAAGCACAGGGATTGCTGGGATGCAAAGCAATGCATCACGGGGCACTGGGACAGGACCCAGGATGCCCCGCGATTCCCTCTGCCTTCCCACAAGTCTTAGCAGCAAAAGAGAAAGAGATGCTCTGTGGGATAGCTGCTCAGAGTGCACCGCTCTGAATAGCGCTGCAAGTGCCACAAGTGTGAACACACTATTGCACAGGCAGCTGTCAGTGTGAACACACAACAGCGGTTTTTCTTCTGCGCTCTCTGAGCGGTGCTGTAACTACTGGTGCTGTAACGCTGTCAGTGTAGACATAGAGACTGATGTGCAGAGGTCGCAGCAGAGAGGCAGGTGGCAGCAGAAGGTGACTGACAGTCAGCCGGAGAGGCTAGCGAGGCGATGAGCAGAACGAGTGGCTTGTGAGGCAATGAGTGGCTGGCAAGGCAGCGAGGAACCACAGCTGGTGGGGCAGCCAGCAAAGAGGAACCGTGGCTGGTGGGGTGGCCAGCAGAGAGAAACCACAGCTGGTGGAGCGGCCAGCAGAGAGGAGCAGCGGCTGGCGGGGCGGCCAGCAGAGAGGAGCAGCGGCTGGCGGGGCGGCCAGCCAGAGCAAGCGCAAGCAAGGTGCCTTCTTCCCCAGGTGGGAGGTGAACTCACACAGATGCACCTCTGAACTCTGGGTCCCACTGACCAAGGACAATCACTGTGAGTGGGAGATGGTGAGGGAGCAGAGAGGGGCACAGAAAAGGAACCTTTGGTTGTAGAACTCAAGAGCATGAGGCGGAAGGCACTGCCCCATGCACGCTGGGGTGGGTGTCCTGCTCATTTATGATTATGAATGCCACTTGTGGCATTTTCCCTAATTAATGGCAAGTGACTTCCCTTCGTTCATTAAAAGTTTCTGTTCTACGCTCAGACTGTGCTTGCGAGTGGGGAAGTATTGCCTCTCTGAAGCGCCCAGGGGTGGTGTGTAATTTTCCCTGGTTACTGGGTTGGGGCTCGAGCTGATTCTGCGTTGTATTGTTGAAAAGGAACCCCTAGGTATTGAACCCGGCCCTGATTGCTGCCGGCTCCACCTGGCAGAAGGGTTACAATGACATCCACAAAGCAGTAAGCAGGGTCCTGAATACACCCTTCAGCACTAAGCAGGCCACTAAATAGTACAGTTGGGGGACTAAAGGGGCCCCTGCACACACCTTTTGGAGAACTAAATGGGGCCCTGAATCGTCCATTTGGGACCTTAAACAGGGCATCGAATACAACATTTGGGGCACTAAACACAACCCAGAGCTAAAAATACCTGAGGAGAATCCCCTCAAGAAAGGGTTTGAGAGGGAAAGCAATGAATATAGGCTTGAGGGTTTCTTTCAGTGGCTCTCCCTTAGGACGGGAGATTTTGCTCCCTCCTTCAAGCTGTCATGGCTTGACAGAGCTGTCTCACGCTGGAGCGCTGAAGAGCAGCACATAAAATGAAACCTGTTGCAAAACCACACACACACACACACACACACACACACATGCTAAAGGGTGGGTGTGGGTGCTGTGGGGAAGAAGAGGTAGAACGAGTTAGACTTGCTCCAGTCCCGCCCCCAGACTTCACTGCAGCCTCCTTTCCACCTGATTATGCCACAGATGCCTCAGCCAAGTCTGAGACGTGTAGAGCTGTCCACTCTCTTCCTCTCTCTTCAGCCACAGCTGGCTGGGAAAGGCCATTTGGGACCTGCACTGCCCCTTTGCATGGGCATCTGTGGACAGAGAAGTAACAGCGGCCCAGCAGCTGGGTGAAAGTAGCCAGGGGGTTGCAGAGGAAACATCCCCTGGAACAAAGTTGTTTGCAGAAATAAATACCAGGTAACAACTTAAACAAGTGTTGAAGAAAGGGTGCAGTGTCTCAATCAGTAGCTCAACTTCCTCTCTTCTCAGTGTGTTGCAATGCAGCAGCCAGCATGCTTCCGGTGGTGACTGAATTCTTTTTAGACAGCAGTGTTGTTTAGGCACTGCCCGGCTAAGGATGGCACCACTGCAATGGGGCCTGGCAGCTGGCTGGCCTGGCATCAAGAGATTCTGCTAGGGGCTAAGGTTGAGAGAGTGAGTGACGTTTCCTATCCTAATCTGCTGTGTGGTGTGGCTGCCTGCTGTTAAACAGGGGCTGTGTGTCACCCAGGAGACTACTATATTGGAGAACTGTGTATGTGTGTGTGTGCATGCACACATGTATAAAACACATGCTCAGGGGTTAAATTGTGTGTGTCTAGTCTGTGTGTTGCAGGGGGAAGGGAGGGTGCTAGAGGCAGAAGAAGTTTCCTGTTCACCCCCTGACCGGGGGGAGAGGGCGGGGGGGAAGGGGGGGAATGTTTCTCCCAAACTCCCTGTTTCTTGGCTGTTGTGATGATAGTTCGGCATGCTGTTTCAATCTACTTAACCACTGTGTGTGTGTGTGTGTGTGTGTGTGTAATCAGGACTCTAATCACTAGACAATGCTGTCTGACTTTTATATTATGAGGCAATACTAGCTAGTGTTTAGAGGAGGACTGGCAGACTTCATTCTGTTCTTGGCGTTGCCTCTGATTCACCATAAAAATGTGTGCAACTCACTTAACCTGTCTGTGCCCCACCTTTCCCAGCTGTAAAACACTACAAATACTGTTGAAAAGTTATGTGAGATACGTGGATGAGAAACTTCATGTAAGAGCAAAATACTATTATTATGGTCTGCAAGATGCTTTTTGGCGCTTTCTGGATAAAGGATATTTTATAAGTGTCTTACCAACAACACTGTAATATTGTTATTTAATTGGTTTTATTTATGAGCCAAATGTTTCTGTCATGCTAAGATCCAGATAAATATGGTCATAGTGAAATCACTATTCTGTGCCTTTCTTTGCTGATTTAGTTTTAGGATTGTGTAGCTATTTTTCTCAGTGCACCTTCTACTAATGGAAGAGACATTAACATTAACTTAGATTACAGGCTATTTGTTGTGTTAAATATAGTGGCTGACCAGCAGAGTACCCAATGAAACCAACAGCAATGCTAACACTGATGCTTGCAAAAAGGTATTTGTCTAGTCCCCTTAACATTTTGGTGCCAGAGTTGCACTCCTATATCACTGGTATGGCACTGTCCTAAAGTAAGCTTTCCTTCTGGTTGCCACAGTCTTTTGAATGGTGCAGATAGTAATTTTGAATGTTTTTGTGACTGTACAGTCAAGATATAGGAAGACACCATTTACCATCAAAATATGAGACGTTTCTCACTGCAACATCAATAGGTCCGATTTTGGCTGTTTAAACTAAAGTTCAAATAATTTCTCAGTCCAGTCGATCTGACCCCTCTGTAACTGTTCTTATCAGTATTTTTAATCTTCAATGGGTCTTTCATCTAAAGACATACTTTCATCTTTTTGATTAGTTTAACATAGTTTTTTGTGGTTAACAATGTTATCATCTATTTCAGTAGACTGTGCGTTACTTTCACTTTAGTAGGTAACGGGGCTTGTCCCATTTGAAGTAGATTAAATTATTCTGTTCTACAATACAAGTAAACTCCAGCTATTCAGAGGTCTCAGGAGATGTCCAAAACCCTCAGATAATGGGAGGTTTGGGTTATTGGGGACTTGCCCTGTGGCCCTCAGTAGTGTAATTGCTATTTTTTAACTGCAGGCTATTTACAGGGTGTAAATTAAAGGTCTATCTTCCAAAAACAGCTTAGGATCAAAGCAAAAAACTAAGCAAATTAAAAAAAAAAATCACCCTTCCATCAATATTTCAAGAGCAAGGCATCATACATAGCAGCTCTGCCTGCAAGAGCTTACAGTCTTGGTAATGATATATGCAAATTGCTGGTAACTGAATAGGTGCTGATGTTCGTTGGTGGTGGTAATAATGGTCATTCACGAGTCTTTCATCTCTGGGTTCACTACTGACTTTAGTCACCAATGAAAGAAGTGTACTGGTCTTGGGCAGAGGCCACTCCTTTTGTGGCTCTGGGGTGGAGAATTATAGGAAACAGCAGGAGTTAATGCATCAAGAAGCACTATCTGCAGACTTTTCTTGTGGCTTATTTTCAGTTTGCAAGGTGAGCAAGCAACTCGCTGAGGCTTTTCTCTGGCTCTTCGCCCTCCCACTCTGGCCCCACTGACATTTTCTCTTACATTTTGCTGAGTGGAGGAATGGTAGCTACATGGAGAAGTGAAGAACATGCTGCTTAGCTAGTCTTCCCCTCCATGTGGTCCCAGTGTAGCTTTTTCCCTGGGACTGCACAGTGGTTGGGGACTTATGACCTTTTTTTAAATTTTGTTTTGATTGTAATAACAGCCTAGTTAAACCTGAATAACAGACATAACCAGGGACATCCCATTTCATAATACTGATAATAGGCTCAACTCTTAAGTCCTGTTTTCAGGAAGAATCCTCTAATAATGCTTTTCAAAGATAAGCAGAGAACGCCATGTGGCTGGCTCCAGAATCTCAAGAACTTAATGTGCCCTCCAATTTGTAGGCCTGCCAGGTGTTTGCAGTGGAGCAGGTGGTCAGACAAGGTTCTGTTGGAGACAACACAACCTCATGTGTTGGTGTGAAAAGGGGACAAGATATGGGTGTACTTCTTAAAGGCTTCAGTCAATTCCTTGCAAAGTGCTAGGGACCTTTTTACATCATGTTAATGGAGAAGGACCTCATCAGGATTGGTGTGTAGGTGTGGCAAAAAAAAAAAAAAAAAAAAAAAAAGCTGGCAGGATGAATGAATGCGGAATTCTTCTTGAAGGGCCACACACCACCTTAAGAAGAAGAAGGGTGTATAAGTCACTAGGGAAGCTGACACACTGCCCTGCCCTCAGGAGCTGCTAATGGTTTCATCCAACAGACCCAGTGCCACACTGCTTGATTTAACCAGCTATGACGGGCAACTGGAAGATCCCTCAGTGCATAGGTTTAGTGTGAGGAAAATCTGGTTGAAACTCAGCTAGAGACGATGAGGCTGTCTCTAGACACAGATCTGCCCCCTTGGAAACAACCATTCCAGGACAAATCTGATTAATTTTATCTTCACAGAAGATAGAAAACTCATCACAGTGATTAATATTTGACTGTTTCCAGGCAACAGCAGCTAATCCTGGCCAGATTGTACATCACCCAGAACAATCCCCCTGGATGACATTTTGCAAACACTACTAATAGAGACGAAAATCTTCTTTACTTCATGACAGCCACACCAGAGGTTTTTATAAGCTCTCTTCTCCTGCTCATGCTGATTCCAATTACTCTCCCTCCATTGCTCTGTTCCCTCATTGCTTCTTCATCCAACTCTATTCCTCTCTTCCCCACCAGGTAGCCATTAACCACCACTTTTCTGATTCTTCTTCATCCACCTTCCTTTCTGGTTTTGACACCTGGCTGCCCCTGTTCCTCTACTCAAAACCGCTCTCCATCATTTTCAGTGCAGCCTCAGAGGCCACATCGCTATCTTGCCTAATCTCTCAGTCGCCCATCTCCTTGCTGTCACTGCCTTGTTTGAGATTCAGCCCCAGATCAATTCTCCCACTTGCTAAAATGGCCTCTCACTTGTCCTCTTTTTCATTAAAGACTGCTTCCTCTTTGATCTCTCAGCTGATTTCTCTTTTTGGCCACCGGTACCTCTCTTTCACCATCAACCAACTGCCCTCTGGCCCTCCACCCAGTGCTCCTACAACCTCAGATCAATGACCACTACTTATCTGTCACTCCCACCCCTCTCTGTCCGGCTGTCTACTCCATAGACCTGGTTGTCAGTTCACTCCACTCCGCTCTTTCCACTATCAGAATTTTCTTCAGCCCAGTGTCCCACCAACCCTAACTTCCCTTCATGTGGTGTTGGGCATCTCTGGAGAAAATCCCATGTCTTCACAGAGTTTCTCCACTGTAAAATCATTCTTTCTTCCTTCATTTTTGCCATCCTCCTGGTCAGGCAACTTCACTTCTCCACCCTGACTGAATCCCACACCTGCTATGCCAGATACTTATTCAAGGCCTTTGACTCCTTCATAAGCCCATCCTCCCGTGCCCACCCCCAGGATATTGTGAACTTTTTCAAAAAGAAGATTGAGAAGATCCAATGTGACCTCTCCTCCCCTTCTATCCCACCTACCTATTTTGCTCAGGTCCATTCACAAGTTTCCTGCTAAAATAGCCTTCTGTTTCTATTTTTTTCCTCATGTCACTTCCCCCTCACTTTGAGTCTCTCCACTGGCTTCCAGTTCTCAACCACATAAAATATAAATTCTGTTTTTTTTCCCTCTTTTAAGACCCTTCAGAACTTTGTTCCTCTATATTTGTTTGCTATGGAATATTATCACATTGCCCTGACCCTGTTGCTCCACAAATTATGCCAGCTTTGATCGCTCATTTGTCTGCTTCTCCCACAAGAAACTTTACATGTTTTCATGCAATACCATATTGACCAGAGCACCCTCCTCACACAAATCCATAAGATACTCTGTCCTTCAAATCCTTCCTCCAGGCCCATTCCGACCTGGATACCTTCAGAAAACTGCCAACTGCAGGCCTACATAACACTTGTTCTTCTAACAGTTTTCTTTATCCTCCCTGCCTTGATTCTACAAATCATTTGTTACACCCAGTTGTTACATCTTGTCATCTTTAGATTGTAAAATCTGCAGGGTTACATTTGTACAGGACTGTACAATGGGACTCTGATCTTGGTTGGATCTCTGGATGCTACTGTCTGCCTAGTAATAATATGTGACAATCAGTTGGTCTCAATGCAGTGATCAGTATTCCAGCCACATGTGTTTCATTTGTTATAGGGCCTCTGTATATGCAGGCGACCTGTGAGGATGTTTAGGAGACATTATGGATAGCTAAGGACAGGCCATCATTCAAGCAGTCCACTGACTGTTCAGTACTGTCCCTTAGAGACAATTAAAAATGACTCACATTTATCTGCCTTCATGGGTAGACAGTAAAACAGGTCCTCCAAGGTCAGGCAAAGGTGTGTTCTGACTTCAAAGACAAGGCGGTGAAAGTCAGGCCATCACAAAGGTGTAGTCTTCACCTAGATTTTCCCAATTCCAATCCAAAACCAAGTGGAGAAGTGTGCCCATCTATCTACTTTGAGCCTGAAACCAGCTAGATAGTTTACACCAAATACACACTCTGGCCCAAATTATCCACTGGTATAATTCCATGGATGTCAATGGAGTTACATCAGCAGAGTATTTGGCCCACTAGCTGAAATCCTCATTTAGAATCTTTCTTCAATTCAGTCTGTTTTATAAAGAAGTTAATGATTTGCCATCCCATGTGTATCTGATGGCACATGGATACGTGTGGTGCAACTTCCCCATTCCAGTAACTAGTCAGGTAAATTAATGTTTTCTATTCTCATTATAAGGTATTTTTCCAGGTGTGAATAATTTTTCATCTTCTGCCTGTCTCCAATGTCAGTTTTAATGAAAAATTGTGACCAGATTCTTTCATGATATTTAAACACGCAAACAAGGCAATGTTGATAAACAAGATCAGAGACAGAGGCCTGAAAATGAAGTGAAGAATTATATACAGTAGGCAAGATTTTTTGATGTTTTTTAGAAACATCTTGATCATTAGCACTTCCTCGGGGAAAGCTGTGAAAATGCACGCACTGCTGAACTCTGACACTTGGGAGCACCTCTATTGATCATCTTCCAGAATAAGCTTTAACCATCTTTAATGAACTTGAGCGCCAAGAAGTGCTGAGCTGCTAGAAATGTATTACAGACTTCTGTATCAGACAAGAAAATGCAAACTATATCTTAGATAAAGTTAAAAGATACTGAGTGATGGGGACTGGGTATTTTAGGAACTAGTACTAAGATATGCACCCTTTCACCACAAGGTTGTTCATTTGACTGTGGTCCAGATTGGTAGTGAATTAATATTGTTACCATCTGATAGATGTTGTTGCCCCTTGGGCAGTTTGGGGGGCCTTGCTGGGTTGTTTCCATTATGAAGGGAAATTGATGATGAGTCAAGTCTTTCTTGGGTGCAATCCCGCTTACTTACAAAGGTGTACAAAAAAGTCCCGTTTCCCCTAAACATCATAGAAACAAACAGGAGGTGGTTTCTTTGTTTCAGAGTCAAAGGCTGCATTCCAGCCATTCTTGTGCCCCCAAAGAAGTTCTTTCTTTTGGCTTCCACCCAGGGCTACAGTCACCAGTACTTCTCTGTCTTTCTCCTGGCTTTCTGGTCACTCCCTGTTTCTGACACACACAGACACACCAATCAATGTCCCAGCCCCTGCATTTGCAATCAGTCTCAGGGAAACCTCTCATTCTCCCTGAGCTAGTTCTTGCTCGGGCCTTCCCAAGTGACCCAGTGCCTTGGTGGCTTCTATTACTTCAGCTATTTTATTCCATAAAGGAGTTTAATTGCTTCTTCCATTTAGCCTGAATGAAAGGCGGATAGCATGCTCGACAGCAAGATCTGTGATTGCCCAGTGATCAAAATACATGCTTGCTAGCAGCCACCTACACCGTGCAGCACAATATTCAGTGGCTGCTGTAATATGAATTAGGATTTAGATTGGGTGATTGAGTGTTTCTGAACTATTTACAGCTAGCAGTCCCAGTCCATTTCCTAGTGGTCAGGAGGAGTCAACACCACACAAGAAAGCCACCACCCCGTGATAGTAACCCTGCTACCAGCCTCTTCAGAGACAAGGGTCCAGGTTTTCAGAATTGGTGGGCCCCCATTAAGCCACTGAGCTTAAGTCACCAGCTTTTCAAAAGTGCATGGCAACAAATTCATTGTTCTCAGAAGGAGCTGAGCACGTTTAAACAGCTGGCCAATTCAGCTTGGGACCTAACTGGGCACTGAGCTCCTGTGAAAATCTGGATATAAGGCTTTAATGGTCTGTTGTGACCAAACTCCTTTTTCAGTCCTACAGGAGGTCTCTCCAGGTCAGGGATGAATCACATTAGAGAAGAGGACATGTTAACCCTGCTGTTGCACATGCTATACTTCTTCCTCTGACAAACAGAAGCAGTTAGTCTCTCGAGCTGTCAGTCTGACACCTTCTTTAGGACCAAATTCACTTTATTCTTTTTTTTTTTTTTTAAACAAAGCTCCGGTAAAAATAAGTTAGATCTTAATTATGATAACTTCAATAGACCTAAGAGTATAAAAAAGAATATGACAAAAGCTCTGCTAAGAGTTAATTTAAGTGGTTGTCTTGACTTGTCTGACCAAAAGGTGGAGTGATATTTACTTGTCAGTTCTATGAGTAACATCATATGCTGACATGCCTGATAAGCGTGTCTGATAGTCATGGAGAAGGAAGTAACTTTTATTTTTGCAAAATTATGACTGTCAATAATCCTGCACTAAGTGGAGGGAGATGGACCAAAAGACTTAAGGTATTTCCACCTTGTCACATCTATGACTGTATATCAGACTGAAATCCTGGCTCCACTGAAGTCAATAGGACTTTGATGGGGGTGAGGGGGAAGGATTCTGTCCTATGTATTCAAAGGAAACAGAATGGCAAAAAGTACTGTTATAAAATGTATTAATATTGAGCCTGATTCTACTGTTGCTTGTGCTAATGAAAATAAGGAGTAACTGCAGTGAAGTCAATGGAATTACACAGATATAAAATGAATGTTAAAGGAAAATCAAACTATTTTATGGAATTGCATTAAAAAAGGGACATTCAGCAGAGCAGTATCTAGATATTATCCTTATATTTCAGTCTTTCCCCTACCAGTACTTTCAAAAAACCTTATACATTGTTTTTTTTAAACTCATTTTCTACTGTCTTTCAGTTTTGCAAACACTGAAATCATTTAGCGAGAGACCTCACACTGTGGTTAGGCTGAAATTAACATTATGTTTTTCCCACACATCAATGACTTGTTCAGAGTCTTTCCAGGCACGGGGAGTAAATATGCAGTCACCATTAAAGAGTGGGCATGTATTTTATTTCATTATATAGGCCCAGGTTATTCCATCAAGCCACCACACTGGGTAAAAGCTGGCGTGGGGCTGTATTGCTGTAGTGGATCTTATCCCAGTGTAGCACACTGCAGAAGGGTCAGCATGCATTCTGCTATGCAGCTAGTCATGATAGCAACTCTATCTAACCCCGGGTGAGAATGGATAAGCTCCAGGCATGGACTGGCTGGGTTATAAGCCAATACACTTTAACAAATGCGCAGGCCAGAGCAAATGTGCCTCTTCCCTAGAGCATGTAGATAATCCCCCTCCTCCTTTCCCCGCTCCTCACTTCCCAGGACAGGGAGATGTATTAAATGTTGGTCCCCGGAAGTAACGGTGAGGTGAACTGCTCCTTGTTCAGTTCTCCTCATTCACAGGCACAGATCAGCCTGCTATGGAACCTGTGGAGCATAGAGGGGAATAGCAAAGGGCATTTTCAAGACCCTCCTCCAGAACTAGTTTTTATGACCTTTGACTATCTCATGGAGAGGGAATTTAGAATTATATTTCCACTTGCAAATAGTGATGAATTAAACGCCCATTCAGAATCCATAGCAATACATTACTAGTTCCTTGTGACAGCAGGATATGTTTTTGCAGGTCTGACCAGGAACCAGAAGCACACACAACCGGCTAATCAAATACAGATAAGTGGATCTGTGTGTATACATTTCCCATGCCTTATTTGGAATAGCCAAGCCCCACAGAACAAACAGTGTTGAGGTCTTTTTTTATACCTTATGTTCCTGGGTGAAGATGACAGTAAAGATACATGGTGTATTGTATAAAATGGGAAAACAACTGTAACAAACAGAGGGTATAAGCTACCTAGGGTTGCCAGTTTTGGTTGGTCAGATTCCTGGAGGTTTCATCACATGACATAATCTTTAATTAATCTTTAATTCCTGGAGACTCCAGGACGATCCTGGAGGGTTGGCAACCCTAATCTACATTGCAGCTGTGAGCATGCTTCACAGCTTAAGCGTGCACACACACACACACACACACACACACACAGTAGTTGTACTGGAGCAGTCCTTAAAAGTAGCAGCATAGCTGGTGCGTAGCAAGGGTGCCGGCTCAGATTGGCCACATGAGTACAAACCTATCCGGACCACAGGTAAGTACTCAGGCCCAGTACCTGTGCTACAGCTCGTGCTACCCCCAGCTACATTGCTATTTTTAGCATAGTGGCTTGAGCAACGCTAGCATTGTCCATCTGTCTTTCTGTGCTGGGAAGTGTACTCCCAGAGGCATTGTAGACATATCCTAGGGCAGTGTTTCCCAAACTTGGGATGCCGCTTGTGTAGGGAAAGCCCCTGGTGGGCCGGGCCGATTTGTTTACCTGCCGCCTCCGCAGGTCCGGCCGATAGCAGCTCTCACTGGCCATGGTTCGCTGCCCCAGGCCAAGGGGAGCTGCTGGAAGCGGCGGCCAGTACGTCCCTCGGAGTAGTGAACCGCGGCCAGTGGGAGCCATGATTGGCCGGACCTGCGGAGGCAGCAGGTAAACAAACCAGCCCAGCCCGCCAGGGGCTTTCCCTACACAAACGGTGTCCCAAGTTTGGGAAACACTGTCCTAGGGTATGTATACACTGCAACATAAACCCAGGGTTAAAACTCAGGCTCAATCCTAACCCCTCTTCTCTCTAGAGATGGGTTGCTCTAACCCAGGGTTTGGATCCAGGACCTTACAGGGTTAGAGGGTCCAAGCCTGAGTCAAGCTGGGGACCCGAGGTTTCAAGCCCTATTGCTTTGCAGTATAGACAAAGCCCTATCACACTTATGCTCTGGGAGTCTGCCAAAAGTATTCGACAGCCCCAGGGGTGGACTTTATCCTCTGGACAGTCGAGGTCGGTGGACAGTCAAGTTTTCCCCACAC
The DNA here is from genome assembly GCF_013100865.1 of Trachemys scripta elegans. Lineage (NCBI taxonomy): Eukaryota > Metazoa > Chordata > Testudines > Emydidae > Trachemys > Trachemys scripta. The sequence continues at coordinate 130,689,212 of NC_048298.1, forward strand.
TGCACCACAAACGAAGGGTTAGAGCCGTCACATTTTGGGAGGGTGCTAGGAAGTCTGGGTTATGTGTGTGTGTGGGGGGGGGGGGGAGGCAGTTGACCTGGGTCGATCTAATGCAGTATAGATGCTGGAGCCCCAGGTTGGGACACAGGTTTCAAAAATTTCTAACCTGGGATTATACAGGAGTGTGGACGTTCAAGACCTAGGTTAACAAACCCAGGGTTTGATACCTCAAGTTCCACTAACCCTGGGCTTACATTTCATTGTAGACATACCCTTAGAGGTCTAATCCTCACCCATGTAGACCTTTCTCATATAATCTGTTCCACTTACTTCAGTGGGGTGACTTGCATGAGAAAGATCACTTCCAAGAGCAAAAGTATGGAGAATCAGGCTCTTAATTGCAGCAACTCTAAACGTAAGAAAACTGAAGCGTGAAGTATTTTTTGAATGAACAGTACCTACAGCTGAAGTACCAAATAACCTGAGAAATGCTTATAACAGGTCACAGACTGACACAATTAAGGTGCATGGATCAGCTCCACAGATGTAGTTAATTGGTGCAGCTTCACTGAAGGCTGTGATAAGCCTGGCAGATATATTTAATTGAAAATTTATATTATTAAAATGGATTTTTGACCAAAATGAAAAAATTTATTTTCATGAAAACTTTCCTTTAGGTTGAATTTTTCATTTTTTTCAATGAAACAATAGAAACCAAAAACATTTTGAATTTCAAAAAAACTGAAACATCAGTTTTTGATTTTCAAACACCAAAAATTTGTTGGTTCCTGATTTTCTTAAAAACTTCAAAAAAATCTGGAAACCTTTGCAAAAAAACAAGTTTTCAAAATTTTGCTTGAAAAATAATTGGCATTTCATTCATCCAGGTCTAATCAATGGAGCTATGCCAATTTTCATCAGCTGAAGATCACCCAATGTATCAAATCATTCTGAAATCAGTATGGAAATAATTGAAAAGGGTTTTTTTGTTAAAGTCTTCTACTTTATCTAAACCTTTGCCAATAACTGTTTAAGTCAGAGATAATCTATTACTAAAACTAAGTTTCAGTAACATACCGTACTGATCAATATGATACAATCTATTCCAGTCAGGGGATAAATTGAATGTTATATCTTTCACTAATGTGACATCACATTCGGAGGATTCACATTTGCCTTCACAGTTGGCACAGTGAAACAAATACATTCTGAAATTAAATTCAGACAGCTGGATGTTGGCTTCACTTTGCTTGGAAGTCTAATCTGCTGCTGTCTTGATCTTCTGGCTCTATTTGCATTGTATTCCTTGTGATCACTGGTTTTATGTCTTTGAAAGAACATTGTCTGTTTTGAAAACATGTTAATGAAAGGAATAATGCTGTACCTGATAATGTCACCACTGTTAATGCACCTGTATTTATAAAAACAAACGTAGTTGCAAGTAGTGGCTGACAGTCATTTCCATCTGATGGCTCTTTGGCGGCATGTTTGAAATGAGTTGGGTGGCTCTTGGTTGTGGCTCCCTGTGGGCATATAATCACAAACCATAAACTACCACCACGGCAAGCACATGTGTTAGTTCTCTCAATGGAAAAGCCAAGCATTAAAAGGGCCATGGAGATTGAACTACCCTTTCATTCCTATACTTCTGTACAAACTGCCCAGAGCCCTGGGTATTTACTCATGGGCGCTGATGTAGGCATTGCCACAACTGCTGTGCTACAGCACCCTGGTTATCTCAGGTACATCTACTTGAGCGTCAATCACACCCTGTGATTTCAATACACCCATAGCCCTAGAGATGGTTACTTTCCATGCCAGGGATGAGGCACTAATGCTGCCCATGCCATACATACCCTGTGCATAAACAGAAGATATGGGTCTCCTAGTCTGCTGATCTGGCATATTCAACACTTTATATGTTATGATATAAGGGGGATATGTTGCTTAATCTCTGTAATAGAGGCATAGTATTCAGAGGGGGAAAAATAAAGAAAAAAAAATCTGGGTTTTTTGCTAAGCAAATCCTTTAGATCAGTGATACTCAGACTGAGGCTCTTTAATGTGTCTCCTGAGGTTCTTTGCAGCACATGGCATTAAAACACTGTGTGGTTTAATTATTAACCAATCAGCATGTTTTTACTATGTTATTAGCCAATTGTAACTGATATAATAATTGTTGGTCACTCATTTTGCTGTGAGAATAATATATATGTACACACTAAATATTTCTCCTGTCATACTGTTTAAATATGAATATATAGTACTGTAGTAAATGAAACAATGAATTCATACTAGTGCGGCTCTTTTTGGGTAATGATCGCTAATTTGGCTCCTGAACCGCTGAGGTCGGAGTATCACTGCTTTAGAGTTCCTGGGCTTATTTTTTCAGAGATACTGTGCACCCACAACTCCCATGAATTGCAGTTAGATCAGTGAAAATTAAATTAAGATTGGATATTGTTCTAAAAAATACACTCAAACTCAAACAGGAGTTACCAGCTTGTTACTTGAATGAAGGCAGCGTTGCCGACTCTTACAATTTTATCACAAGTCTTGCGATATTGGGAAGTTTTTTTTTGAAGAACCGCCTGCTGTAATGAAGAGATAACATGAGAATCTCAGCTTTCATTTAAAAAAAAAAAAAAAAGTAGGGTTTAGCCCTCATGGTTTCAGAGAAAAAACTTGAAAATATGACCCACGTGAACCATAAAGACTCAGAAACCAGAAGGCAAATAAATAAAAAGAACTCCTCCTTTATTTTTAAAAATCCCATGGTTTTTGAGGCAATCTTGTCATTTTTGAATACTTAGATTTAGGAATACTGTGAAATTCTTGGGCCTGCGTTATGCATGAGGTCAGATTAAATGATCACAATGACCCCTTCTGGCCTTAAACACTATGGATTTCAGCTCTGGGTGTTCAGCACTTCTGAAAACTAGTCCCTAAACGTCTCAGGATTCAGCAGCTTGTGAGAAACCTCAGTCGGTGTAGTTCCATTGCATTCAATGGAGCTAAGCCAGCTGATGATATTTACACCAGTTGATGCTGTACCCATTTATGTGTAGCTCAACGCTTGGTGCAGGGTTGGAGTGGAAAGTCAGGTCTGTGCTGATCTATTGAAGTCAGGGAGGGAGACAACCTGAATTTGTAAGCAGACAATTAGTTTTCTTTAATGGATGGATGCTTGGATGGCCCCATTTTATTATTTAGAAGTGACCTTGACTAATTAAATTATCCATCCAATAACATGCAGCAAACTACAATTTTTCATCTCGGCTATTACCAGTGTTTGCAAGATATCAGCACATTATAGGAATTCAGATGAACAGGACCAGATATGAAGGCAGCTCTATGTATCAAGGGATTTAATGCAGCCTTTAATTTCATTTTCTGTTGGCTGGCTTGGAGAAGCCATGTGACTTTCGCTTGCTACATAGCTAGTGTACATGATAGTTATGGAAGGTGGGGCTCCAGTGATGCAAATCATTTTGTTTTATGGTGCAGGCATATTTTGAAAGTAAGGTGGAGTGTTTTTAAATCATCAGTTCTCCTATGCCAAAAAGGTAAATATTATCATCAAACAATGAATGGCATCTTTTTATTGCATCAGTGCTTTATCTGTTCCCATATTTCTATTGCTTCATATACCATTGACTATTAAGCTTTATCAAAGTATTCTCCTTTTAGAGTGAGTCTAAAGAACGTTATAAAAACCACAGGAATTGAAACTTTTTGCTGTGGTGCTCAGCTTGGACTATTTCTGCAATTGTGGCTCTTTGAGAAAGCATTACGGTTCATAGTAAAGGACAGTTTGATTAGATCTATATCCCCTGGGCCTGATTGGGATCTCATGTAGACCAGTTTTACACAGGTGTAGCTCTAGTTACTTTTGTGGAGTTACATCCCATCTACATCAAGGTTACTGAGAGCAGAATTTGAACCCAGCGGACCAAATTTTGATCTCTCTTACACTGGCATAAATCCAGAATAGCTCCATTATAGCCAATGGAGTTTCAGCAGTGTAAAATCAGTGTGAGAGGCCAATCCAGCCCAGATTCTATACATGATATACTATTACATTTTCATTTCTTGGCTATTGCAGCTCCCTTCACTATCACCTCTCCAAATCCTACATCTTCAGACTTCAGCATCTGCAAAATTCTGCTGCCTTCCTTCTCACAGAAGGAAACAGCACCGCATCACTCCTCCAACTCCTCCAGTTCATTTCAGGATCCAGTTAAAAAACAAAAACAAACAAACAAAAAAACCCTCCATGGACTTCTACAATATACCCTATGAGCCTTGGTTTTCTCTACCCCTTCCCCAGGCCCTCTGATCATTTATCAGTGGCTTCCTCTCTGTCCCTTTGTGTAATCTTGCCTCTCAGTATTATTAATCATTTGTATTACCATAATGCCAAAAATGGCAACGTAGTATTAGTATTAGTGTAGTTCCAGTATTACTGTAACGCCCAGTCATGGACTAGGGCCCCATTGTGTTAGGCCAGTGGTTCTCAAACTTTGGTACTGGTGACCCCTTTCACAAGCCTCTTAGTGCGACCCCCCCATATACATTAAAAACACTTGTTTATATATTTAATACCATTATAAATGCTGAAGGCAAAGCAGTGTTTGGGGTGGTAGCTGACAGCTCACGACCCCCCATGTAATAACCTTGCAACCCCCTGAGGGGTCCCAACCCCCAGTTTGAGAACCCCTGTGCTAGGCACTGTATGAACATAGAACAAAAAGACCAAAGACCTTACTGGTGCAAGATCCCTGTCCTCGGCAGCTTTTACCTTTCAGTGTTGTGTTGCTGTGAATAGCGGGGCAACTATTCACCTGGCAGCGCCTTCTGCTGGTCATCCAGGGAATTAGCTCGCCAGTCTCCAGAGCGCCCTCTACCGGCCGGTGTCTCATCTGCCACTGGCCCCCATGTTCCTCCTGGACCCCAGTGCCCCTTCTCTCAGGGTTCTGCCCCCTGGAGTACCCCACAGTCTCACTGGGTCTCCCCTCCCTGGGGAACCCCCAACCCCCTATCCCCACCTCACCTCTGTCTTTGGCTACTGCCAGTCCCCATCTAGCCCCCGCTCACTGGGGCCGACTGCAGGATAATTGCCACTCATCATCAGCAAGGAAGGTTTGGACCTGCTGCCTCTGCCTACCCTTGGGCTGCCCCTCTGCAACCCCAGTACCTTCACCGGCCTTTAGCAAGGCCTGCAGCCTGGGGGTTTTCCAGGCCAAGCTCCCCAGCGACTCTGGTCTTTCCCCCAGCCCTGCTCCACACTAGGTACTCTATTCAGCTCCCAAACAGTCAGGCCCATCTCTCTCAATAGCTAGAGAGAGACTCTGCCTGAGCACCAGCCTATAGGGTTACCATATTTTGTGCCTCCAAATGGAGGACACTCCCAGGGGCCCCGGCCCCGCCCCCAGCCCCGCCCACGCCCCAACTCCACCCCCTCCCAAAGTCTCCGCCCCCTCCCCTGCTTCCCGCGAACATTTGAGTCGCGGGAAGCCTGAAGCAGGTAAGGGGGAGTGTGGGGGGAGGAGGCGCGGCCCAAGCTGGCCCCCCGGCGGCTCCAGCCTGGGTCGGCTCGGGCCCTGGGGTCCCGGCCCCGGCCCCTGGCCGACCACCCCCGGCCCGCCCAGCACTGCCGGCCCCCGGCGCACCCCCCGGCTCCCGGCCCCGCGGCCCAGTGGACCCCCCGGCTCGCGGCCCCACGGACCCCCCGGCCCCGTGGACCCCCCGGCTCCCGGCCCCGCGGACCCCCCGGCTCCCGGCCCAGCGGACCCCCCGGCTCCCGGCCCCGCGGACCCCCCGGCTC
>NC_048298.1:130695382-130714397 GCF_013100865.1 Trachemys scripta elegans
GGGCCGGCACCCCAGGGCCCGAGCCGACCCAGGCTGGAGCCGCGGGGGGGGCCAGCCTGGGCCGCACCTCCTCCCCCCACACCCCCCCTTACCTGCCCAGGCTTCCCGCGAATTAAATGTTCGCGGGAAGCAGGGGAGGGGGCGGAGTTGGGGCGGGGGAGGGGGCGGGGCCAGGGCCCCGTGGAGTGTCCTCCTTTTGGAGGCACAAAATATGGTAACCCTATGTTACACTGTCTCAGCTCTCTCTTTTTATGCTGAACAAGTTCTCTCCAAAGTGAGACCAAACTCTTCCTCTCAGACCCTGTTTTAGCCACCAGTTACTGTCTTGCAGAAGAACCCCACTGGGTCTTCTTCCACTCTGTCCCTTGGGGACTGTCTCAGGAAAAAAGTTTCTTTTTGGGGCATGCCCTGAATGTAGTATAACTCAGGCTCCTTCTGTCTCTCTTGGTAGGGCGGGTTGTAGCCTGGAGCCTTGTGTGCAGAAAACATTGATTTTGGCTGCTGAGAGTTTGAGCCAGGGTTTGGTCAGCTCTAATGTCCTGGAGGGATTGAAGCTGTCCCAGCAGGTAACAGAGAAGTTGTTTCCAAGATTGTGCCAGCCTAGGCCATTAAGGGCCTTAGAAACTAGATTTTCAGGGGTACACAAGTGCCTACATTTTTTAAAAAGCACCTGAATAGGTTAGGCACTTAAATCCTAGGCCAGATTGAAATCAATGTGAGTTAGGCACTCAATCTGCTTAGACACGTTTGAAAATCCCATTAGGCACCTATCTGCAACCTTAGGTGCCTAAATATCTTTGTAAATCTGGCCCTTAGTGATTAGGACAAATATTCAGAACCAGAACTGGAACTAAATGGGAAGCCAGTGCAGGCTAACAAGCATATATGTTCCATGCTCTCTTTGACCTGTTCCACTAAGGCCTTGGCTACACTTGCAGATGTACAGAGCTGTGAGTTAAACCTGACTTCGTGCAGCTGAGTAGGGAAAGCGCTGTAGTCTGTCCACACTGACAGCTGCCCAGCGCACTGTCGTGGCCATATTTGCGGCAATTGCAGTGCTATTGGGAGCGGTGCATTATGGGCAGCTATCCCACAGAGCACCTCTTCCCATTCTGGCGCCGTGGGTTGTGGGAAGGGGGCGTGGATGCGGGGGATTTTGGGTCCTGTCCCAATGCCCCGTGAAGCATCGCTTCACATCCCAGAAATCCCTTTGTTTCCATTCACCTTGGGCACCATCTTTCAACGGTTTCTGTGCAGCGCGATCTGTCTGCGGGAAATGGAGTCCGAACTGCTGAGGCGTATGCTGATGAGTCTTGCCAGCACGTCACGTTTGGCTGTCGAACTATTCCTTAATATCCAAAGTGACAGTGAGAGTGAGGGTGAAGAGTCCGACGATGCTATCGAGCCACGTAATGCATACGACACGAAATTGCTTGTGGCATTCACGGACATGCTCAGCACCGTGGAATGCCACTTTTGGGCTCAGGAAACAAGCACCAAATGGTGGGATCACATCGTCATGGAAGTCTGGGATGACGAGCAGTGGCTGCAGAACTTTCGGATGAGAAAAGCCACTTTCATGGGACTGTGTGAGGAGCTCGCCCCCACCCTGCGGCGCAAGGACACGAGATTGAGAGCTGCTCTGCCAGTGGAGAAGCGGGTGGCTATTGCAATCTGGAAGCTGGCAACTCCAGACAGCTACCGGTCGGTCGCAAACCAGTTTGGAGTGGGAAAGTCGACCGTTGGAATCGTGTTGATGCAAGTTTGCAAGGCCATTAATCGCATCCTACTCAGAAGAACCATGACTCTGGGTAACGTGCAGGAAATAGTGGATGGCTTTGCACAAATGGGGTTCCCTAACTGTGGAGGGGCGATAGATGGGACGCACATTCCTATTCTGGCACCACCCCACCTAGGATCCGAGTACGTTAATCGGAAAGGGTATTTCTCTATGGTTCTCCAGGCGCTTGTGGATCACCATGGGCGTTTCACTGACATTAACACAGGCTGGTCCGGAAAGGTGCATGACGCACACATCTTTCGGAACACTTGTCTGTTCAGGAAGATGCAGGCCGGGACTTTTTTCCCAGAGTGGAAGATCACGGTAGGGGAAGTTGAAATGCCCTTTGTGATCCTTGGAGATCCCGCTTACCCGTTAATGCTGTGGCTCATGAAACCCTACACAGGGAGCCTTGACAGCAGCAAGGAACGGTTCAACTACAAGCTGAGCCGGTGCCGAATGACTGTGGAGTGTGCCTTTGGCTGTTTAAAGGGCCGCTGGCAATCTCTGTATGGGAAGCTGGACTTGGCTGAAAACAGCATCCCCGCGGTTATATCCGTGTGCTGTGCCCTTCATAATATTTGTGAAGGGAAGGGTGAAAGCTTCACTCAGGCATGGACCTCCGAGGTTCAACACCTGGAGGCTGAATTTGCACAGCCAGAGAGCAGGGCTATTACAGGGGCCCAGTGCAGGGCTGCAAGGATTAGGGATGCCTTGAGGGAGCAATTTGAGGCTGAAAACCAGCAGTGATATCTGGTGCACTGCATAGGAGTGAAGTGCAGTAGTTCCAATCTTTAGGAATCAGTGTTTGCTAAGCAGACAAGCAGACTTGCAGTGCCTGTTTATTTCCTGGGCTAAGGAGTCTTTTACTTTATGCAATAATAAAGAATGTTTTCAAAGCCAAAGAATCCATTATTGAAAAAAAAAATTATTTTTTGAAAAGAAACAAGGGGGTGGAGTGGGGAACAGTACAATCACAGATCCGCGTATGTCCTGTCTGGTGTGCTGTGCAGTGAGTGCTGCACTTCAGGACAGCTATACTGCATGGTGATGGGGGTTGAGTGCAGAGAGTAAGGGTCGTGGTTTTCAGGGCTGGGTGATGAAGATACTGCTGTTGGAGGCAGCGGGTGGCGTGAAGAACACGGAAGTTGGGGAAAGTGGGTTGGAGATGACAGTGGGGCACAACGGAAAGAATTTTGGGACAAGGGCTGTAGGGGGGGGTGGTGTTTGCGTTTGCGGTACTGCTTCTCTTTCTGCAGGGCTACTAGTTCCTGGATAGCGTCTGCTTGGCGCTCCAGGATGCTTATGAGCCTATCAGTGCTTTGCTGCCGGTGCACGGTGCTTTGCCTCCGGTGCGCTGCGTTTTCCTGGCGGATCCTGCTTTCTCTCTCCCTCCAGTCCTGTGCTTTCTCATTCTCTTTAATAGATTGCTGCATCACTTCTTGCAGCATGTCTTCTTTGCTTTTTCGCTGTCTCTTCCTGAGTCTTTGCAGTCTCTGAGCAGGCGATAAGAGGGACGGCTGAGGTCTCAAGGTTGATGCAGCTGTGTAGGCAAATTGCAACATTTAACAGAGGCAGCATTGTTTATACCAGACAGAGTAATGATTCCCCCCGCACTTAAGGAGTAGAAAATATACAGGGTCTACACAATAGCATAATTTTCCCGTCTGAAACAGAGCACACATATCCCACGGGAGCCTCAAAATGGTGAGTAAGGGGGATTGATTGTTTCAGGGCTGCACTGTCCTCTGGGTTTCTGTGCCTTGGGGAGAGCCAACAGCTTCAGGGGGCACCTACACTGAACACTGTCCCAACATTTTCCACAGGAGTTCGTCCTGGACGATATCTCGCTGCTGAGGGTGACCTGGGAAGCAAGGGAGGGTCTTCTACTGCAATGCGGCTTCCGCCCTGGCCCATATGCAGCTTGTCTGTGCGCAGCAATGGTCCCCCCGCCCCTCGCGGCACAGTGGCGCAGACACGTTAGCCTGGCTGGGACAAGGATCATGATGGCTCTCCCGATAAACCTGCGCAAGCGCATTGCACACGTTCTGGATGAGACATTCGAGGAGATTACCGAGGCCAATTTCCGCGATGTGATAAACCAAATCAATGCACTATTCTGCATCTAGGCATGCATGCCTAACCCTCCTCTCCTAAAGAGCCCGCACCGAAAAAATTCCTTCCCGAAAAAAAAAAAAAACGCTTACCAGGAACCTGCTCTTCTGTTTGCCCTCCACCAAATACCGGCCGCTGCGACTGGCTACCATCCTCCTGGCTCGAGAAGAGCTCCTGGCTGCATGGCTCCAGCGATTCCAGCGTGTCTCCATCCGGCCCACCACCATCACTCCCGTTTTCCTCCTCCTCCTCCTCCACCCCCCCACACCGGCTCTGAAGTGTCCATGGTGGTGCTCGGAGTGGAGGTGGGGTTAACCCCAAGTATCGCATCCAGCTCCTTGTAGAATCTGCAGGTCGCGGGGGGAGCACCTGAGCGGCCGTTTGCATCGCGGGCTTTGCGGTAGGCACTCCTCAGCTCCTTGACTTTAATCCTGCACTGCAGGGCATCCCGGTCATGGCCCCTTTCCATCATGTCCTTTGATACCTTCCCGAAGGTATCGTAATTCCTACGGCTGGAGCGCAGCTGGGACTGGACAGCTTCCTCCCCCCAAACACTGATGAGGTCCAGCAACTCGCCATTGCTCCATGCTGGGGCTCGCTTGGCGCGTGGAGACATGGTCATCTGGAAAGATTCGCTGATAGCACTCCACGCCACGCCGGGCTGAGCAAACAGGAAGGGGATTTTTAAAATTCCTGGGGAATGTAAAGGGTCGGTCACATGGTTGGTTACCTGAGGCCAGGGCAGTAGAGTTTGAACTGATGACCAGAGTGGCTAGATCTGGCATTGTGGGATACTGCCGAATAATTCTGGAGGCCATTCCCAGCAGATTGGGCGGCCACACTGGCACTGCAGCACTGCAGTGGCAGCGCAGCACTCGTTATTCCTCTCGGAGAGGTGGAGTACATGCAGCGCTGCAACCACGGATATACAGCGCTGCAAATGCCTTGCCAGTGTGGACGGGGAGTGAGTTACAGCGCTGGGGCGGCTTTACAGCGCTGCAACTCACAAGTGTAGCCAAGGCCTAAGGCTATATCTACACTACACAGCCTTTAGTGCTGCTAAAAGTCACACTGTGTAGCTGCTGTTTGTTGGTTCTCCTGCCGACAAAAAACCTCCACCCCCAATGACCGGCGTTTGCTGCCAACAAAGCGCTGTTCACACTGGCGCTTGTCATCAGCAAAACTTTTGTCTTTCGAGGGAGAGGGGGGTTAACACCTCTGAAAGACAAAAGTTTTGTCATTCAATTACCAGTGTAGACATAGCCTTGGCAGGCAGGCACTGTGGAATGGACAAGCTGCAGTTTTTCTTGGATTTCAGTTTCAATCCCAAGTACAGTCCACTGTTGTATTTCACTATAATAGAAATAGTTGCCCCTCTCATTCATGCTAGTTTTACATTGGAATAATTGCACTAAGTTCAACTAAGTTACTCCTGATTTATACCAGTGTGTGATCAGACCTATTCTCTTTAACAGACCAAAATATGGAAAGAAACTTCACATGAAGGAAATCAAACTATGTCTGAGCCGTAGGCATAAAGTTTTTTTAAAAAATTGTCTTTTGCAAATCCTCTTCTCTTTGCACTGATGCTGTGTGTAGCATAATTGAAATTGGTTTAGATAGAAAAAGAAAAACAAAATCCAATATTGTTTATATCAGACCACTCAGAATAAATTAAGATAAAAACCATATAACTCCAAACTTTTGATTAAGAATATTTTCTTATGGATAGTATAAGATGTACTTTTCCAAACACTGCGGGGAAAAGGGTTTGGGTACTATTCAAAATATCAACTCAAAACATGCCAAGAAAATGGACTGTATAATTGGTCTTACTGTTCCAGTGAATATTCAAAAACACATGCTGTAAATATATATTTCAAAATTCCATATGTACATTTTCTTGTTCTCTCTCAGCTCCATTTATTTCCTTTAAAAAAACTGGTTCATCGACTTCCATCAGTCTTCATTACTTTGCATATTCCAAAAGCTTAAGGGACTGCACACAAACTGTGAGTCTTGGAAGTAGATAATTAAGCAGAAAGAATGCCAAGTGAGTACTTGTAGTGACTATAAATTGTTCTTTTCCTTTTTTTAAAAAAATTTGCCCATACTTTGTGTTTTCTTGTTGTTCACATTAATTAGTTGTCTACATTGTTCATTAAACGGGCTGATTTTGTGTTGAGATTCCTTTCAGTCATAGATCTTTTTCCCTTCCTTGTTCACCATCCCATTTTTCGTGTGCTCTAGTGCAGTCTATTAATGGAATAGATCATGGTAGGCATTTTCAAAAAGCTTTTTTCTTCTCCTAGGCTTCAGTGGCTAATTAAAGAGGTCGTTGCTAAGAGATGATGGAAAGCATCATTGAGAGGCTCTGATGTGCTCTCTTTCTTACCTTCGGCATACAGGTTTTGGACCAGAGTTTGGGAGTAAATGGGATGGCAGCGTCCCAAAATACTTCTGTGACCAGACCTGTGACAACGGACAGAATAAAAGGGGACTGTGCCAGTCCTGGGCCACTAGGAGATACAGAGTCGAGCAGGACAGAACAGGACTCAGGGCAACAACTAGCCATGTTGGGGTTCTTTCAGATCTGTGATGTGGAGGGCAAAGGCTTCATCACTCGACATGATATGCAGGTAAAGCAAAATTGGTGAAATGATGCAATACAATCGTTTTAACATATACAAACCAACACATAAAATAGAAGCTCAAAGCAAATGTAAAATCTATAAAACTCAAAGCAATTGATTTTACGTATCACTTAACCTGGTGTAACTCCACTGAATTCATTGGGGTTACTCCTGATTTACAGCAGAATCAGAAATGTGTTTAGTTCATCTATTTTCTCTTACAGATTTTGTCAACAAATGCCATTCCAAGCCATTCACTCTGCTTTCCCCAACCAATAAAATGGTACAAAAACTCAGTCAGAACGTTTTTCTAAATACACTTATGCAAACAAAAGAATATTCTATGTTATTTTGATATGTTCACATAGTGCTTATTAAATCAACGTTTTGTGGAAATAATTTTAAAAGTTAAGGATCCTAATTCTGATCCTATTGAAGTCATTGGCAAAATGCCATTGACTCCACCAAGAACAGGATCAGGCAGACGCTGTGGAAATGTTCAGAGGGATATTCTATCAGGTATGTTGTGGAAAACAACAGCAACCCACTCTGCAGCTATTCATGTTTTATATGCAGAGTACTCCTTGGGTGTATTCATTAATTTTTTACTTCAGTGCTAATGGATTAAATAGAATTTAGGAGCAGTAGCAAAGTAGTGACAGTGGAAATGTCTTAAATACAATTTTTTGGAGGATTTAATACCGTCACATACAAAGCTGTTCAGTGTAATAGTAAAAAGTGCCCAACACATTGAGAATTACCCATTCTGAAAAAAACAAACAAATCAATGCTCAGGTTATTGCCAGTTGCAGGTTTTCTGCTGTGTGTGTTTATGGATTTTTTTTCTTTTCTTTCAAATTACTTGTTTTACTGGCTGCACAGTTTTAAAAAAATGTTAGAGTAAACATTTACTGTTGGTTGTAGTGCTTACTACACTGTGTAGTCCCACTGAAGTAATTGAAATCATAGTAGTAAATGTGTTATTCCTGGTAGTAAATGTTTGAATGTTTGGACCGTTAGGCATCTTCTTGGATCACCATTTTGTTTTATTTATGTATATGGATTAAAATGGTAAAAAGAAAATAGGATTTAATTTTTAATACAAGGGAACCCTCACATATTTTTGAACTTTAATGTCTGTTGCTACAAGGAGGGTAAAAGATATTTATTCCCATTCAGATCTGAGTTCAACACTTACAGAGGAAATGTAACTCTATTTGCTGCGAGCTTCTGAGAAGGGTGACAGAGAACTTGTTTGAGTTGCAAAGAGAACGTAATTTTGTCTTTGATTTCACAACATGAAACAGCTCTTTCAGGAGCTGTTTAGCATGCGTGATGAGCTTTATATATGAGTAAATTTCCAATTCATTTAAAAATAGATATAAAGGGCACTGGGACTCAGTGACATGAAACCACTTGAAATAGCATTGCATTATGCTTATTTTTGTTTCTAGCTAAGCGGATTAAAGATGAAATTACAAAAACATCCTTTTTGAAACCACCGGGCCCGAGTCTCCTCTCACTAAACCATTATGTAAATCAGGAGTAATGTCACTGAAATCAATGCAGTTTCACTGGTGTAAAATTGAGGTAGGATCAAATCTCTTCCTTTGACTTTATATTCTACCTGAGGTCAAAAGTTGAGAATTAAAAAAATACAGAGGCCAGCAAATTGGAAAGTTACAGTTTCTCCATTAGTGTTAGCTCAGATACTTGGAGCTTGCTTGTCACAGAGTGGCTGGCCCCTTTAAATGAGGCAGGTCCAGTTCCCCTGTGGTAGAACAAGTGCTCCCACCTTGGCCAGTTAGGAGGGAGGGGCAGCACATGGATCTGGGGGAAAAGGGTCTCCAGGGAGAAAGTCCAGGGAGCTGGTGCTCAGTTAAAAGAGCATAGGAGAATCCTGCAGTTGGCTCTGAAGCAGGAAGGACTGAGAGAGGCAAAGGGAAAATCCCCTGGGAGCTCTAGCCTAGGGTGGGCTGAGGAACTGTTTTCATGCGTTGGGGTTTTTAAACCTATGTTTGTAAAATAAAACTGTCTGGAAAGAGACTCTGGGTATGGCAGTGGGTCCTTTGTGGGCTGAGGACAAACCAGAGCCTTATATTGCTCCACTGAAATCAATGGGAATCTTCTCAATATCCTATCCAAATATACAGAGAAGATCTAGCCCTGTTTATCCTTTAAAGCGAGGTAACCACCACACCCATTCAGATGAGGGGAGTCTTGCCCTTGCTAGTTCTTTAATTACAACTTCTTTTTTGACTCCCATAATCTATTCATCCCTGAACACAACTCTACGTCTGTGATATCAGACTCTTGCAGTAACATATACTAAAGATTAATTTATATCCCATTATGTCACTCTAATTTTTAAATGACTTTAATATTGTTCTGATCCATTTTTGTCTCACTGAATCCATATCAAATTTGCTCAGTTTCCAAATAAAAGAGGAGATGCCTTGAAAAAGAAACTGTAATATAAAATACTTTTATGTTTGTTATACTAAAAATTAAATTACCCTAGAAAATAATGTACAAATATACATATATATATTTCAATAATAAAATAAAAATAACATTTAAAATAATAAAATAGAGAAGTAAAATAAATTAAAAATAAAATAGTAACCTAAAATGAATAAAATTGTCAACACTGATATGTTTTATTTAGAAAAATTTGAAATGTTTCATTTCAAAGGTTTCAAAATGGATATTTTTGGGGGGAGGGGCGAGAGGAATTTGCATTTTGCAGGAAATTTAGAGTTCTGTCATTCTAAATTACTGTTGTTCTTATCTTGCTCTTCAGATTCTTCTCTTCCACTAACCACTTTTATAATAAATAGTGTAATGGAGGCATGATTTGTCATTTCAGAGACTTCATGGTCAGCTACCTCTTAGCCTGGAGGAGCTGGAGAAAGTTTTTGATACTCTGGATGCAGATGGCAACGGTTCACTTACGCCAGAGGAGTTCACCACAGGATTAAGTGAGTTTTGGAATGCAAATCTGTGTATACCTCCATCCATGTTCAGTACTTCATAGACAGGTAAGGAGACATGGTTCCTTAAGGAACCTGAAGTGTAGTCCTGATGCGTGCAGTGAATCCTGCACAAAAGGCCACTACCCATGCTACTCCAGCTACACAACTATTTTTAGTGCTCTAGTTCAATGACAGCTAGTGTGAGCACGTCTACGTGAGCTGGAAATCACACCCCCAGCTCTGAGTGTAGACACAGCCTGGGAGAGACTGCTAATAAATGTCACTGTTTCTTTTAATGACTTCTAATTACTCTATAAACAGATTTTTAAAAAGATGTACATCTTTAAATTTTAGGTCAGTTTTTGTTTGGGCAGATGGCCTCTATGAATGAAATGCATGAGTCTGACAATGAAAATGTCTATCAGTCTAAGTGGGAAGACAGCTATGCTAAAGCTGATGATGATGAAGATGAGGACCGGCAGTTCTCAGATCTGATGGACCGGCTTGGAACAAACAAGATCTTAGAAGAGTAAGTCATACCAGCTGCAATATCAACAATGTACGATTCATGATCTTTTATGATTTAGCTCTACATTTGCTAGAAAACCCTAGGCTTGATTCTCCTTTCATTTACACCCACTGTGCACTGGTGTGTCACCATTGACTTCAGTGGAGATGCTTTTGACTAACTGCAGTGAGAGATCAGAACTAGGGCCCCTTGTGATGTAGCGATCTCAGATCCATTTCCTTGGTTGCTGCGAGTAATGAAATAAAAAAAACCCTGAGCGCCACACATTTGTGCCCCATGAGGATAACACAGTTAAACCCTCATAGTCACATGCATTTGAGAGCAACACAAATGAAGCACTAATGTGGCACATGTTCTGAAAATATGTACGGTAATATTGATATGCTATCTGTGTAGCCAAAAATGACATTATTTGCAAATAAAGAATCCTTAGAGAGCATTCCTTTGGCAAAGACTATGCTTACATTGTCTTTGTATCAATTAAGAATAACAAAAATCACTAGTTCTCTTTCATAACGGTGTAGTTATTAATGATTAATCATTAATAATTTACATTGTGGTAGCACCTACGAGCTCCAGTGAGGGACCAGGACCCCAGTGCGCTAGGTGTTGTATAAACACAGAACAAAGGGGCTTTCAATCTATGTTTGTGTGACATTTGTCAATGAAATAAAATTACTGCTGTAAAATACCAAGTTGTCAGAATGCTAAATGCTGTGATTTTTTTTTTCTTTTTACATCTAATATCTTTTAAATCTGATATCTCCAAACTATTTTGAATGAGTATGTTTGTTTTTCCTCCACTGAAGCTTACCAGGCATTATCCAGTAAACACCAGATACATACTGTACAGTAAGACTATTTCAGGAACATGCTGATTGTTAAAATAGCCATCAGGTCTTACATGTTCCTGTGGGGCATTTCAAACACAAACTGTGAGTTTAGTGATTCTCTGAAAGCTCCCATCTGTGGGGGGAACAAGATGTAAAGAAATTGTGCAGAGGACAAGAAAACGGATCTTAGCTTTGACTCATTTATTCACTGAAAGACAAGTTTCCTATCTGAGCTTACACCAATAGGCTGTGCCTTACTTTCATTTTTTAAGAGTTAGAATAATTGTGAAGTGTTTTGTGTTTCATGCTGCCTTGTTCTGTGCTGCATATAATTGAGACAAGGTCATCTACAAGATATATTTATAAGCTAATGGAATGATGTGCAGAAAATTGACTGAAAAAATATGCTGGACATGCAAGAGCCTCCTTAGTTGTGATCAGTGAGCAGCGTGGTGTGTGGGCCAAAGTCCACTAATGTCAGTAATGGGAGTTCAGCGGGCTTTGGCTCAGTCCCTAGGTACTTGATTCTAAGGTAGAGTTCAGAATATTAATTTACAATGTGGTTGTCTCTGCTCCTCCAGGGCCTTGATCCTTTCCTGGTGTGCAGAAGTGGTAAACAAGCTTATATTCTAGTTCAAGTGGGAATGGAGGCTATGTAAGTGCACATGTATGGTTGAGGACTATGTGTAATTAATTACATTACAGTGAAGAGCAACAAAAGCACTCTGCATGTTCATGGTCTGATTTGCATGAGCAGAGGAGAAAAGAGACAGGGTGTGGGTGGAGAATGGACAAGTCTCACAGGATGTGGCCTTAAGTGATCCTCTTCATACTACAGAGGTTCTTAGCTATCCTCTCTAAATCCTACTCCCTGTCATAGGCAGGAGTAGGTTGGCAACTGTGCAGCAGGGCTTTCATTACTGCAGGATCAGATTCCCCTGCTTTTCCTGTCATTCTCATCACTTTTTACCTTGAATTTATACAAGCAACACTCCACACCTGCACTGTCCAGGATGGAGCCTTTAATGTGCATGCAAAGTAGAGCAGGTCAGAAAAACAGAATAAGAAATTCACAGGAATTCTGGCAAATCTGAAAGTGTCTTCTATCCTGTTGTGATTTGCAATGATCCAGTGTTTCATTTTTGGCAAAATTGTTTTTAAATAAAACATGTGTTGGTTTTGAAATGGGAGATTTCTGAAAATGAAATGCTTCAATTTTGAAACAGTCCCACCCTGGAACTAAGCTGATCAAACATAATTGGTGAAGCAGAAGACCAAGGTTAAAATTTTCAGTGCCTAAGTGACTTAGGAGCCCAAGTTGGCACTTCGGAGCTTACGTCTCATTGAGTTTCAATGAAAAAGGCTTCAAATGAGTTTGCCCCCTGTCCAACTCCCATTGGAAGCAGTGGGAGTCTCTCCACGGATTGCGATCAGAGCTGGATCAGGTCCTGCATCAGGAATAATAAAACATATCTCTTCTCTAGCCTAATGCTAAATCTTCTGCAACCACTAATTAGGTATAGTTTCTGTGATGTCCATTACAAAAGGAAGCTCTGACCCTTCCTTGTGTAAACAGTCTAAGAGGTTTTATATCACAGTCTAGGGATTCCAATGATGCTCTGAATGACGCATGCATTTAGAGAAGACCTAATAACTAAGATTAGGAATGAGGAGGGTCAGAAGATATAGGAGCCAGCGCTTGTAACGCAGTTAACATTTGTAGCTATGAAAGGTAAGATAATAGGGATGACCGAGGATGGTCCCCTGGGACACGAGCCTGGAACTTGGGATTCCTTGCTCTGCCACAGACGTCCTGTGTGACCTGGGCAAATCCCTTTGGGCTAGAGTCACAAAAGGACATAGGTGCCTAACTACCATTTTAGGCACCTGCATCCCAGAATCAGGCCCCACTGGGATTCACAAAACCCCTGCTCAGCTGCCCCAAACACTGTAGGCACCTAAACTCACTCACTGCATACGTTTTTCAGTAAAAGTTTCATCTGTGCCTGTGTTCCTGCCCCTGCACATGCACACTGCAGCCAGTGTGTCTGGATGCCTACGCCCCAGCGTGATGCATGAACAGGGGGAAGATAGGTGTTCCTCTGTCTAACTTGCCTGTGCGACCCGATCTGGTAAGTGCACTCAGACTTTGCCTACTGGAATGGGCCCCTATAGGTGGGCTTACACAAAATGGCTGGAATAGGGGGGCAGGTGGGGGAGGTCCTCCCTCATGACTTTTAGCCCAGTGGTTAGCGTACTCAACTGGGATGTGGGAGAATATGGGTTCAAGTCCCCCCTCCACCTGAAGGGGGAGGGATTTGCACTAGAATCTGCTACTTCTCAGGTCACATGAGTGTCGTAACCACTGACTGTAGGGTATTCTGATGTGGACCTTGCTCAGTCTCTCCAGATGAAGTTGTTCCACTGTATATAAACAATTTAAAAGTGTCACTGAAGCAGGGGCACTGGATCTTCCACCTCTCAGGTGAATGCTCTAACCACTGGGCTACCGATTCATTCTCATGCCTGCTCGCGCTCTCTCTTCTGGGCCAATGAGTCTGATCATTTATCCACAGTGGAGCAGCTTCAACAGGAGAGCCCAAGGGAGAACTCATAGCCTAATGGTTGGAGCACTCATCTGAGAAGTGGCAGGTCTCTCTTCAGATCCATTCTCCTCCTCAGATAGCGGGGAATCAGCTGCAAATTTTGCCATCTCACTGTTTACCCTGTTTTCCAAGATCATTTATGAATATGTTGAACAGTACTGGTCCCAGTACAGACCTCTGGGACGGACACCACTATTTACCTCCCTCCATTCTGAAAACTGCCCATTTATTCCTACCCTTTGTTTCCTATCTTTTAATCAGTTATTGATCCATGAGAGGACCTTCCCTCTTATCTCATGAGAGCTTACTTTGCTTAAGAGCCTTTGTTGAGGGACCTTGTCAAAGGCTTTCTGAAAATCTAAGTACACTATATCCACTGGATCCCCCTTGTCCAAATGCTTGTTGACCCCCTCAAAGAATTCTAGTAGAAAACAAAGAACATGTTGACTCTTCCCCAACAAATTATGTTGATCTATGTGTCTGACAATTTTGTTCTTTACTATAGTTTCAACCAGTTTGCCCAGTAATGAAGTCAGGCTTACCAGCCTGTAATTGCCAGGATCACCTCTGGAGCCCTTTTTAAAAATTGGCATCCATCACATTAGCTATCCTCCAGTCATCTGATAAAGAAGCTGATTTAAATGATAAGTTACAAGCCACAGTTAGTAGTTCTGCAATTTCACATTTGAGTTCCTTCAGAAATCTTGGGTGAATACCATCTAGTCCCAGTGATTTATTACAGTTTAGTTTATCAATTTGATAAGCAGGGCTTAGCTAAGAAGGGCTTAGCACACACCCCTCAGCTTGCCGTCTGCCATTAGCTATTTTAGGCTAGGAGCCACCAACCATGCATTAGTAGGAGCATTGCCAGCAGATCGAAGGAAGTGATTATTCCCCTCTATTTGGCAATCGTGAGGTCACATCTGGAATATTGCATCCAGTTTGGGACCCACCCCTCCACTACAGAAAGGATATGGACAAATTGGAGAGAGTCCAGCAGAGGGCAATGAAAATGATCAGGGGGCTGGGGCACATGACTTATGAGGAGAGGCTGAGGGAACTGGGGTTATTTAGTCTGCAGAAGAGAAGAGTGAAGGGGGATTTGATAGCTGCTTTCAACTACCCAAAGGGGGGTTCCAAAGAGGATGGAGCTAGGCTGTTCTCAGTGGAGGCAGATGACAGAACAAGGAGCAATGGTCTCAAGTTGAAGTGGAGAAGGTCTAGGTTGGATATCAGGAAACACTATTTCACTAGGAGGGTAGTGAAGCACTGGAATGGGTTAACTAGGGAGGTGGTGGAATCTCCTTCCTTAGAGGTTTTTAAGGCCCGGCTTGACAAAGCCCTGGCTGGGATGATTTAGTTGGGGTTGGTCTTGCTTTGAGCAGGGGGTTGGACTAGATGACTTCCTGAAGTCCCTTCCAACCCTGATATTCTATGATTCTATGCTGACTTCAGTGAATCTCATTCTGAGGTGTCTATCTCTCCCCATTCATTGTATAGGGAGCCAAGGCACCTAACTGAGGCTTTGTGAATCTCAGTGATTTTCTCGGCACCTAGATGCTAGGCATGGCAATGCTCAGCATCACCAGGCCTAAGAGTCTTGTGCCTCCGGCCCTCAGGCTTTCAGTGCCTCCAGGGAATAATCAGACTTCCCCCCTTCAAAGCGGTGTCGTGAGGATCAATATCGTCAATGTTTGTGAGGTGTTCAGATGCTATGGTAATAGTGGTCATATAAGCAGCATCACAGATAAATAATCTAATTCCATACTTCATGGAATAAGATGATAATTTACAGGGGCAGGAGATATTTTCTTCCCATTTGCCCTGCAGGTTTTTCACTTTCCTTTGAAGCACCAGGTGTTGTCCTCAGATAGAAAGAGAATCCCAGACTAGATGGAAAAAAGATCTGATCTGGTATGGCAAATCCTATGATGTGAGGCTGCACAGGAGAGATTCCAGATTCTTACAATGCCACTTACCTGCACTTAATAAGTGATATGAAAAATTGGTCAGAAGCCAAACTTTCAGAGTAGGATGCCCAAAATTAATGGGGCAAGTGCATAGCTGAGTTATTTGGGTAACTCGATCGACTTCAGTGAAGTTACTTCTGATTTACACTAGTCCATCTGAGATCAGAATCTGGCCCAATGTCTTTGGTTTGTTCTAAGTTAGGGGAAGAGATTTCTAATTGAGTGGGGAAAGGGATTAATGGGAATTGGCCTAAGATAATTAGGTCTAATTTGACTCCATATGTTCTTCAGGTGGACTAAGTATATCACTGAATATAAATGAAATCTGTCTATATCAGAGATTAAAGGAAACAATTTTGGCATAATAATTTGCTATTTTGGACTGGATAATATAGGGAACCTTATGGCAAAGTCCTATTTTAGCTCTCCAGACTAAATTGGTAGGATTATATGTTTCTTCAGTGAATACCTTGAGTTCAAGCTGAGCTTCAGGACTTCAGGGGCCTGATTCTGCCAGAGGGTGAACATCTCTCTTAAGGTGCTAAATGCACTCAACCCCCACTGTAGCTGAAGATGCTCAGCCCCTCACAGGATCAGGCCCTAGGTGTGTGTTTGTGTGATTCTGCTTACAAACGTTGGCTGGATGTAGAAGTGAATGTTCTTCACGACTCATTCAGAATTGTAATCTGGCTCGGTGTTCTGATCTCAGGAGGATGTTTAAAATGAGCCATGGTCCATATTGACATGTAAGCTCAATTTTGATCCCTGGGCATTTTAGTACAGGTTTTCAGTAGGGATCCAATACTTTTTATGGGCTGGCTCCCGTTTCTTGAGTTTGAACTAACTCAGCCCACAAAAGTCTCCAAATTATCCCCTGGATACAAATGTGTCTTTTAATTATAAATACAATACACTGTACCCTAGTAGTTTTTCATGTGTAACTGTTAGTTGCTTGTTATTCCTTTCCAATGTAATCCCCTATAGGTAGATATTCTGTACTGTCTCTCTTCCTTGTTGCCTTTACAGTTTGCCTAATCCATTTAAATTGTCAGATTAGATGCCTATGTGCTTCTTTAGATACATAGATAGCTTTGGAAATTAAGCCTAATAAGCAAAACACATAATTCCCATCTGCATGACTTTTATTTCAGAATAAGGTAAGCAGAGAACAAAGAAGGAATAAATGCAACTCTCCAAGAACGTGTGAGGGAGAAGGCTTGATGCTCCACTGCCCTGCACTATGCAAAGTGGGTGTAAAATGCTACCAAATCACAGTGGTGGTGTTTTACCCCCATTTATATTCCCTTTATGAAGGTGTAAATAAATACAGCAGGTACCAGGCAGCTGAGTATCAGGCCTAGATAGTGCAAAGTGTGTTACTCTGTAACAGACATCTGGAAATAGCTCATACACACTATTCCACAATGGGCAGACAGAATCTTCTTGCACTAAAAGGGCAGTGCATGGAAAACAGGATTTTAATATCTACCCTACCCCACATTCTTGACAGGTATTGTTATGACTGAAGAGAACTGAATATAGTTCTGTGTGTTCATTAAAGAAGTCACATGTTTTGAGAGTCCATACTTTAAGTGTGGCATTTTGTTTATTTACGTATATGGTGCTCAGAGACTAGTAGTGATGGGGGAAAGGGGCAGATAGATAGATGACACAATCCTCCCCACTCCTCCCCTCCGCCTCCCAAGCTTCCTGGTGAACTGGGGAATACACGGGTGGTGAAGTCCACTCCTCTAAGTACCCCAGTTTGCTCTGTGGGCCTATGCAGAGAATAAAGACTTATGGCCCCCACCTTCTCTATTTCCTGCCCCTTGGAGGATGAGATGTGCGCTGGGGTGCATGGAGCTCCCCCATGCACAGGGATGGAAATTGCAATGATCCCCTTTGCCAAGACAAGTAATGGGAAGAATCCCTCTGCATCTGCCTCCAACCATCCCATCCTGGGTGCCCGCATAAGGGCCAGGCACAATTAGGACCTGTATATATAGCCCACACGGATGACAAGCCTCATGTTCTGACCAATGAGCTGCTGAAATTTTCTTTGTGTTACTAGGCTGCTGCAAACATTTACTCCAGCCTGAAAAATCTTATCTCCTAACAAATGCTTTATTCTCTTTTCTTTTCATCCCTCAGCGAGAGCAATATAAGACAACTTTGGTCGCAGCTGAGAAAAGATGAACCGCGTTTACTTTCCAATTTTGAAGAGTTCCTGGTCAGAGTTTTCTCCCAGCTCCAAGAAGCCGATAATGAAAAGAATGAATTGGAGTGTGCCCTGAAAAAGTTGGTACAACTGTTTGTTGTGTTCTTTTTGTAGTGCTTCAGATGTATTACATTCTACTTGCCATCAGAATCCAACAGGGGTTTCGTCAACCAATCAGCTTGCTGGGGAATTGAAGATTATCTTCTGATCAGAGATATTTTAAAGCAAACATTAGCCAGTCATCACTAGAGCTGGTCAAATTATTTGTAACACAGAACTAATTGGCTGAATTTAGCTCTTCCTTTCCTATTCACTAATTGCCTTGTCTGAAATTCTTTCGCAAATGTCTATTATTTCATTCTGGTTTTAACAAACTACAGCTACAATTATGGTGGCCATTCCCACACAGCCAACATAAAAAAGTATGATTACAAGAATATAATGTATCAGATTCACCAGCACACTGTGGCCGCCATGCAAAACAGCTGTAAACCCAGTTTAACTTGCTGGTTACATTGGATTTACAGCTGCTTTATGATGATGGAGCAGCACAAAGCAATCAAAAAGTTCCAGTGAATCTGGCCCAGTATGATGAAAACACAGACCAGCGTTTATACTCAATTAAAATTCTGGAAGAGTAAAGTCATACATAAAACAAGTGGAGCGCATAGTGATGCTCATAGTTAAAGTTCCACATATGTTATCATTATAGAATATAATTTTCAGATGCTTATAACTTTGGCAAGCTTTTACCTTTCAGGCTGAAATTTAACAAATTTATTCCCAGCCTAGGAGTGTGTTTTCCTGGAAAGTTTGAGCAGAAATGATGTAGTCATTTTTAAGAACAAAGAGAGTGAAATAAGAGACAGGCTCTTGCACCTTAGTGGAATGTGGTGTGTGATGGGATGTTCCACTCACCGCTAGGATGGCACTTTCTGGTCACGCTTCCCTAGCCAGGTCAATGCCCCTTCCCACAGTTGCACACCATCTCCCTGCCTCTCTCTCTAAGTCAGTGGCCCCTCTCTCACTGCACGTGCTGCTGCTGCCTCTTCATGACTTAGTCCTCCAGCTAGGTCATTCTATGTGCTTCCCCCTTCCAGGACACCAAAGTCTTTCAAAAGCAACAGAGAGTCCTGTGGCACCTTTAAGACTAACAGATGTATTGGAGCATAAGCTTTCATGGGTGAATGCCCACTTCATCAGATGCATGTAATGGAAATTTCCAGGGGCAGATATAAATATGCTGGCAAGAATCAGTCTGGAGATAACGAGGTTAGTTCAATCAGGGAAGGTGAGGCCCTCTGCTAGCAGTTGAAGTGTGAACACCAAGGGAGGAGAAACTGCTTCTGTAGTTGG
>NC_048298.1:130714736-130768154 GCF_013100865.1 Trachemys scripta elegans
CTCCAAAGAGAAACTGCTGAGCTCCAGTTCATTTGCAAATTTGACACCACCAGATCAGGATTAAACAAAGGCTGTGAATGGCTATCCAACTACAGAAGCAGTTTCTCCTCCCTTGGTGTTCACATCTCAACTGCTAGTAGAGCACCTCACCCTCCCTGATTGAACTAACCTCGTTATCTCCAGACTGATTCTTGCCTGCATATTTATACCTGCCCCTGGAAATTTCCATTACATGCATCCGACGAAGTGGGCATTCACCCATGAAAGCTTATGCTCCAATACATCTGTTAGTCTTAAAGGTGCCACAGGACTCTCTGTTGCTTTTTACAGATCCAGACTAACACGGCTGACCCTCTGATACTTAAAGTCTTTCAAAGTGTCTCTCCACACCAGCAGTCTCAGGCAGTCTTCTCCTTCACTGCCCTATGGTGCCATTCCCTCAGTAGCTGGCAGGGGAACCCAGGCCCACCATCCACTTCACATTCTGGATCAGGGACCCTCTCAAGCCAGCAGTAAAGGTTCCCTCCTGGACCTTACTGGCTTTCCTTGAGCCCTCTCCTACCATCTGGCACTCCATCCTCTCTGGGTTTGCCAGCCTCCTTACTCCCCTCTCCCATGGAGCAACTACGAGCTGCCTGTCCCTGTAGCCTCCAAACATTCCTTCCTTCTTCCAAAGAGTGACTGCAACCTTTCCCAGCAGCCCCCTTCTGCTTCCAATTTCCTGTCTTTATAGTCCCAGCCCAGCTCCTTCCTTCTCAGCTGGGCTCCCTCACTCAGTCAGTCACATTTCCATTGAGTAGGTAATCTTTTAACAGTGTTTTGGAATTATGAATACGTAAGTAAATTGAGTGGAATATCATTTTTTTTATGAAGGTGTATCTGGATCAAGGGCACTACAAGGTATGCAGGCAGGGGGCCCCAGCCCACTCCCTGCCCTTTGGCCACTGATGGGAACTGGAAATTTGGCCCAGATGCCCCTCTGTCATGATAGAAGAGAGGCCAGGCCAAATTTGAATGGCACTGCAACTTCATGCACCAGGTCACAACGCCACTTACTCAAATTTGGCTCAGCCATCCCCACATCAGGATGGAGGGGAGGCCATATCAAATTTGAGTGGTGTTACAACCCCATGTGCTGGGTCACAATGCTACACACTGAAATTTGGCCCAGTCACACACACCCCCTCAGGACAGAGGGGCAACAGGTCCGAATATGAGTGGCACTGTGACCCCATACACCTGCTTGGACCCCCATCTTTGCAGTCCTTCCAGCAGCTATGGTGCCAGACACTCCAGGAGAAGCAGAGCAGGGGCACCAGGAACCCCCTAGTCTGCAGGAGGGTGAGAGGATTGGATCCAGCTTTTGGTGCTTCCAGGGGAAGTGGAGACACAGGAGGATGGAAGGGAGTCTGGGACTCCCAGAACTGCCTGACCCCTGGTGGGGTTGATGCTCTTCAGACTGACCACCTCTCTGGGAAAGAGCTTGGGGCTGGGTGTGTGGTGGGAAGAGCTCAGAGCTAGGTAGAGGGAGCAGAGTTTGAAGCTGGGTGCAGGGCAATGTGGGGGGAAGAGTGTGGGGCTGGGTATGGGTGGCAGTAGGGGAGTGTCTGGAGCTGGGTGCAGCGGGAGAGTGTGGGGCTTGATGGAGGCAGGGGAGGGAGAGCCCTCGGCCCCCTCCTTAGAACAATTCTGGCCAAGTCCCTGCTGCAGATTATGATCTGTGATGGTGTGTAAAGAAGGACACCAAGTTCCAAAAGAGCCCTGCTTCATTTCATGTGATATCTAAAAACGTATATAGTGTATAGGACAGAACAGATCATTCTGCTGCTGTCTAGCAAATAGTTGCACATGATGGAAATTCTTTGTTTTATTTTCTCTTAAAAACCAACTCCCAGGAAATTCCATAAAAATATATATAATAAAATAAACTTAAGGTTGCAAAATGAAGCACTCAAGTTCAGGAAATGTCCAAGTATCCCATAAAACCTTTACCCTAACAGATCCTTCCCCCTGCTCTGTGTGTGAATACATTGTGATACAGTCTTTTTAATTACACAATCATACACTTTTGAATCTGGGAGACCTGCCTCATTCAGTGCTGGTGCTGGATGGTATGCAGAGTATGAGCCATGAGGCCACACTCTGGATAATAAGGATAAATTTAACTTTTGAACACCCACCTCATTGCTAAGCACCATCCCATCTATGCACTGAACGGGGCAGGGATCCTGAAGAAAAAATACTGTGTGGTCATGTAGTTAAAGACTGTATCATACTGTATATGTACCACGGGGCAGAGTTAAGGATCCACAGGCAATGTTAACTTTAGTATTCCCTGACTTTTCCAACTTATCTTTTTGAATGTAGGTTTTTCTATGTGATTTTTATGTTCACTTAGTGTAATGAGCCCATATTGGGACAACTTCTGCTTGTGCACCTGTGCAACCTCATTGATTTCACTGAGAACTGCATTCATCCATATGGCTTGTGTTTAGATGCATGTTAGTATTTATTGGCACAAAAGTAGATCTGATCTAATCATGAATTTCTTACACATAGCATGTTTTTTTTTTAAAAAAATACTCTAACCCTTTAAACAGTAAACAAAGTTTGTGGTTCTTGGGGGAAAAAACTATTACTGGTCTCTAAGGAGCAAATTAAGAAGAAGACATTTGCATATGTGATTTGATTGGCTAATATTGACATAGTTCCAGATCTTAGTATTGATGTCCTCTGAAGAAATGAACCATAGAAACATACAGATTTATCACGTCTGTTTTTCAACCAATCATGCCAAATATAACCAGAATGAGAGATTTTGCTCCACTAAATGTCTATAGTTTCATCTAAATTGAACCTTTCTGTATTTGCTAGCTGTTGGTTTTAGATAAATGATAATGGTTTGCCTCAATATTTTTCTGTCATCACTTCTAGATCATTACTGGAGCACAAACTCACATTCTATTAGGGTTATCACTTAATCAGACAACTCCATGAAAGGTTTCTGAACAGAAAATAAACTGTTTTGGACTGAATTTTCAAATGAGCACACACAGAGCAAGTCCTGTTAGTCTTTCCAAACTAAATACCATCACAGTCTGAAGACAGATGGCTTAGGAAAACTGAATTACCGTAAAGAAAATAAATCAGATTGGTAGCATTGTAACCCAAAATGTTTTTTCCATTGGAGTTTCTCCCTAATGAATGTGTGATGTGCATTTCATAGATTTCAAGACCAGAGGAGACCATTATAATCATCTAGTCTGACCTCCTGCTCTTTATGTAATTTTTTTTTTTTTTGGATTTATACAAGACTAGAAAAGATTTACCCCACAAGAATATATTAAACCAAATATTATATGTATGTCATCTCCACTCAAAGAGATAGCTGGGCTAGTAGCCACACACCTGGGATAGCCACCTGAAGTAATAGCCAAACACATGAAACAAGCGGGTCAAATCCAAAACTCATGCTTTTGGCGTTTACACAGTATTTGATGTTCTATATTCCCAGTGTTTGTTAACTCACTTACTTTCCAACATTTTTCTTTTAAATGTTATCTTAATTTAGAATTTCTGGCTTCCAAATACTTGGTGGTAATAATTATTTTTAAATCATACAGTGATGTTTTGGACAATACAATGATGTTTTGAGGGGGGTTATCCCTTTAGCTATTGATGTACTTATATCTTGCTGGCTTGAAAAGACATAATATATTTGTGTTATTGATAAGTCCTTGAAGAGTTCATAATCTCTATGGAATTTTTGGTGCCTTTTATAATCTCTTCAGGAGTTCCTTCAGGGTTTATAAACTTGACTGGAGTCCAGGCTTTCACAGCCTCCATAGTGTTGTGCACAAAGTTGGTACTGTGCTTTAACGCAAATATCAACATTTGATATTATTTATTTGTATTACAGTAGCACCTAGATTGGGCAGTAACACCTCAGCTGAGACTGGGCCCTCCATTGTGCTTGTGAATGTGTACAAACACATAATGTTTGGACCATTCTCTGTTCCAAAGAGCTTACAGTCTAGACAGACAAGACAGACAAACAAAGGGTGGGAGGAGAAACATGAGATTCAGGGTAGGATTCACAGAGGACATTTAGTGCTCTGCTGCTTGGTGGAATTCACAACCCCGAGTTAGATTCCCAGAGCATTAGGCAACTAAAAGAGAGGTTCAGAAAAGCTAGCATGGTGAGCTGCCTAATGCCTATGCTAGCCAACAGAAATACTGAGTACAGGGAAGTGGCCTAGATCTCACCCCCACAAAAGGAGTTAGGCATCTAATCATAGGTGCTGGAACTTGGAATGCTGGGGGTGCTGCTGTACCCCCTAGCTTGAAGTGGTTTCCATCATATACAGGGTTTACAGTTTAGTTCAATGGCTCTCAGCACCCCCACTATACAAATTGTTCCAGATCCCTTGCATCTAACTTCAGGCCAGAAGGAGGCACCTCCCTTCACTTGGGATTCACAGCTGTGAACCCCCGAAGAAGTGAGGTTTTTACTCACGAAAGCTTATGCCCAAATAAATCTGTTAGTCTTTAAGGTGCCACCAGACTCTTTGTTGTTTTTGTAGATACAGACTAACACGGCTACCCCCTGATACTCTCCTGGAGTTAAGTGTCTAAGGGCTTGTCTACACTACACACCAGATCAGCGGGCAGCAATCAATCCAGCAGGGGTCAATTTATTGCATCTAGTATAGATGCAATAAATCGACTGCTGAGTGCTCTCCCATCGACTCCGGTACTCCACCAGAATGAGAAATGCAAGCGGAGTTGACGGGAGAGCGTCAGCTGTCGACTTACTGCAGTGAAGACACCGCGGTAAGTAGATCTAAGTACTTCGATTTCAGCTACGCTATTCATGTAGCTGAAGTTGCGTATCTTAGATTGACCCCGCGCGGTAGTGTAGACAAGCCCTGAGTCAAGTCAGCAGTTGTTCAAGGAAAAACTGAGGAGGAGGCAGAAGAAGATGTAGTCCCTCCTTCCCCACATTATAATCTTTAACCCAGTGGTTAGGGTTCAGTGTGGGAGACCCAGGTTCAGTTCCACCATGTGCCTGATGTGAAACTGGGATCGCCAATCTTGGATCTCTCACGTCCTATGATTGTGCCCTACTCACTGAGCTAGAGAGTCATTCTCACTCTTTCTCTGGCCCAAAGAATATCTAATTATTTATACACAGCGGCACCACTTCAACAGGAGACATTAAGACAGACCTTCCCCAAAACAGCCTATAGCCCATATCTGGGGAGGTGGTGTTAGGATATAGCCACACCCCTCTACTTAGGACTGTGCACGTGCCCAACTGCTGAAATTTAAGCACCTTGGGGGACTTTACATTTGGAAACATAGGCACGTACCGGGTTAGGTGGCAGATGAGTGGGGGTTTTGTGAATGGCAATGGTTCCTAAATATTGGACATAGTCATCTTATGAATGCCACCCAGAAAGGTGAAGTGATTTTTCCCAAGGTTACAAAAGCAAGTCAGTAGCAGAGCCTGACTTCAAAGAAGGTTGAGGACATTTGGGACCTTGTAGGATCAGCCCATAAAGTACCCAACACACTAACCAATTTTCATTTGAAGTAACAGCTGTTCTGACCAAATGTCTGTGTGAACAATGGTGGACAAAATTCAAATACTGCATCTAAAATAATAGGCAGAAATGAAACCATCCCATGTATGCATTAACCTCACTACCAGAACATAATAACCGGAACATGTCACCTTAGCTATCCTAACCAGAGTTATGGTCTAGTCTGGTAAATGTGTTATAACAAAAAACAAAACAAAAACATTTATCCACAGGATTCTTGTAAAGACAAAGCAGCACTACAGCACTAGCGTTGGAATTATATTACAGTTAAAGCTGGTCAAATTATTCAGGGTGAATAGGGGTTTTTGTTGCTGTTGTTTGTTTGATGATGAATTTTGGCTTTTTTTTTTTTTTTACTAAATGAATTACTTTGTTATAATTTCTTTCCATTACTCTACTACCTCTGCAGATGGTTGACAAATATCTAGCAAATAATTTATCTGATGAATTTTCCCCACTACTTGTGGGATAAATTATTCATGATTAAGTTATGCTTTAAATAATTATGATAAATTATCTTATTATTATTATTTGACCAGCTTTAAGAATGGAGACTAAACCACTAATTAAAACTTTGGGTGTGTTTAGCCTGCAGATGTCATCCCCTGGTAATATGCTAAAGCAGACAACAAACAAACATGATATTAAAATGTCTTTCAAATGTCATGTTCAGATTATAGCCCTGTTCTGCCCTTGCAAACACAAGTTAGAGAAAATCCAGTGCTAAAAACAATAGTGTATGAATTCAATATTCAAGTTGTTCCTTTTAACCTGCACAAGCAAGAAAATTCAGTTATGGTTCTCATGGCAACATTGACTACTGTGTTCTTTATATACACCGTAATAGGGTCTTTCATTATATAACCAGCCTAACCCTGCTCAATGTGACATATTATTGGGCAAATACAGGGTTTACAGATGTGATCTTGGCATTCATGTGCTATCTTGTTAAATGATTATCAAGTCTTGTATGGTTTCATGGAATTCCACCCACTCAAGGAAGCTCTGAATTTGCTCTATGGATTATAGTTTTCTTAGAATAGAGTGCCTTAGATATTTTGGGCCAGAATGTAAATCTGACTGTGCACCTATGAAGGGAAGTAAGGAAGCATAAAATGTCCCTTTATTTTCCTTCACTATTTACTTGATTCATGAGGGAGGATGGGGATTAGCAGCCTCCATAGGGGGTCTGCATTTAACACACAGCTTGAACTCATTTTGCATAGATGTAAATGACCATGCAAAGTGCAAGGCAGTGGACCATCAGCCCTAAGGAATTTTGTTTTCTTGTGTCAATATAGTGCAACATTCATTTATCACTAGAGTCAATTCTGAGACTACACACTGACCTTTCTAGTTGGGGATGAAAAATGCAAGTTATAAATGACAGGCATTGTGAACATTTGGAGGGGGAAAAATGACCTGATTCTTATATCAGTTAGCTTGACTGGCGTTATTCCTGATTTGCTATGGTGTAACTCAGAGGAGAATTTGCAGAATATAGGAAAACTCACAGGGGAATTCCCAAATCATACAGTGATTTTTTTCTGTACCCCCTATTTTTCCTCCTGTTCCTGATTTGAAGACTTTTGAGGATTTCTGGGCAGTTACACTCTGCAAATTGCCTGAGTAACAACCAGTCTCCATCCTCGCCAGACCACGTGGGGAGAATGTTCAGTGATGTCACAGAGGCTCTACTAAAAATCCTCTGAATGTGCTGAGAAATGACTTTTCAATTGCTGATCATTTCAGAAAAATATATTTTTATTCCCGCCCCACCCAGCCAAAAGCTAGCAAAGTCTCTCTAATTCTCCATGCAAGCTCTGCCCAGGCCAGGTGCCAAACCGCAGCTGTTTCCGTCTCAATTTTGTTAGATTCCTAATCCATCTGTTTCAATCTCAATCCAAAAAAAGTGGGCTTGATTATTCAATCCCTTGTTCTTTGTGTAGTCATGTGCACTTGTGCAAAGTGCTCTTAATCTGCTCCCTGACGGGGTGACTAAAACTTTAAACAAGTGTGTAACAAGTGTCAAAATAGAGAAAGACACATAAAGACATAGTAGCATATGAACTTTCAGACAAGTCATTCTTT
This sequence comes from Trachemys scripta elegans, assembly GCF_013100865.1. NCBI lineage: Eukaryota > Metazoa > Chordata > Testudines > Emydidae > Trachemys > Trachemys scripta. The sequence continues at coordinate 130,722,434 of NC_048298.1, forward strand.
GTGCTGAAACTTTTGGGATGCATTAGTGGTTTCGGAAATAAATCATTAGTTGTAGGAATACTCATGAATAATGCAGTCTCATAAATAACAGTAGAGCAAAGCTGCAACTTGAAAATACTCACAAATCACTTTCATTCCTACTTGACCAGCTCTAATTTAGAAACGTTGTTTCCAGTATTTTCATTGTTATTAGTGTCACGTCTAGGCTCTCCCTTCCTTAGGCTGTAGGTTCCACAATTATTAAGAGTGCCTGATAAACAGCCATCATATATTGTGCCGGCAATTTTAAAATATCAAATAAACAGCCTTATTAGCTTTAGTGCAGTTACTGCTCTCCCCCATGGGAAACAATTTGGTTTTTATCTGTGACCCTGCTGTATGTAAATACTTTTTTCTGCTCTTGGGATCATTCCCTTGAGTCTTGTGCTAAAACAGAAATGTGATGCTAAGCTGGTAGATTGTGAGCCTTTTACTTGAAATAATGCTACAAAGACCCACTCAGTGTGCTTTTATCTCTTATTAGGAAAATTGCTGCTTATGATGAAGAAATTCAACATCTCTATGAGGAAATGGAGCAGCAAATCAAAAATGAGAAAGAACAGTTTCTCTTGAAGGTGACTGTGTCTCTTTATTATAGATATGGAAGGCCTAATTCTGCTCTCCCACTAGTTTTTACACCAGGATAACTCCATTGATTTCAGCCAGTATGAGAACAAAAGAAAGCCCCCAAAATGACAGTCTACAGAGAAATATAAGATAAAGCATAATTTCACTTACTACCTCACCCAGTGATCTCGTTAGATTGCAAGATCAGGCTGGCTGACTACTTGGATGGGAGACCAAGGCGCACCCACAAACTGCACTAAGTGGTGCTGGTGATATTCACGAAGTGGTATTATTCCTTCGGACAGGGCTGGCTCCAGCTTTTTTGCGGCGAAGAAGAAAAAAAGATAGAGCCGCGAATGGCTCTACCACGCCGCTTCATTCTTTGGCGGCAATTCAGCGGCCGGTCCTTCCCTCCAAGAGGGACTGAAGGACCCGCCACCGAATTCCCGCCGAAGACCCGGACATGCTGCCCTTTTCCATTGGCCGCCCCAAGCACCTGCTTCCTGCGCTGGTGCCTGGAGCCGGCCCTGTCTTCGGAATAACTACCGAACCAATAGCCCACTTTGCTAGTGGAGGTGCCATCTTTTACATAGGTTTAAAAATCAAGGTCCTGACCATTTGTGATCATAAAAGATCCCCTGGAACTTTTCACAGCAGCACTAGACTCAATGTCCTGGCCAAATTCCTTCTTGAACAATTTCTATGGTGTCATTCTTACAGAGTACCTCTGTCCCCTTCCTGGTCTCTCTGAGTGAACCTCTTCAGGTGACAGGTCTCATGACTTTACCTATCCTGGGGTGGAATTCTACCATTCTCGCACTCTTAGACTGAGCCCTACAGTGCCCTGTGTATCTACTGTGCTCACCCAGCAAGTCCAACTGGGTTCATTACCTGCCGACCTTCCGTTTGGGAATCTGTGGCCAGAGGTGAATAGAGTGACCAGACAGACGTCTCAAACCAAAGTATTTACCCCATAAGAAAAAAAGGATTTTAAAGCAACAAAAAGTCTACAAGCACATCTATCGTACCTAGAGGCTTACCATCCCTGATGATAATCTACGCAGGCCTAGTTTCTTCAGACACCCCAATGGGTGCTGCTGTCACAGGCTGATTCCTCCCTGAAGAGCTCCTCAACAACTATTAAACAGCACCCCACTCCCACCCTTGCAGAGAGAGTCTCTTTTTAAACTGACGTAGTCCCCCTGATGTTCTGGTGTCCAGGCTTTTTCTATCCAGCATTGTCTCCTAACCCCCTAGTATTTTATCTTGAGCCATTGTTTCACTTCCTGCTTGTTTTTTCCATACAGATCCCTATTGGATTAAACCAATACAGTAAACATCCCAATAATCTGGCGAACACAATATTCAGAAATACAGAGCAACGCCATGTATGTCACATGTTATCTAAAAAGTTGCCCTGTAGTTTCAACTGGATAAATTTTTCTTTACTTCCTGCCCTAAACTGTTGTTTAGTGTGTATTTTGCAGAGTTAGGTCCCACTGTCGACAGTGGGAATCTTTCCATTGACTTCACTGGCCATTGGATTAGACCCTTACACAGCAGCTGGGTTCCACTCCAGAGCTGGGTGAATTTCAATGTTGGGTCAAATGATCGCCTTGCATAGAGTTGTGTAGCATTTGAAAAGTTGTAAAATGCATTATCTTTTATAATGAAGGTTGATATGCAAGAGATTGGTTTGTATGCTCTAATAAAAAGAATGCCACTATTTAAATTATACCATAAATCCAAAAATAAGATCTAAAGATTCTAACCTATAAGAAACTATATTACCAATAACTGGTAATTAACTTTAACATTAAGGTAGCATAATCAATTCCATTATTAATCCCTATCACAGGCCTTTGTAAGTTTCCAGGTAAACCTCAGTTTAGCTCTTTAAAAGTTAGTCAGCAGCCACAGACACTCAAGAAGTATTATTTCTCCGTGTGACTAATTTATTTTTGGGTGTTTGGAGTTTTAAGTTCTTTCCCTAAAGCAAAAGTTCACAAAGGCCCCACAGAATGCAGAGACATACGGATGCCATATGAAAAAGAAAATGATTGCCTGTTTCTGGAAAAGCATAGCATTTGAAAAATACATAAAAAGAAATTTTTAAGAAGGCAAATAAGTACAAACTGTTGCTATTTAAGATATTTGGTACCCTGCCGATTAAGGACTGTGTTAGAGGAATGGTTATTATGTCTTATTCATTTGGATAGGTATTTTTCTGAATAAGAAGCCAGTTAATGTACATTAAATTGCCTCATTAAATATATTGTTAGGAGTGAGAGGAGGAGTGGGGGAACATTTCAGTGTTCCTGCACCCACCCCCTTGAGGGAGGTTTGATCGTTCTCTAAAGGAATTTTCCTGAAGAACTAAGGGAGCAGATTCTCAGCCACCAGAGCAATGATAATTTACACCCAGTGGTGGATTAGCCACTGGGCCAATGGGGCTTGTGCCCAGGGACCCTGGCCAATTGGGGGGCCCCCGAAAAATGGGCGCCCCCACACCCAGACCTGCTCCGCCCACTCATCCAGTGCTCTTGCCAAGGAGCAGGGTCAGGGCACAAGGGCTTGCCCCACTCCCCCCACCCACCCAGCGCTCCTGCCGGAGAACAGGGGAAGTCCCCATGCCCCAACCCCACTCCCCGCAGGAGTGCTGGGGGCAGTAGGCAGTGGTGGATATGGGGTTTGTTGGGCCCTGGGCCAAAGCAAGTTTGTAGGCCCCCCCACACCATCCGCATCCCTCCCCAGCACTTCTGCAGAGAGTGGGGTCAGGATGTGGGGGCTTCCACTGCTCCCCAGCAGGAGCACCGGGTCAAGTAGATCTGGGCACGGGGGACACATTTTCAAGGACCCCCAAATGGCCGGGGCCCCTGGGCACTGGCCTGTTGGCCCAGTGATTAATCTGCCACTGGTGGGGGGAGGATTGCAGGTGGAAGGGGTGGGGAGGGGTCCCCAATTCCTTTGGCCCAGGGCACCACAAACCCTAATCCGCCACTGTTTACACCATCTGAGAATCTGTTCCAAGGAGTAATTCCTAATGAGAGAAGGAGGGGTTCTCATTTATTCAAATGCTGTTATAGAATATTTGGGTAATCACCTGCTTGTGGGACCACTGCAGTAACTGAGAGGTCTGTAAATACCCAGGGCCTAACTCTCTTCTCACTTATATCAATTTTACACCACTTCGGTTAACTTCGGCGGAGCTGCTCCTGATTCACACAATTGCAAGTGATGGATTTTAAAGCTAGAAGGCACCATTTATAATAACCTGCACAAGAAAGGCCATAGAATTTCACCCAGTAATACCTGTACTGAGCCCGGTAATACTACAGGAAATCCTTTAGAAAGACCCAGGGTAAAATTTTCAAACACGTGGAAGCAATTTAGCAGTTTTAGACCCATTTTCAAAAGTGACATAGACTCCTAAGTCTCACAGACATAGGCTCAGATGTGCCTAAATCACTTTTGAAAATGGGGCTTAACATAAGTCCCTTAAGCACTTTTGAAAATTTTACCTCCTATGTGGGTCAGAAACTGAGCTGGTGTTACTCAGCATAGATGCACTAACTTCAGTCATTGAGGTCAATGGAGCTATGCCAATTTACACCAGCTGAGGATCTGGCCTCCTAAGTGATGGAGAATTCACCACAACCTTAGGTAACCTGTTCCATTGGCTAGTAACCCTCACTGTTAAAAATCTACCCCTTACTTCCAGATCTGACTTCTAGTCCTATGCCCTGTCCTCTGGGCCATGCTGCCCTGATGATGAAAACCCTGCCTTTTTGCCTAATGTTCATATCTTTTGATTTCGCAGGATACAGAGAGGTTTCAGTCCCGCAGTCAAGCGCTGGAACATAAACTCGTTTCAAAAGAACAAGAGCTGGAACAACTGGTTCAAAAACAGAAAAGGGTACGTAACAGCATTATACAGAGAGAACTGTAGATCATTTTGACTTGCCCCTGTGGTTTTCCTTCATAGTTTCTCTTCTTTCCTTCATATATTTAGCAATATTTCAACTCAGAGAATTTTTTTAAAATAAAAGCCATTTGAAGTGATTGGTCACCATGAAAGCTGCAGTTCCACACTGAAGTCCTCTATAAATTCACAGAGGTTCATAGATTCCAAGGCCACAAGGCACCATTGAGATAAACTAATCTGACTTCCTGTATAACACAGGTTGTAGAACTTCCCCAAAGTAATTCCAAGAGCGTATATTTTAGAAAGACGTCTGATCTTGATGTAAAAACTGTCAGTGATGGAGAATCCACCACGACCTCGGTAAATTGTTCCAATGCTTAATTATGCTCACTGTTAGCAATGTACACCTTATTGCCAATCTGAATTTGTCTAGCTTCAACTTCCAACCATTGGATCCTGTCATAATTTATATATTCTCTTTACTGATTTTTTTATTGAACAGCACGTACATCTCTTTATAAAGAGATAATACAATATTAACATGTGCTATGTTATATAAACATACAGGGTATTTCCACTGGAGAGCCCCGATTTACACGCACATAGGTGAGAATGCAATGATGCTCACAGTTCTCATCAGCCTGTCCTGTTTCCATATCATTGCCTGCTGTAATTTGTTCCACAGTCTGGGGAAGCGAAGTACTTTTATTCTGTAAAATTGCCATAAATCCCTGCAAGCTATATCCAGGGGGGCGGATTTAATACAATTTAAAAAGTGAATTAACTGCTGGTGAAAGGCCTGAGACTGACAGCTCTGGAGATAAATCTCCTCTATTTAACTACAGAGTAAATATAACCGTCTCTCTCTGGCAGTGCTGACCTGAAGGTCCATTCTAGTGAGGAGCGAGAGAAGTTCAGGCTCCACTGGTTATGCAATGTTTGGATTCTCTTCTAAGGAGTTGATCCAACTCCCATTGAAGTCAATGGGAGTTGCACCTGGGTACCAGAGAGATAAGTGGGTTTTTAGTTTGCTGGTTGTGATAGCACATTTTTATGTGTGATGTGGAGACCTGCCCCCTAGGGAACTGAACTAAGACAATCATTTTATTTCATATGTCGCCAAACAGCCAACTGATGGTAATTACCTTTGGATAAGTCTACACTGCAAAGAAAAACCCGCAACACCAAGTCTCAGAGCCTGGGTCAATTGACTCTCATGGGGCTCGGGCTGCAGCATTATACACAGGAGTGTAGATATTCCCACTCGGGTTGGAGCCCAGGATCCAAAACCAGGCTCGGTTCCTGACCTGGAATGTCTACACTGCTATTTTTAGCCCTGCAGCCCCGAGTCAAGTGAACTGGGCTTTGAGACTTGCTGCCACAGGTTTTTCTTTGCAATGTAAACATACCCTATCGCTACAAATTGTAGTATTGTTCTCCATTGCCTGTTGTGCTGTGCTGCATGCTAAATATCTGCCACATTCCACCCAAGAGGTAATTGTATTTCAGCAGTGGATTAAATGAACTCTGTGTGTGTGTGTGTGTGTGTGTGTGTGTGTGTGTGTGTGTGTGTGTGCGCGCGCGCGCTTATAAAGCATTTTGGGTTCTTCCAGGATGCAACTGACTATATATGTAAGATATTATTACTCATCATTTTCTAATGGTTTTATTTTAATCTTTGCTATCTTTCACTTTCCAAGTACATTTAGACATCCATTATCAATGAGTTACACAAAGGTTGTTCTTCGAAAGCCTTTAGCTGTGTCTTCTTCTATATATGTATCTTCTAAACCTTTTGATGTAGGAACCTGGGCAAACTTGAAATCTTTATACTTGGATTTTAATCCTTGCTTATTGAGACAAAATTTACAGTGACTTCAGTGGAAGTTTTGTCTGAGTAAGGACGTCATGATTTTGACCCCAACAACTAACTGAGGAATCTGAAATGACAGTTTTATACACATACATACCAGTCCAAGAACCAGGCTGTGGAAGGATAGGATTTATTCACTACTATAAAATCTAAACACCCCTTTTATTTTTATGGGCATGCTGTTGAAAAGAAGCCATCCCTGGATAGACAGGATTTTCTTCTTTTATTTTTATTGTTACTGAAAGGTATATTTAGTCAGATCATAAACTGCACTTGAAACTTTTGTCATTTTAACAGCTGAGTGGTGCCCTTTGCCAGCCTAAATTATAATATGTGACTGCTCTCCATCTGAATAGTCCACTCAGATTTTTCCACCCAACAGCATAATTCAGTGCAGTCAGTACAGAGCTTAATGTTCACATTTATCTCTTTCCTCATGTCCAGCATTTGGGGCCCAACTCTCCTTCTTCCTTACACTTGTTTTTATAAGGCTATAACGTCCATGATTTTGTGGCGTTACTCCTGATTTACACCAGCATCGGTGTAATTCAAATCAAGCTCTCAGCGTTTAATTTGTGCCTTAGTCAATTCCTTCTCTCTTCCTCTTAAATTGAAATGGACTTTTTTGCCAATTACATTTATTCTTTAAATGAGTGATGGTAACTTTATTTAATTACAACATCCTTGCTGGATTATGAAAGAACCTCTTGAGAATAATACAAATTCCTTTTTCCAAACCATTAATTAGGCAAAGCTGTTCTTACATTTTTTTTTTCCTGTAGCGTGAGGGATTGTAAAATATGTGAAGAGAAACTGCCAGCCGAGAAATGCTCAGGGCTGCTCCTACTGACTTAGCCAGATGGTGGCTCCCTTAGGGATCACTTGGCAGAGCTGCTGTCTATGGACAAGGGTGGATTAAATGCTGATCCAAACTTGTGCTGACAGGGAACCCAGAGGCCAAGAGAGTGTGGCTCTGCAAATACAGAGGGGCCTATCTCCTTGCAAATGTAGGTCCAAGATCATGCTTCAGGGACAGTGAGCCAGTGCAAGCCAATAGATTCTTTGGCTCAGTCCCTTCTGCCAGCTGCCACCTTCTTGAATTGTCAGCATGCTCCCATCCTGCATAACAGGGGTGTTATCTGTAATATCCCCAAATCCATAGCAGGCTGGCATTTCAAAAAGTAGGCAGCGGGGCTCAGCATAGAGAGAGCATGTGGAGAACAATTGATCACTGTCCTCTTTATAACAGCCTTTAATATATGCAAAGACTATCAGCTCCCCCTCAGTCTTCCTTTCTCAAAACTAAACATACCCATTTTTAACCTTCCCTCACAGGTCAGGTTTTCTAAACCTTTTATCATTTTTGTCACTCTCTTCTGCACTCTCTCCAGTGTGTCCACATCCTTCCCAAAGTGTGGTGCTCAGAAATGGACACAGGCCTCACTGATCTGAGTAGAGTGGGACTGTAACCTCCTGTGTCTTACATATGACACTCTTGTTAATACACCCCAGAATGATATTAGCCTTTTTCTGAACTGAATCACATTGTTGACTGTGTGTGATCTGATATAACACCCTCCCCCGCCACAGCTCCTTTTCAGCTGTACTGCTGCCTAACCAGTTATTTCCCATATTGTAGCTGTGCTTTTGATGTTTACTGTCTAAGTGTAGTACTTTGCATTTGTCTTTATTGAATTTCATCTTGTTGAAGTCAGATCAATTCTCTAATTTGTCAAGGTGATTTTGAATTATAATTCTGTCCTCTACAGTGCTAGCAACCCGTCCCATCTTTTATAAGCATACTCTACACTCCATTATCCAAGTCATTAATGAAAATATCAAATAGTACCGGAGCCAGGACTGACCTCTACAGGATCTCACTAGATACATCTTCCAAGTTTGACAGGGAACCATTGACAACTACTGTTTGAGTTCAGTCTTTCAACCACTAGTTTGCTTATGAGACTGTTATGTGGAACTGTGTCAAAAGCCTTACTAAAATCAAGATATATCCTGTCTACAACTTCCCCCCATCCACTAGGCCAATAACACTGTCAAAGAAGGAAATTAGGTTGCTTTGGCATGATTTCTTCATGACAAATTCATGTTGGCTATTACATATTATCCTGTTATCCTCTAGGTGGTTACAGATTGATTGTTTAATAATTTGTTCCAGTATCATTTCAGGTATCGAAGTTAGGCAGACTGGTTCATAATTCCCCAGGTCCTCTTTGTTCCCCTTTTTAAAGACAGGTACTATGTTTGCCCTTCTTCAGTCCTCTGGGACTCACAAGTCCTCCATGAGTTCTCAAAAATCATCGCTAATGGTTTCAAGATTGCTTCAGCTAGTTCCTTAAGTATCCTAGGGTATATGTCATCAGGCCCTGCTGACTTGATTACATCTAACTCATCTGAGTATTCTTTAACCTGTTCTTTCCCTGTTTTGGCTTGCATTCCTGTCCTCTTGTTGTTCTTTCTCCCTTGTCTGGTCACAATGTGAAGACTGAAGCAAAACAGGCATTAACACCACACCTCAGCCTTCTTTATCTTGTCTCCTGAAAGAAAAAAAAGTGCCTTAACATCGAGGATGGGAGACCACTGCTGGTGTGTGGGTGGACGGGGAGAGGGAGGAGAGAGAGAGAGAGACTTGGACTCCACAATTTTGGAGTCTTTCAGCAGTTTTTTCCACATTCTCCAATATTCTGCAAATTTTAAGGTTTCATTTTAAAAAAAAGTAAGTTTCTAGGCCAGATTCACTGATGAATTCTGGCTTCTTTTTGCTACTCTGGTAATGCAAACAGTCAAAGCCCCAGTTTAACCAGCCAGTTATAGTGGGTTTACCGCAGTTTTGCATCTCTGAAATGGTGCAAAGCAGTTTGAAAGATGTGTTTTTCACACAATGCATAACTAAACTGTGGAACTCATTGCCTTATGAGGGCCAAAAGTATACCTGACTTCGAAAAAGAACTGGATAAGTTCATGGAGGATAGAATTAGCCAAGATGGTTAAAGATGTAGCCCTGTTTGGGGTGACTCTAAACCTCTGACCACCAGAAGCAGGGAGTGGAAGATGGGTGGATCACTCCATAATTGGCCTGTTCTGTATGCTGTCCCTGAAGCTCCAGTACAGGCCACTGATAGAGACAGAATACTGGGTAAAGTGGACCATGGTCAGACCCAGTATGGTAGCTCTTATATACTTAGAGTCAGGAACAGTGGAAGCTTCCTAAAAGTGTAGGGGGCTACCGGAGCCCAAACCAGGGCCCATTCCCCCTTGCCACTCCTTCCCCTCAAGACACTGCCCCTGCACTACCCCTTCCCCATACGCCCCACCCCCACACCACTCCTTCTCCCCGAGCCCCCGCCCTCATGCTGTCCCTTCTCCCTGAGGCCCCACCCTCATGCTGCCCATTCTCTTGAGCCCCCGCGCTCGCAACGCCCCTTCCCCTGAGACCCCCCTCCTGCACCACCTCTTCCCCACAAGGCCCCCGCCCCGCTCACCCCTGTCCGCCCCTTCCCCCTCATCACTCACCCTTGTGGGCAGTAAAAAGTGGGAGGGCCATGGCCCTCTGACCCCGCCCGTTCTGGCACCCCTGCTTAGAGTATTCCAGGCCCTCTGTCTTTTCTCATTCCAGAAATACAGTGCAGTCAATATAACAATAAGCTCTATTACATTCATCTCAATGGGGTGTGAATGTTAAAGCTCAATTTTGAACATTCAAATGCTCAAACTGTTAACTAAAGGAAAAATGTTCTTCCTCTCTTTATTTGCTTAAAACATGAATTTACATTAAAAATGCCCAAATAAACAAACAAACCCAACCCCAAACAAAACCAAGCCCTTACTTTAGTGCAATGTTATGATTGTATAATTAAAATCACAAAATTTTAGGAAATGCAAAAGTTAAAGTTCCAATAGTAATCTTAACTGATCTTTGTTCCATATTTAAGTTTGGCAAAGTTATAAGCAACTGAAAACAGGGTCTTATAAAAGAAAGTTTTGTGCTACCTGTGTTGCCTGTAGCACTGGCATTCAGTATTATCTATTCCTGCTTCCTAGTTGTTGTGTTATAAAATGTAAAAAAAGTATGCAAGATGCTCAGTGCAGCCAAATTAATGTTAGCAATGTGAGTTATCATTGCTGTTGGAATCGCACTTTTTTGCAATCTTGATTTTCCATGACTACATTTTTGCCTGTAATCCAGTAATGTCATTTTTAATCAAAACCAAATCTACCCATCGAGTTAATACACATCGTTCTATTGTGTTGTGTTGTTTGATGGGAGCACAGTGATTAATGCCGCAGCCCAGTGGTTCTCAACCCACAGTCCGTGGGCGGCTCGTGGCCCAATCAGCACACAGCTGCAGTCCATGTAAGATCCTCAGGGTCATACAGGTAGTATATATATTGTGTGGATGCTGCCCACATAACACATAGAGAGCTGCAAATGCAGCCCACGCTGGTGAATAGGTTGAGAACCACTGTGTGTAACCTTTCCTCTGCTGAGACAAGAGCCAATTCCGATTGTGATTCAATTCACAAGCAGAGCTGGGTGAATATAGCAAAACATTGTCTGTGAGTATTCACGCGAATGTGCCAGTGAGTTTGCTTGGGCCGTGCTCGTGTCCCTTTCCTGTTTGCTCTTTGGGCAAAATTCACCCCAGTCCCACTTTCATCACTTCCATGGGATTTCAGTCAGGGACAGATGTACCCTCCCCGCTCAATGGGTGCACGCTACTGTAGTCAAGCAGAGCACCGTTTGCCCTGGCACTGCATTCCTAATCCTGGCCCTGTGTGGCAGAAATGCTGGGGCGGGGAGGAAGAGGGGCTAGAGAGTGAGCTTTCTTCCCACCCCCTGCCTGCTCCACTTTCACTTCACAGCAGTGGCTCCTGTCTCGTAGGGCTGGGCCTGGCTCCCCACTCCAGGCATTGTGACCTGGCACATGGGGTCACAGCACCACTCGGGTTTGGCCCCTGGGTTTCATCATTTCTGTGGGTGCAATTGAATCCATGTACCCTTGGTAAAGCCACCCCTGACTGACGTGGTGAATAGGCCTTGTGCTTGTCCTCCATGCAGGGATGTGAACAGTCACAGTCTTGCTTTACTTGCAAGAATCTTGCGGAAAGCAAATCTGAAACTTGCACTCTTGTGCATGTGCACTGGCAATGTTACATTTTACATGGGACAGGACACTGCTGTGGGCCAGGCTACCCAAAACCATATGCCAAACCCCCTAACTATTCTATTTATATACCTGCATGGTCCCCAGCCTTGTAATACCTGAGCACCTGGCAGAGAGCCAATAATACAATCAGACAAGCATGTGACTAGACACTCCACAGCCAGGCCTGCATGCTTGGAGGCAAATGCAATTACTTTATTGCTGACAGCAAAGATGACAGTGCAGAGATACCACTGTTCTGTATCCCTAACAGAAAAAGACAGACCAGCAAATGAAATGTATTTGGTCCTGATTTTTCACAGTAACTGAGTTGCCATTGACTTCAGTGGGAGCTGTGAGTGCTCAGTACTTCTGAAAATCCAGGCTCTTGATGCATTTTGAATGGGACAGGACACTATGAACCATAGAAAGGGAATGGTGTTCCTTTAACTTCTCACCAGAGCTCTGGTACAGAAGAAATTAATTAAGGCAAGGATCTGACTGCACCATCCACAAATAGGACCATGTGTGCAATTTCTTGGTGTGAATATGAAGGGGGAAAATTAAATTTCAGCTGTTCACCCAGACAATACCTTTTACACAAGCCTAATTTTTCTAGATGGAAATGGACCTGTGCCAGGAAAGAAAAGGTATGAGCATTTCTAAAATTCCCTCATCATGCTATTCTGCTAACTCTGCCAAAACCGCTCCTCTCCCTGAGAGAACATAAGAATACAAGACTGGCCATACTGGGTCAGACCATCTAGCCCAGTATTGTCTTCCATCAGTTGCTAGTGCCAGATGCTTCAGAGGGAATGAACAGAACAGCACAAGAGGTTTAGGGGTACTCAGAGCATGTGGTTGCATCCCTGACCATTTTGGCTAATAACCATTGATGGACCTATCCTCCAGGAACTTACCTAATTTTTTTGTGAACCCTGTTATATTTTTGGCCTTCACAACATCCCCTGGCAATAAGTTTCACAGTTGACTGTGTGTTGTGTGAAGATGTTCTTGCTGCTGTTTGTTTTAAATCTGCTGCCTATTAATTGATATCTCTACTTAAGTAAAACTTTTGATACTGTCTCACATGACCTTCCCATAAACAAATTAGAGAAATATAGCCTAGATGAACCTACTATAAAGTGGGTTCATAACTGGCTGGAAACAAGTACTCAGAGAGTAGTTATCAATGGTTCACAATTGCCTCAAAGAGCATATCAAGTGGGTTCCTGTAGGGATCTGTCCTGGGTCTTATTAATGTCATCATAAATTATTTAAATGACACAGAGAGTACTCTTACAACATTTTCAGACTATACCAAGCTGGGCGGGGTTACAAGCACACTGGAAGACAGAATTAGAATTCCGAATGATCTTGACAAACTGGAGACATAGTGTGAATTAAATAGGATGCAATTCAATAAGACAAATGCAAACTACTACACTTAAGAAGAAATAATCAATTGCATAAATACAAAATGGGAAATGACTGTTTAGGAAGGAGTACTGCAGAAAGGGATCTGGGAGTTATAGTGGATCACAAACTAAATATGGATCTTCAATGTAATACTGTTGCAAAAAAAAAGTGAACATTGTTCTGGGATGTATAATTGGGAGTGTTGTAAGCAAGACACAAGAAGTAATTCTTTTGCTCTTCTCAGCACTGATAAGGCGTTAACTGGAGTACTGTGTCCACTTCTGGGCACCACACTTCGGAAAAGATGGACAAATTGGAGAAAGTACAGAGGACAGCAACACAAGTGATTAAAGGTCTAGAACACATGACCTGCCAGGAAAGATTGAAAAAAAAAATGGGTCTATTTAGTTTGGACCAGAGAAGATGGAGGTGGGACATAATAACTGTCTTCAAGTATGTAAAAGTTTGTTATAAAGAGGAGGGTGATAAATTGTTCTCCTTAACGATTGAGGGCAAGACAAGAAGTAATGGGCATAAACTGTAGGAAGGGAGATTTAAGTTAGATATTAGGAAACACTTTCTAACTGTCAGGGTAGTTAAGCTATTGAACAAATTACCTAGGGAGGATGTGGAATCTCCATCACTGAAGGTTTTTAATAAGAAGTTAGACAAACACCTGTCAGGGATGGTCTAGATCGGGGTGGGCAAACTTTTTGGTCTGAGAGCCACATCTGGATGGGGAAATTGCATGCAGGGCCATGAATGTGGTGCTGGGGCAGGGGGTTGGGGTGCGGGAGGGAGTGTGGGGTGTGGGAGGGGGTGCAGAGTGTATGAGGGGGCTCAGGGCAAGGGGTTGGGGCAGATGAGGGGTGCAGGGTGTACGAGAGGGCTCAGGGAAAGGGGTTGGGGTGCAGGAGAGGGGTGCGGACTGTGGGAGGGGGCTCAGGGCAGGGGGTTGGGGTGCAGGAGGGGTGTGGGGTGTGGCAGGGGGCTCAGGGTAGGGGTTAGGGTGCAAGACGGTTGCGGCAGGGGGCTCAGGGCAGGGATTCAGGGTGCGGGGTGCAGGAGGTGTTCGGGCTGTGGGCTCTGGCCCAGCACCGCTTACCTGGAGCGGCTCTGGAGTGGTAGCAGCGTGCACTGGGGCCAGGGCAGGCTCCCTGCCTGCCTGCCTGCTCTGGCCCTGCGCCGCTCCCGGAAGTGGCCGGCACCATGTCCCTGTGGCCCTGGGGGAGGGAGAGCAAAGGGCTCCACGCACTGCCCTTGCCTGTGGGTACCTCCCCCAAAGCTCCCATTGGCTTTGTTTCCCCATTCCCGGCCAATGGGAGCTGTGGGGGGCGGTGCCTGCAGGTGAGGGCAGCGTGCAGAGCAATCCCACAGGCCAAATCCAAAGCCCTGATAGGCTGGATTCGGTCCACGGGCCATAGTTTGCCCACCCCTGGTCTAGATAATACTTAGTCCTGTCCTAGATTTCTATGATTCATTAGGTGACCCTTGGTTCTTGTGTTATATGAAGGGGTAAATAACACTTCTCTATTCACTTTCTCCACACCAGTCATTATTTTATAAACCTCTGTCATAACCCCCTTAGTCATCTCTTTTCTAAACTCAATAGTCCAAGTCTTTTTAATCTCTCCTCATATGGAAGCCGTTCCATACCCCTAATAATTGTTGTTGCCTTTTCCAATTCTAATATATCCTTTTTGAGGTGGGGTGACAAGAACTGCAAGCAGTATTCGAAGTGTGGGCATACCTTAGATTTATGTAGTGCCATTATGATATTTTCTGTTGTATTATATACTTCTTTACTCATGGTTCCTAACATTCTATTAGCTATTTCTCACTGGTGCTGCATAATCAGCAGATGTTTTCATAGAACTATCCACAATGACTCTAAGATCTCTTTCCTGAGTGGTAACGACTAATTTAGAACTCATTGTTTGATACGTATATTTGGGATTATTTTTTTCCAATGTGCATTATTTTGCACTTATTAACATTGAATATCATCTGCCATTTTGTTGCCCACTCAGTTTAGTGAAATCCCCTTGTAACTCTTCACAGTCAGCTTTAGACTTAGCTATTTTGAATAATTTAGCATTGTCTGTAAACTTTGCCACCTCACTATTTACCCCCCTTTTCAGATCCTTTATGAATATGTTGAACAGCACTAGTCCCAGTAAAGAGTCTATTTATCTTTTTCCATTTTTAAACTGTCATTTATCCCTACCCTTTGTTCCCTATCTTTTAACCAGTTACTGATCCATGAGAGGACCTTCCCTCTTACCCCATGACTGCTTACTTTGCTTAAGAGCCTTTAGTGAGGGACCTTGTCCAAGGCTTTCTGAAAGTCTAAGTACACTGCATCAACCGGATCACTCTTGTCCACATACTTGTTGACCTCTCTGAGAATTCTAATAGATTGGTGAGGCATATTTTCCCTTACAGAAGCTGTGCTGGCTCTTCCCCAACATATCATGTTCATCTATGTGTCGGATAATTCTGTTCTTTACTTTAGATTCAGCTGGTACTGAAGTTAGTCTTACCAGCCTATAATTGCCAGTCATTTGGTGCGCAGGCTAATTTAAGTGATACGTTACATACTACAGTTAGTAGTTCTGCAGTTTCATATTTGAGTTCCTTCAGAACTCTTGGGTGAATACCATCTGGTCCTAGTGACTTAGTACTGTTTAATTTGCCAATTTATTCCAAAACTATTTCTATTAACACCTCAATCTGGGACAGTTCCTCAGATTTGTCACCTAAAAAAATGGTGTGAGAATCTCCTTCACATACTCTGGGTGAAGACCAATGCAAAGAATTCATTTAAATTTAATGATATTATAGCTGCTATTACTAAGCAGTTTAGCAATATTCACCTTTTGGACCAGATCCTTTGCACCACTTAGGACTAAATCAAGACTTGCCTCTCCCCTTGGGAGTTCCAAGTTAGCTGCTCCAAGAAGCAGTCATCTAGAAATTTATCTCTGGATCCTGTCCTGAGATAACATGTACCCAGTCAATCTGTGGATAGTTGAAATCCCCCATTATTACTGGGTTTTCTGTTTTAGTAGCTGCTCTAATCTCCCTGAGCATTTCACAATCACCATCCTGGTCAGGTGGTCAGTAGTTTATTCCTACTGCTATACTCTTTTTATCTAAGCATGGAACTTCTATCCATAGAGATTCTATGGTACAGCTTGGTTCATTTAAGATTTTTACTATATTTGACTATATTATTTCTGTCACATATAGTGCCACTCCCCCACCAGTGCAACCTACTCTGTCATTCTTATATATTGTGTACCCTGGTATTACCATGTCCCACTGATTATCAGCATTCCACCAAGTTTCTGTAATGCCTATTATATCAAAATCCTCATTTAACACCAGGCACTCAAGTTCACCCATCTTAGTATTTAGACTTTTAGCATATGTATACAAGCATTTATAAAATATGTCCATATTTACTGTACCAATGTATCAAAAGCTTCAAGCCTTCACTTAGTTATAAAAGTTTCCCTCATTCACCCAGGGAAAGAAAACAATGCCTTGTAACTTGTGTGATCAAAACTAAACAATGTGGCTCAACTTTCAATGGTCAGTAATAGATACTCCTAGTGAATTGTTTGTGAGCCATCTGAAGAAACCCTTGCCTAGTTGTTTACACTCAACAGGGACCCATGATTGGAACAATAGAAGTGTTCAAGGCTGAGGTACAAGTTGGTAGAGGAACTGGGCAAAATTTTCTGGACAAATAGTCTTAGGTCAACTAAAACTATTCTTAAATTTGAGTCAAATTCAGCAGATGATTTCAGCCAGGAAAAAAACATCTAGAAAGTCAAATTGTTTCATTCTATAGAAACAAATGTTTCTGGATTTTTTTGGTTTAGCCACTGAACTGAAAAATCAATTATTCATTTAGCTCTAACTGGCAGAGCTGTGTAGGTAAAGCTGCCCACTCTGTCCCAGGAGCTGTCGGTCTCTGCCTTCCAAGAGCACAAAAATTCAGAGACATACAGAGTTTGTGTTCCAATCCTTTTGTTCTCTGTGTCTGTCTCAAAGATTGATCTAGTGTCCCTTTAAAGCTTGCAATGCACTTGACATCCTTTAAAAAACTTGTTTGCTAACAACACAAAACACAAGAAGAGCATTTATGTATTTCTGGATGGCATTTGCTCTCTATGATTTTAGTTCATAGTCCCTTTCCCCCACATCTTTCTTCTCCCCTGCTGCCACAGTTAGATGCTCTCCCACACTAGGGGCCTTTTGCACCACTGGACCAGCACAAAGGGGCCATAAACTGACCAGATCAACCCAGATGGGAATTCTCCTGGTGTGAGGGAGTCCCCAGTGGTGAAGAGCTGGTGTAGTCAGCTGTAATTCTAAGCCCTCAAGCCCTAGTGTAGGGGGTGAGGAAAAGCAATAACAGGTTTAGAGCACCTTTGAGGTGGTTCTAAAAACTAAGGCAGGGCTCAGGTCAGCATAGAACTAGTCCAGCAATCACCCTCTTCAAACCCTCCCCAACCCCCATCAGCTGCAGCCAGAGCTTACTGAGCACAGCTGACAATCTAGCCCTCAATACTGCTAAGTAGGTATTACATGTATTACGTAACAGGCCCCGTCTCCTAACATAAAATAAATACATGCTGCATTCAAAAACCATGGACCAAACAAAGTTGCTACCCTGACTCTCTGAACCTACTTTACCATTGCTGTTTCATCCAGGCAGTAGCAGGTTGAACCATTGTGCTACTCTTCTATACACACTAGGAGCTACTGTTACCTTCTTATCAAATTCTGTGCATTCTTTTCTTGCCTCCACTTTGGAGAACGAGTATAATTTTAAATGGGTTCATTTAGGTTTTAAAATTTAAAAGCCTTCTTAATGCCAAGCTAAAATAGCTCAGTGAGTCAGAGGCATTTTCTTTTCCTTTTCTTCCCCTCCCATCACCTCTAGCTGGAGGGTCAGTGTAAGGAACTCCACAATGACAAACAGGAGACCAAAGTGGAGAACACCAAGCTGAAGCTAACAAACCAAGAGCTGCTGCAGGAACTGGAGCGAACGTCTCAGGAGTTAATAGTCGCCCAGCAACAATTACAGACGCTCCAGGAAGAGGCTTCAAAACTACATGAAGAAAAAGAAATGTAAGTGACAGCTGCCTGTGGCCCCAGTATGCTTGCTTGAAGCGACAGCAAGCCTGATTCTCCACATGCACAGCACCTTGTGGAGGCACTTTAACACCTGTTCAAAATGCATGCAATGCTGATGGAGTAATATGTGAGGTCAGACCAATGCAAGAACTACAAACTTGGTTACAAACAAGATTGTCCATAGCCATAGCAGGCTGTTGTATCCCTGCTTTACCCTGTTTACATTTTTCACATAAGGTGTTAATGTACCTTGCTTCAAAGTGGTTAATGACAACTCTCCTGCCACCTTGCACTGTTGTGGGCTGTTGCTTCCCAGTTGCTGGGGGTCAGCCTGACATGCTGTCAAGTTTGACTTCAGTGTGTTTTTATATCGTTTGTATTAGCCATCATAAGAATGAGCTTGACTTTAGCTAACCATACAATATGGCCTTGGATATTCTCAAGTTGACCATATGTATGAGATGCCCAGATCAATTCAGTTGAGCTTTTATGAGTATGCTTTGAATGCCAGACCTCCAACAGTTATTGAGAATTGTAAAAGCACTATCAAAACACAAAAGTTTTACACTTGTTTTGAACGCACTCTTTTCTCCAGCTACATATAGTGACTATGGATGGTTCAAGGTGGTAGAGAATCATTTCCACTTTTTGTACCACGTTTATTTAAATATTATTATTTTGCTTTAAGGAAGCAAATTCTTCGTGCTGTGTACTAAAATAGACAACATTAATAATATTGCACACCACAACATAGGGAACCAGATCCTGAGCTGTGCCAGCTGCACAGAAGAGGTGGGCAAAACTGTCATTTGTTTCTTGATTTTCTTGACTCCAGAGGAGCAGAACAAGGCCTGTGCAACACTTAAGTCCATTTAAAGGAATATTTATTAGAGCTGGTGAAAAAATTTCCACTGAAACTATTTTTCAACAGAAAATTGGCTTTTTCAATTCAGCAGAATTGTCATGAAAAGTGCCTGCTTTCTGAAGAAAATTTCAAGTTTTCATTAAAACAAATCGGAAGATCTGAAAGCCAAAAAGTATTTTTTTGGCTGAAAACCAAAATATTTCTGCTGAAATTTGATTGAGAAATGCCTTTTGGTTCCCCATGGGAATTGTAGTTTGGCTGCCTCGGAGACCATTCTCCTCTATTGGGTGGATTTTTTGGTCATACTACATTTCCCATGATTCATCATGGCTATGGGACTGCCATGATGCACCATCTTCCCTAATCAAGAGAGGAGACCATGGTGGAACATGCAAAATGTAGTCCAACCAGCGAGCTCAGCCTATAGAGGAAAATGAAAGCATGAGCCACTCGAACTGCAGTTCCCTGGAGATATTGTGGCAGAATTTCAGAATTTCTGTTTTCAGCTGAAATATTTTGGATTTCAATTTTTTGGATAAAACTCAAAATTTTCTGCAGGGAAAAACATTTTCCAGCCAGCTCTAATATTTAGGGGATGGAAATTGGAGGGAAGTGAAACACAAGTCTTGTGTTGTCCCTCTGCAGTGGACAGGGCCGGCTCTGGCTTTTTTGCCTTGGGCCGTTCTCCCTGACCGGCCGGAGCGCCGGGGGGAGGGCGGCGAGCCCAGCCAGGGCTCCGCTCTCCCCGGCGGCCAGAGCCGGAGCACCGCACTGCGCCGCCCCCCTCCAGGTGCCGCCCCAAGCACAAGCTTGGTGGGCTGGTGCCTGGAGCCGGCCCTGGCAGTGGAGTAATTATACCTTAATGCTGGAAATTTTAGAAGGGTTCAGATTTTTACCACTAGGGCCAGATTTTCAAGAGTTTAGCTCCCATATGGGTACCTAAAAAACACCCTAAGTGTCACAGTAGGCGCAGCTAGGTGCTGAGTACTTTTTTGAAAGTCTGGTCCCAGCTGCAGATCCTGAGCACTTGAAAATCTGGACGCTAAATGAAGGCCAGCTACAGGCCTCAAATTCTCTTTCCATGAGCATTTATTCCTAATGAGTCTTACCTCCCACTAATATTCATGAAAAACAATCAGAGAAAGTGTGCACATTGCTAAGCTAAATTGGATTCAGAATTAGCAAAAGTTTCATGACTATTTCTTCCCGAAATCCAATCATTTCAGCTGCAGATAATGTAACTCAGTGCTGGGAACTCAGCACCTCTCAGGGTGGGGCATCATCTTGGACTAAATAGTGTTTCCTCTCTTCAGAAGGCCATTGGTCCAAACTCTACTTAGTTATTGCTAATTTAATCTGTTTTGAACATATGAGGAGTATTCCTTTGACTATAGCCACCAAGAGCCAAGCCCATTTCAAACACAAGGGCCAAATCCTCAGCTGATTTTTGTCGGCTGAGGGTCTAGCTCTGAGTTTCGCATGCTGCCTCATTTTTGTATGATTCATTTATAGTTTTGAAGTGAACAATGGCAGTATTTCTCCCCTTTCCCTCCCCCCATCCCCCGCAAGACCATTTCCTCTTTGAAGGGCCTCACTTATGAGCTATAGAACAAAGGCAATGTTGCAATCAGTTGCAGGCTGATTCCAAAGGAAGTGAGGAAACCAGCAGGAAATCGGTGAGTGGTATCTCAGCTGCTCTC
This sequence comes from Trachemys scripta elegans, assembly GCF_013100865.1. Lineage (NCBI taxonomy): Eukaryota > Metazoa > Chordata > Testudines > Emydidae > Trachemys > Trachemys scripta. Next base: position 130,743,135 of record NC_048298.1, read on the forward strand.
CATTCTTGTGGTCAAACTACTGAACGATGATGATGATTTTAAGTTTGTAAAGCACTTTTTATTCCAAAATACTTTATGGAATTAGCGGTGGATCATGCCCAGCTTTCCCTGCAATGGTGTAGCTCAGCATTGCCCCCAGGGCAGGCCAGAGACTATAAGGCACAACTGAGCTGTTAAAAGCTGATCTACTGTTCAGACCATACACAGGTAGCACTTCACACACCATTAAAAGGCAGAAAACAACATGGACCAAACCCTCAACTGGTGTAAATCCATGCAGCCCCATTGAAATCAGTGGGGTTATACTGATTTGCCTCATCTGAGGATCTGACTCCATGTGTTTAATGCTGCACAACAGTTTAGGTCAGGAAATGGAGAGGAATAATATATCCAATAAGGGAAAACTGGGTTAGCCAAATGTCATTACCTGTATTGAAACTTGGCCAGCATAGGAAAGTTAACCCCTCTAGCCTTGTGAAAAGTTTCATGGGATCTTTAATGATCACAAGTGATTAGGGCCTTAATTTTAAGTCTTATCTGAAAGACACCAGTATCACAGTGTAGTAAATTGACTGGATGAAAATCCTAAAAAGGTCAATCTTCTAACTCCTTGGTTGTTTGTTACTACTGGTAGAACCTAACCAAAAAAAAGTGAGACTAACCCGATCATGCAGTCCTTAGGTGGCTGAGCTCTGTTGATGTTATTGACGGGTTAGCCAGAGTAAGGACTGCAAAACTGAGCCTAAAGTGGCATTTTCTAAGGGTTGTAGGAAGCAGCCTATAACTACTATGTTAAAATGTCTTTCTTTGTTTCCCTCTGTTGTAGGGAGGTATACAGGGTGACAGAGACTTTAGAGCGAGAGAAGTCGGGACTCCTTAAGCAGCTGGATTTCTTAAGGTAATACACACAATCATTTGCAGGATTTCTTGCATTATCATTATAAAACTATGTGTTTATTTTAAAGCTCGTAAACTATGACCCCAAACTTAGCAGAAATGCCATTTTGGGATGAATCCCAGCATATAGAAATTCCTCAGTGGCCTAGAGAGAGTGGAATATCCTTACAGCATCTGTCCTGTCAGAGCTCCCTGCCCCCCACCAGAGGGGGCCTGCCAAGGAAAGACGGGTTTTGTCAGGGCATGCTGCACTGTGGCTATTCTGTGCGGTGGAATAATATCTAGGAGGCTGTTTCAGCCAAGTGCAGGCCAAAACAGTTGTGAGGCTGCCCTGACTTTGTAGTGGGCCAGACCTTGGATACAGGAGATTCAAAGGCAGCTTAAAGCTCCTTTTGCCTTTCATTGCTGCACCAAGTGTAGTTCATTCAGAATAGAGACTGTTAGTTTAAATATATATATATATATATATATATATATATATAATAGATATGGCTGATTTTCTGCCTAACATTTTTATATTAGTATAATGCCAGCATTGGAAGCTAGTTCTGGGCACTGTTTAATGTCCTTTGTAATGTGAAATAGTATCTAATATAAATATTATCACTTGATTTTTGTTACTAGATTATTCAATTTATATGAGCTAATTATATGTGCATTTGAGGAATAGTCTTTCATCCAATGTGCATTTAAAAATATTTCAGTTGGACTCATGTACAATTACATCAGAGGCTCCCAAATTGTAGTCTGAGACCCGCTGTTGGTTTGCAGTGCATTTGCCAATGTACAGCACTCTGTCCCCCTCCATTGGTGATTGGGACACAGATAGAGGTTGATGAGCCTGCTAGAACTTTGGCTAGCTGACCTGGGTCTTTCTTTGACCTAAGGCAATAGTAGACCCATTAACCTCTTTGTGTGACCCAGCCGCCATGAGAAAGTGACAGAGTACCATCCGGAGTGGGTGTGGCTTAGATCTGCAGAGAGCTGGCTTGTCACATGGAACACCTCTTCTCTGTTATTTCCAGCAGCTAAATCGCATTAAGAGAAGCTGAACACATTTGTTATTTTCTTAAAGCTTCTCTTCTATATCAGCAATCACGGTAGTTGTCACAGGGATGTTATGTGGTCGTGACAGGTCTATGCAGCTGTGGTTGGGAGGGCGTGCACCAAACAAGCTCTCTATTAAGATCTATGGAAAAGTTTGAAACCCCTTGATTCAGAGTACATGAAGAAATATTGTTCATGTTTTTTTTCCACGTTAGAAGCTTTTGCTTTGACATTTTTAGATTGAGAACCAGATGGTCTAAATTAGTGTAGTTCCCCACTGAATTACACCAGCTGGGGATCTGGCCCTGTGATAATATAGATGAGTTAAAGTCATAGTTGGAAAACAGCAGAATGAAGACAATGCACTTCAAGAAGGCAGATTTGATCAGATGCAGAGAATTGGTAGGTAAGATCTAGTGGGAAGCAAGTCTAAGGGAAAAAAGAATTCAGGAGAGGGGAGGTTGTGGAATCTCCAGCATTAGAGGTTTTTAAGAACAGGTTAGACAAACAGGGATGGTCCAGATAATACTTAGTCCTGCCTGAGTGCAGGGGACCAGACTAGTTGACATATCATTTCTATGATTCTTTGGAGAAATATCAACGTAAAAGTATATTAAAAACATTAAAGTAAAAACCCAAAGATCTGGGTTTGATACTAAATTTCTACCATAGTTTGCTGGTTCTTTTACTTGTTTCCTTTCCTTACAGAGAAAGGAACAAACTTCTCAGAGATGAACGAGACATGTTTTTACAGGTACACAAATACCATTTTATAACTCAGAAGTTATCAAACAGAGATCAGAATGGTCTAAAATATGGGGACCAGAATGTTGTAGGAGGGAAGAGATTCTTGTGTCATTCCTCTTCCCTCCCGCACTCGCCACCTTCCCAGTTAAAAGCAAGATTTATGGCAACAAAAGGTATTTATTAAATAAAACTGGAAGCCAAATATTTAGGTTACTAAAACTCCAGCTATTTTAGGGGAAGGGAATGAATACTAATGAACCTAGTTTATACGACGCTAAGGAGACAATCAAGAGGGAATGAGAGAATCTTCAAATGGAACAATTAAAATTCAAGTGTTTATCTATCCAATCAACAGTAATCTCTTTAAACATGTATACATTAGTGCAGTATCCGAGTACTGAACAAAGAATCCTATCCTCCTGCCAATGGATACAAGTCAATCCCATTGACTTTGTATCCTGCAGCAGGAGACTAGGTCCCCAGGACCTGAGAGATCATGGCTTCCTTTTCTCTACTAAAGATAATTCAGAATTATGATGTCTAATCATTTGCAGAGGTGGTCTGTGTTTCCTTTCTCTCCAAGAAGGAGTGACACTGGGTCAGATTGTCAGCTGGTATAAATCCGCATAGCTCTGTTGGTTTCATTTATTTCAGTGGATCTCGGCTGATTTACACTGGCTTATGGTCTGGGCCACTGGGTCTATAAGGAAGATTAATTGTTGTAGAATCAGGATTTTCCATGTTTTTATTTATCACTCAAGATTTTGAACCATTTGCCTCTCTGCTAATCTGTCAATTACTTTCTGTCACTCCCATCACTGTATTATCTAAACACTAGCAACAAATAGACTGTTTTATTAACCATAATGAATAGCAAGAGTAATTAATAAAATAAATAATATATTTCTGCAGAAAAGTAAAACAAATGCTCCAAAAGCCAACTGGAAAAAAAGATCAGGATCTATCATTGGCAAATATGTAGAGGGAAAGGCATCACTTAAGAGGTAAGGACTTAATTTTGCTATTTGGCATATGTTTGACAGTTACAGGGAAAGTGCACAAAAGATGTAGAATGCTTATTTCACCATGATTGTTCGTGAAACCACTACAGCTTGGAATTGTAAGTGTAATATTGATATTGCATCGATCTCTAAGGTGCCGATTAGTATGTCGTCTGAGTATCTGTGATGGGGGCAGGTAGGCCCCACACTGGCAACAAGCAGCTTAATGAGGCAGATAGACTCCACACTGGCTACAAAAGGATTAAGGAGAGCCTGTGATCCAGCTGACCCCACCCTCCTATGCGTCTGGCCAATGTCAGGTGTGGAGAGGGGAGTTAAAAGGAGGACATCTAGTCCAGTTGAGGGCTGACCAGGAAGGAGAGCAGAGCTCTGCTACTTCTCTCAACAAGGCAAGTCTGACTGTAGTCAAGAGCATAAGGCAGCTTGCTAAGTGGATAAACCATTTGGGGGATGGGATGACTAGGCCCAGGAAGATGGACATGAAGGGACTAAGGACATGCAAAGACAAGCCCGGAGCAGAAGGGTAGCGTCCTGCCAACAAATCTTCAGATGCACCTGATTTTTAGTTCACTGTTTTTTGTCACTTTTTGTTTTGTCGTCTAACACACTGGAAGTGGTAGGACTCCAGTGTGCCTTAGCTGGAGTGGTTAAGGCACCATGGCACCAAATCTGCGAGGGGTGACACAATCATCAGGGACCTGCAGTAGCGGAATCATCCCCGACAGGCTGCCTAGACAACCCAGTTACAGAGCTCTTTTAAAAAATTAGAAATCTAGGGTCGGATCTTCAGCTACAGCTAATACACTGACCATGCTGCTTGGGCATGGGTAGATTGTGGGAAAGCCGAAGCCAGTCCAGTACCTGGTGTTACTTGGATCAGCATTAATGTGGCATGATATCTTCAGGAACTTCTGCTGGAGGAGTGCACCTCCACAGCACCCCTTACTGCAGATAGTAGTCGACTACCTGGGATGCATAAGAACATGGGATAGATAGAAGACATAAAACCATGGAGAATTTAAATCTGAATTATGTGATCATAAATATGAAATAAATGGGAACAAGATTAAGGCCTCCATGTCATATTAACAAGCTTCTTTTGAGCAAACAAAGAACCTGGGAAGAGCAGTAAAATGTCTCCTTGGGGATAGGGACCACAGCAAGAGTCTGAAAGAATATGGGCATGCAGCTAGTATAAACAGGCATAGCTCCATAACTTTCAATGCTGATTTATACCAGTTGAGGATCTGGCCTGTACTGCTCAAGCCAGAATTAAGTTGCAGATGGAAAATTTTGTTCATTCTAATCTCACCATTTTAGGATGAGCCTAAATCCACTGTTGTTCATCTCTGAATTTCCAGTTAAAATATTAATATTTGTTATATTACCTTCTGTATGGGTTACATATGTATTATACTGATTTTATACAAACACTCGTATGATAGATGTTTGACTTACTTTTCAAAAGTCAATTGATTGTACAGTCTAACTCTTCTCTATATAATAGATAGTGTAATGAACCTGATTGTGCATCCTGTTACATTTAATTTAAATCAGGAGTAACTCCACTGGATGGAATACACCAATGTAAATGAGATAAGAATTAGGCCTAATGTTGTTTTGTAACCTACTTATATCTGATCTTTATCTAGCCAATCCTCCGAAGAAGATGATGTTTTCAATAACTTAACAAGGAGGAGGAATTCTATTGGTTTGAATGGATATCTTTCTTCAGAATCTGACCACAGTACTAATGGGGGCATGACTCAAACAAAACAACTGCAGAGAATAATCTCCATTGAAGAAGATCCCTTACCCCAGCTTCTTGAGATGCCAGTTGAGAAGCAGTACAGCAAGTGGACAGAAGAAAATGACATCTCCCCAGAAAAGGAAATGGATGAGAAGCAAATTGTGACATCTTTAGACCACACACCATTGTCTCTCAGAGAGCAACCAGTAGGGAAAGAAACACAATCAAATGTAAGGGGACAACTTACCTTAAATGGAGGTGGAGGGTATCATGTAATAAATTAATGTCACAAGCCAAAATCATTTGGCTTCCCTTTTGTAGACACAAGTTCCACCTATACAATTTGGATGCACATTTTGACACCTCTAATTGATTTGTTCATGCAAATCTGATTACTTAGGCCTCTGGCTACTTGATTGCATAAGGTACCTAAATGCAGATTTGTGCCTAAAATTCATTTTGAAGGTGCAAAACAGGGAAGCCAGGCATCCGCTGAAAATATACCCAAGAATTATGATAGTGAGGAACCGAACAATTGTGTGAATTAAATTATACATTTTGTATAATTGCATGAGGCCATTTCTTACCATCTTTGAGATCCTAATCAGGTCAGCACCAAATCAAGGTACTAAAGGTGATTATGGAAAAATCTCACTGGATATGTTCAAAGTGGAGATGAGACAGACAGCCAAATATAAGGGACTGTTTAGGAACATTGAAATCAGACCTAATGATGATACTGGGAAATGGGATTAGAGGATCCACTAAAGGGTAGAGCTGGACAAAGAAGAGGAAGCTTTGTGACCATGTACCTGGAAAATTTGTCCTTTTTTTGGTCAAAATTTGAAATTTTGATTAAATTTGGAACAAGTTTTTATAGCTGATGGGGGGGGGAATGGTGTTTTTTTGGGGGGGGGTTGGGTTTTTTTTTGAAAAACTTTATGCAAAAAATGTACCCTGCTTTTTTTGGGACAAAATGCAAACAATTTTTTTCACTGAAAAATCAAAATTCAGAAAATTTCTTCTAGCTCTACTCTCACATTAATGTTCATATCAGAAAACTGAACTGTGTGCACAGTCCAGACTTTATAAAATAATATCCAGGAAAGGGCAACTCTACAGTCAAAAACCTTACTCAGATTCTTACTCCCTTGTAGCGTACTAGCTAATTTTAGTATAGCTATGACGTGTCATCCATTGCTTGATTCCTGAAGTATATATTAAAAAGATTAAGATATGGAAAAATAGGTATACTCAGTCTTAATTATATAGCTTGCTCTTCTAAAAGAAAGAGGTGCTATGCACATCTTTAAAACGATCATAAAATGATGCCATGATTACATAATAACGTTTATAATTGGCGCACTTTGTTACAAAGTATAACCTAGATAGAGAAATGCCTTTCCATTAAAAAAAGGAAAGCTGATCAAAACTATTTAGATCATTAATATGATATAGCCACAAGGTACTTTGTACTGTTCTCAAAATAGAAGTATCCTCAATTACTGGGTATTACTTACTCTGAACAGCTGGATCTTTCCTTCACTTATGATCAAGTGGACCTTTTACAGAAGAGAGCTACTGAACTCACTAGCTACGTAAATAATAGTAAGATGTCCTAGCACTAGTTAGCTGTCAGAAAGTGTATATTAAAGACTTAAATCAGAGAATTAGCTTATTAGTGACATTAAATGACAATTGGAAAATCTATTAGCTGGTTTCTTAAACAAATTGATACTAGGAACTTAAAATATTAAGATTGCTCAGGATTTCTCTCAAGTCCTTTATATTTTAGAAAAGAGAGGCAGTAATTTTACTCAAGAAGTAGCACAGTCTAGTGGCTCAGCCACATGGGTAGGATTCAGGGGATCGTGGTTCTATTCCCAGTTGTGTGACTGACCTGCTGGGTGATTCTAGCGCAGTGATTCCCAACTATTTACTATTGTGGCCCACAATGTGTGATGTGGGTGGCATCTAACTACCTGTATGGCCCTGAGGATTGGCTGTAGCTTTGTGCTGATTGGGCTGCAAGTGGCCCACAGGTTGAGAACCACTGTTCTAGGGCAAGTCACTTCCCCTCTTTGTGATTCTGTTTTCCCTCCCATGGCTTTGTCGGTCCTGTCTATGTAGAGTGTAAGATCTTTGGGGCAGGCACTGCCTCATGTTGAGTGTTTGTACTGTGCCTAGCCCAAAACCTCAGCTGGGGGTTCTAGGATCTAGAATGAATATCTGTGCCAAAATTTTGCCCTCACATGGGTACATTGGCATCCACTAATATCAATGACAGCTATTGATGTGCACCCAAGGGATGAATTTGGCTCCACTGGTGCTTTTTATATACTAGCCCAGCTCACTTCCAGTAAAGCACTGTCCCATTATAGCCCTACAACCCCAGTACTGGAGGTCACGCAGAGCCTCCTCACCCAGCAGGCTCCCTGGAAAGCATGGTTCAGGGCAGAGAGCATGCCCTCTGCTATATCTCATAAGAGGCTGCAACACATGTTTCCCTGTATGGTCAAACAAGCCCACTGACAAGCGTGGAGGGTGGGGGCCCAGGACACTGTCTTCTTCCTGCTCCCTTTGAGGTGATTACCACCCCAGGCAGGGCGCTAGCAGTAAGCAGTCCCTGTACTGAGTGGAGCCTAGAGGTTGCGAGTGTGACCAGAGCCGGCCTGTGAGGCACAAGGTGTGTAGGGGGGGGAGGGTTAGATGCTCTTAGTGCTTCCCCTGTCCCTTTGTCCACCTACTCAGAGCAGCCACAGTCTGGCCCTGAAGTCTATTTCAGTTTGTTTTTCTAATTTAGCTTTACATTTCCCAAGCAATGGAACTTTCCATTCTTCCCTGGGGAGACCTCTCCATAGCCTCAGAGATGGCACAGTCAAGGCATTTAAACTGCAGCGGCCAGCCACTCTGATCTTATGCTATCCACTGCTAGGACTCTGCCTCCCTTTCCCTTCTGGCTTTTCCCACCAGCACTGGCAGCAGGGCTGGGGGCATTGTTGTTCCATCAGTGAGGGCCCCTACAGCCTGCTGTCTGTGCATGCAGACTCCCTCTGGAGTCTGTTAAAGCTGCAGAGGAGGAATTGCTCCTGCTACTGCACCATAAGTTTCAAGGAGTCCCCTGGGGGATGTCCCTTGAAGAGTGGTTGTCCCCCTCCTTCTCCAGTCGATTTCATCCCATATTATGCTATACAGTGGATCTTCAATATAAATGCCATGCACGGTCTAGAGGTGACTATGTTATGGGGGCAGAATTATACCATGTAGTCATATAGCCCTCCCCTAAGGCCACCCACGCCCTGTTCTCAACAATGAAACCCTTCTGTTCTCCACTCTGCCTTGGGGAGGGGAGCATCGAGACCTAGATGTTTTTAATTCCCTAGAGTTTGCTCTCCTGAAGTCTAACACCCTTATGTTGATACGTTCTGTGGTCCCAGCCCTTTCTGCACTGAGTACAAAGAGCTCCGGGTCGCTGGTAGTAAGTTTCCCTAATCACTTGATATTCTAAATCAACTCTGAGAGCTCCTTATCAGAAGGGTGGTAGAGCTTGTGTAAATCAGTTCTCTTCTAGAAATGAATGAGTCTTTTTCATTCCCGGGTTATCATGTCCCAAGCACAGATGGAAAGTTTCTCAGAGAGGGCACTGAGGCAGTGCAGTGTGCCAGCAACTGCCGCATTGCTGAAGGGCCTAGAGCTGGGCAGCCCATCTTCAAAGCGGGTGGCACTGGCTGGGATGTTGTAGCTAGAGTGCCCAAGGATGTGCTGAGGCAACCTTTTGTGGGGACACAGTTAGAGATGAAAACTATGCTCTCAATCCAAAGCCCATCGTCTGCACTCCCTCTGGTGAATCATCTAAGGAGCCGCAAGCCAGGCAGGCACAGTTAGGTACAGTTCTCCCCTCTCTGCTCCAACAAGATGGAATCAGGTCCATTGAGTATATGCCTTCCGCCCCACACATTTCTATTAAATCTTCCAAAAACCAACATATGTGATTTTGGTTGTGTGGTGTGTGTAGGAAGGTCATTAACAGCACATGACATCGAGATCAAAATCTGAGACCCATATTGTAGTCCTAAGAGAAATTTATATTCCAATGGCATATGGCAAAGTACCTTTCCAATTCAAGATCTAATAATCTGGGGAGAGTTTGTAACTTGTTTCTGCAGATCAGAGGTCATTGGGATGAGGGAAGACATTTTGCCCACAGGACAGACTGGTCAGTCCTTTCAGGGCATAGAGTTAGACTTCGGGTGCATCCAGCAGGGAGTCATCTGAAGCCAAGAGTTCAACAAAAACCAGCTTGAGGCATTAGCAGCTGCATCTCCTTTGCAGCTTGCATGGCTGGAATCACTATCAATAGCTGTTGGATGGCTCAGTCCTGTCATAAGTATTCAGCCGGGGATGAAGAGGCTCATCTTTATGCTCGGTTTAGACGTGGCATTGGAGCCATATGTTTGATTACAAAGGTAGGTTTCCCTCATGAGTGGGCCGGATGCATCTCATAGGGAAATGGCTGACTGGGCAATCGGTGGGTTGAGCCAAGACCCAGTGGTGCTCTCAGACTGTTAACTCTGCCAATTTGTGTGTGGCCACTGAGGATGAGATTTTTGATGCTGGTTAACTGAGCTACTCTTATGACCTAATAGAGATGCAGTTTAGGGCCTTCCAGTCCAAGCTTGGGTGGGCGGCTGTCTGTGTGTATGTGTGTGTGAATGTTATTTCCCAGCACCCAGATTACACACACACACCATGATGATTGCTGTTGGAAATAGGATAGAGGCTCAGGGTGATTTTCAGCAGATTTGAGAAATTGCCTTACATATATAGAAGCGTGCATATTGCTAAAAGCCTAAAGGTGCAATGCAGTCTGAGTTTTTAATCTAAAAGGATAAGGGAGCGATGCGATAAGAGATCTCTGCACAGTTATAACAATGGCTGTTATTCTAACACATGAAGACAGCTAGCTAGCTAGATATTTGCTCCAAATGTTGACCGCGGTGAATGGATTTCTTACAGTTAAGGGTCACAGCGGAGGGCTTTTTCTCTAGTACAAATACAACTATTTTTTCCCCAGGATAATTCAGTATTTTCTTCACAGCAGTACAGAATATTGGGTGGGCTGGATTTCTACCTTGCATTGAAGGGAACACCAGGCAGGCTGCCTGCTGGAAGATCTGGGCCAGCCCCCAGCACCCTTGTGCATATGTTGGAGTTCTCACTTTACATTATAGGGGAATCACCCTGCCTCTTTTTCTACAGAATTAGTATCATGCTCCCCACCTCGCCTTCCCCCTTCAGCCTCTCTGTCCTAGAGCATCAGGATGGTTCTGGCCCCCACTGCAAACTCACTGGTGCTGCTCCATTTTTCCCTAAACCACTGCAGCTGAAAATGCAAGGGAAGGGATTTGGGAATAATGATGTACCTAAAATAGAGCAGAAATAGTCTTCTCCAGCATTCCCACTCAGTTTAATCTACAAAACATGGATAATTCCCTCATACTTGAGAAGCTAAGAGGTTATCACCTTCACCCTGCCAAAGATTAATAGCTTAATTAACCGGGCCTGATTCTCCTCTCATTTATAACAGGTATAAATCAGGAAGCTCCTGGATCTACACCAGTAGCAACTGAGAGCACAATCAGACAATACAAATTATAAAACAGCTTATAAATTTGCTTGTGTTCTCTAGGTAAAGACACACAGTCTATGATATGCATAAAGTTTAGTGTGGGGCGGCTCTGAACAGAGCTGCTTGTTGGTTTGGACTTACAGGGGTAAATGCAAACCTTTTTGTTTCAGCTCACATGGGGCTTGCACCCCAAAATTTGGCTGAGAATCAGATAGAATTGCTAAGGTCATGGACTTATAAAATCAGCAGGAGAGCTGTATTTTTTTCTGTTTTGGACTAAAAAGAAAATTATGTTGACTTAAAAAATTGAGCTCAAAGATGCTAGAAATTCTTGGGGAAAAAATACAACTTTGATCAAAATTCAATACTTCACCCCTTCTGTTATGTGACAAAAAGGCTCACAATTCACAGCTAACAACTCAACAGAATCTTCCACTAAAACCAAGGGAGGCCAGACTGGACATTCCTAATATCATTAAGGTAAAAAACAAACAAAACTCTTAAAAAAAAAAAAAAAAAAAACCAACCCAACCAACCAGACAAAAAACTCGTAAGGTTATTTCATAAGTCACCAAGAAGGAAGGGTACAGCCTCAATTTTTTTCCCCTTTGCAGGTCATCTTTAAGTCTTTACAAATTGGAAAAGGCAACAGAGTTAGAGTTTAAATTGTCAACTAACTTTTGTGCTTGTTTGAAGGAGGAGAGAATATACTCTGCCCCTGATCGCTTATTCAAGATTGTTTTTGTGGGCAATTCAAGTGTGGGAAAGACTTCGTTTTTAAGGCGATTCTGTGAAGGCCATTTTTCCCCAAACACATCTGCTACCGTAGGTAAGTTTAAGAAACATTATGATGATGATGATGATTACAGTAGTACCTAGAGGCTCCAACCAAGACTGTGGCCCTGTTGTGCTAGGCGCTGTACAAATGCATAGTGAGAGAAAGTCCTTGTCCCAAAGAGGAGAAGCAAAGGGACAGAGAAGTGATGTTACCTGAGGTCACAGAGCATATTAGTGGCAGAACTGAAATTAGAACCCAGTGGTGAAATCCTTGGCTCATTGAAGTCATTGGCAAAACTCCCATTGATTTCAGTGGAGCCAGGATTTTTCCTCGGGTCTCCTTGCTTCTCATCTAGTAACTAAGGCACTAGATCACACTGCATCCCAAAAGATTAATAAGATTTGTGACCATCACTGAAATCATAATTGCCTAATTTTCCAGGAAAAAAAGCTTTGTACGGAGCAAAAGAGAAAAATGTTAGTGATAAATTTACAAAGCTGGGTACTTAATTGGTGCCAACATAGCTTGTGCTTGCAACTGTTGCACTTACAAGTCAGACCTTCAGACTATATTCATAATTTCCTGGGGCTTCCAGAAGGAAGGTACCCATGTTGTGGGCTGCAGCTTAGATGGCAAGTTTTTAAATGTAACCTCTAACACTCATTATCTGTGTGAGTCACACCAGGAAGTGGGTTATTTGGCTGGCCTGCAAATACAGATAAGCCAAAAGTAACATTATAAACATAAGAACTGCTGATAAGACTGACAGAGCAGACTGTACAGAACAGCTGGTCATTCAAAACCTTGACAAACCCAGATGCAACTCAAACCCACTTCCATGAAACTGGATTTTGATAGTGGAAACATCCTCCACAATCCATCTGAATGTTCTGATTACTCACTGAAGGCATTAAGACCAGATCCATTAAACTCAGTGGCAACACTCCCATTGACATCTAGCAGGAGCCAATCTTAGAAGAATGTTGCAGAAGGAGGCAGTGTATCCTAATGGTTAGAGCAAGTATCATTACAAATATCCAAGAAGTGTATAAACCAAAGCTAGAGAGAACTTATTTAAGCATACTAGGCAACATTTTGAAAAGTGCCTATATGGCTTAGCAGCCTAAGTCACCTTGACTGTCAATGGGACTTAGGATCCTAAATCACTCTGGCTCTTTTGAAAATTTTACTCATCCTGACTTTTTGTGAATTAAATTAATTTGTTAACACATTTACATTTAATATGTTTATTACTTTAAAACTATGGCAAATAAAAGCTTCTGCCTGTTCTTATTATCAGCCTGTTGTTAAAGGCCAGAATTTATTGCATGCCTTCTGAACCAATGAACACAGGTTAGAAATATTTGTGGCTTGTTTGAACATGACACTATTACCTTAAACTACGATGAACCTGATCAGATCATCAGAATGAACCTGAGACAACTTGTGCTGTGTTTATAGGTATAGATTACAGTGTGAAAACAGTGACAGTGGATAACAGCCAGATAGCCCTGCAACTCTGGGACACTGCTGGGCAGGAACGGTGAGAAAATGTCTTAACTTTCTACTCTCCTACTCTGTGCATTTAGAAAATAGCAGCCTTGGGCTCAATCCTGCTCCCCAGAAGTGGGGAGAAATGGGCGTATTCTCATTCAGTTCAGTGAAAGTGAGAGCAGGCCTTTGATCTTTTCCCAGAAGGATCAATATCAGCTAACAGGGTGGGGTGTTTCAGGCAAACACTGCCAGCCTGTTGTAGAGACTCTTAAAGAAATAGTCCCATAAGCTACTATTAAGGAGCAGAGCTGGTTGAAAATGTTCTGTCAGAAAGGTTTTTTCAACAGAAAATTACTTTTTAACAAAATGGAAATATTCACACACAAAATATCTGTTTCCATTTAAATGTTTCATGTTTTCATTGAAAGACCAAAAAAAAAAAAATGAAAAACATTAATTTTGGCTGGAAAAAAAAATTGCAGTTTTCAGTTGCTGACAATTGAAAAGTTCATTTTTTTTTTCAATTGAAGCCTGAATAATTTTTCACATAGAGGAGTGAGGAATTCCTGAAATGACACACAAGGTGAGGTTAGGAGGACGTGAGGCATGGGTCAGAGCATAAGTGCTACCATCGGTAATACAAGAACAGAAAGACAAGGGAAAGGGTCAGCAGCAGGATTTTTCAAAACGCTTTACTGCACATTTTTGTTTACTTGATCTTTTAGTCATTGACACTGTGAGTTCCATACATGGGATTGCCATTGAAGGAGAAAAAGAATGAACTCTTTAGGAGTAGATAAAAAGGGGACTGATAAATCCAGAAGGCACTGCATTTGTTCCCTCGCCATATTTCACAGTATAGCTCAATTTTCCCTTCAGATCTACACTGCACTCTATTGCAAATTTTGCACTCATCTAGTACGTGGGATTGTCAGCAATAACAATGGAGGTTTCATGTGTAAAATAAGTAGGAAGAAAATCCACTCTGCTCGTCAGAGAGCAGAAATGTGTCCCCTGAATGTAAATTCATATGTAAGCTAAGTAAATGAAGCTTTGGTCCTTCAGCTCTTACTTATGTGAATAAACCTTAGTCTGGCAACATGGTGAGCTCTTTTTCCATCTCTGCTATTGACTTGCCACTTAAACCTTTCTATGCCTCCGTTTACTGTGCATCTATAAATGAGTGTAATAAGCTTAACCACCTTTGTAAATTACTGTAAGATCTATAGATGTACTGTTGTTACAGCTCATGTGTGTAATCCCATTGACTTCAATAGGACTACTTGAGTGAGTAGGGATTACACATGCGAATAAGGGATGCAGAACTGGGCCATGATTTAAGAAGATATTTGGCTCCACATGCCCATATATCTGTGGCCCAAACTGAGCTTAGAAGAATGCAAATGTTCTGTCTAGATCCCTGTGTATACATCTTCAATGCTGCAGGACTGAAGGGTTGGTGTACAGTTTCTGACTATTATACTGTAATCATATTGTCACATTGCTCCTGCTCTAAGGCAAAGGGCTATGAACAGATTCTTGTTTGCAGGTACCGCAGTATTACCAAGCAGTTTTTCAGAAAAGCCGATGGTGTCATTGTGATGTATGATATAACAGCAAAAGACACATTCACATCTGTCAAACAATGGTTGGTGAGCATTGAGGTAAGAGGACGTAGCTTTCAATCTAAACTACTCTGGCCACATGCTCTAACTTCTTGAGGCGCTCCCTCCAGGTGGTGGTTATGGGCAGGTCAAAAAGGAGGAAGTAACGTCCTACCACTTCTTGTGCTGTAGCAATTACTCTGTTATATATAGGACTTCAGTTCACAGAGCTGCCAAGCCAGCTTTTTACAGAAGCCCTACTTCCATTTTATAGGAAAACAATAGTCATTCTAAAATTTCAAGGAGTATATCTCTTCAGTGGCCACCATTGATTGGATGTATGTCCATCTTTCCTGGTACCTGGCTTAATCTCAGGGAAAGAATTCCCAGCATGCACTCCTCTGCTTCCTGTATCAGTACACATTGATCATTGTCATTGGAGTTGAAAGATGCTTCAGTGCAGTGATGTAATTCATAAGAGACAGTTTTGCAACGGCTACATCTTTAAGTTAGGAGATTTTAAATAGGTTGCTCATGTAAATCAACGGTATCCACAGTAAGTGCTGTAAAACTGGTTTATTTTACAGGATTCAGCTTCCTGAAAAAAATTCTGTGGAATATCTTGTTTTTCTCCCCCTGCCCACACCCAGCCATCGTACCTGCCCCAGTGAGCTTCCTGCGACTTAAAAATGCTATTGTCTATTCAGATCTTATGGCAATAAGCACAGTATGCTAACATATGAAACACTGTTACCTGTATTGGCCACTAGGTGGCCACTGTACTTTGGAGTTAGGCCCCAGGGCCAGATTAACTTTCCTGTGGGCCCAGGGCTATTAGATTTTGTGGGGCCCCGTATACAAGTCTTTTTCCTAATTTAAAACAAAATGATCACAATTATGGCATCGAGGCTATTAACGCTATATTAAACTTGCCTTTTAATTAACATAAAGCCATTCTGTGGCTACATTTCAGTCTTAAAACATGTAGAATATAGTTAAGTTAATTCAAAATAGCCTGCTTCTTACCTTAGAATAGCAGTTATATTAGTTTCTTTCTGGGAGGGATTTTGGGTGCAGAAGGGGGCTTCAGGCTGGGATAGAGTGTTGGGATGCAGGAGAGGGTGAGGGGTGCAGGGTCTGGGCAGGAGTTTAGGTGCAGGAGGGGATTCTGAACTGGGGCAGGGGGTTGGGGTGCAGGCTTGGGCCAGGATGCGCTTACCACAGGCGGCTCCCAGTCAGTGGCACAGCAGGGCTCAGGCAGGCTGCCGGCCTGCCTGTGATAGCCTCACGCTGCTCCCAGAAGCAACCAGCTGTTGGCCGGTCTCTGCGTGCCCCTGGGAGGAGGGCGACAGCGTGTCTCCGTGCGCTGCCCGTGCCCGCAAGTGCCACCCCTGCAGCTCCTATTGGCTGGCTCCTGACCAATGGGAGCTGCAGGCATGGTGCTGGGGGCAGGGGCAGCCCGCGGAGCCTCTTTCCCCTCCCACCAGGGGCCATAGAGACATGCCAGCAGCCAGCCACTTCCGGGAGCGGCGTGGGGCCATGGCATGCAGGCTGCCTGCCCGAGCCCTGCTGCGCCACTGGACTTTTAGTGGCCAGGAGATCGCGATTGACTGGAAGAGGCTCCAGGATTGACGACTGGTTGGTGACCACTGAATTATATATAATTAGAGATTTATTTTTGCGCCCCCCCCCCCCTTAGCCCGAGGCCCTACATTGCAGCCCTAAAGCCCTTGTGTTAATCTGGCTTTGTTAGGCCCCAATTGTTCAAATATTTACCACTGTCAGTAGCCCCATTGAAGTAAACCCAGTATTAAGTATTTGCAAGATCAGGCCCTTATTTAACATGTTTTCTGAACAATTCAACATTTATAACAATTCAGCACTTTAAAAAATAGCTTTAGAAGAGAATTTTCGTTTTGATAAGGAAACGTGGTTGTCTTTTCAATTCCAATATTTTACGTATTTGATTCATCTTAGACTGACTAATTTTGGGAGATGTTAACTAGCACTGAGTTCAAGACATATGGCCAAATCCATTGTCTTTAACTCAGGCAATGTGCATACTTAATCCCTGGTGTACTTTTGGTAATATACTCATTCTGAGGCCTGGTCTATACTACCCGCCTGAATCGGCGGGTAGAAATCGACCTCTCGGGGATCGATTTATCGCGTCCCGTCGGGACGCGACAATCGATCCCCGAATCGGCGCTCTAACTCCACCAGCGGAGGTGGTAGTAAGCGCCGCCGACAAAAAGCGGCAGAAGTCGATTTTGCCGCCGTCCTCACAACGGGGTAAGTCGGCTGTAATACGTCGAATTCAGCTACGCTATTCACGTAGCTGAATTTGCGTATCTTAAATCGACTCCCCGCTGTAGTGTAGATGTACCCTGATAGTGTTTTACTTGGTAATATATATTACCACTTTTCAGAATTATATTTGATCAAATATATTATTTACATTATATACTTTGATTGGTATGATTGGATCCAAATGCAGTTGTTTTCATGCCTATCTAATTGGAAAAGTAGGGTCAGATACCTGTGGTTTTATGTCTTTAAAGCTTTTCGTCTTGTATCCACAGGCAGGCCAAACATATTAGTCACTTAAATCACATGGTGTGGTTTTATGTAGCACAGTATTTCTTTTCTTTTTCTTTTTTTTTTTTTTAATTTGTTTACGTTTGAAAGATTTCTGAGCTGTTCTGTTATTCAAGGAATGTCAAGGATGGTAATGCATTTCTAGTACAGAATGTCTCCTTTATTCCTTTTGTCCAATTCTGTTGCCTGATATAGTTCTTCATAAAATAACACTTTACTTGTCTGATTTGTCTTCAATATTTTCATTTTCATGTTGGCACCTGGTGGATCTCGGCTCTGCTTCATCTGTAATCATTTTTTAAAATATTTTAATGATGTTGACATATTGTGTGCAGTATGGTGTTGTGTTCTTTGCTCTGCAGGAGGCAACTGGAGAGAATATACCTGTCCTTTTGCTGGGTAACAAAACGGACAATGAAAAAGAACGAGAAGTCCCTCGTGGACTAGGAGAACATCTAGCCAAGGTACAGTATGAAGAAGGGAATCAGTAATAAAACTAAAAGATGAAAGTGTTTAATGGATGTTAGATTATATCTAGAAACTCAGAAATACAAGTTATTATTTTTACTAGTCGATCTTGGTGAATCATTTCTAGTGAGTAATTATTTGATTAATTTTGTCTCTTAATGAGCTACCTGAAAAATGTCCTGCATTTGTTATGCTCTAATAAATTTGTTAGTCTCTAAGGTGCCACAAGTACTCCTGTTCTTTCTGCATTTGTTATTATTTGTAATTGTTTGTCAAATTATTTATCAAAACAACTTGCAGCCTGTGGTTTTCCTGTGAATTGTAACTACTGATAATTATTAATGTGTAGTTGGTCACCTAATCACATGGTGGTGTTTCTGATCCATGACTGCAGGAGCGGCTCCAGGCACCAGAGCAGCAAGCGCATGCCTGGGGCAGCAAGCTGCAGAAGGCGGCCTACCGACCCCTGTGAGGGCAGCAGTCAGGCGGCCTTCGGTGGCATGCCTGCGGGAAGTCCGCCAGTCCCGCGGATTCAGTGGCAATTCGGCGGCGGGTACGCCAAAGCTGCGGGACCGGCAGACCTCCCGCAGAAACGCCGCCGAATCGGCGTGACCAGCAGACTACCCGCAGGCACGCCGCTAAAAGCCGCCTGACTGCTGTGCTTGGGGCAGCAAAATACATAGAGCCGCCTCTGCATGACTGGATGATGAACTTTTAAACAGGAGAATAATGAATGATGAACACTGAAGAGTGAATGATGGTATATCTCCTTAGGGATTCTCTTTTTTCCCCCCTCATAGTGTAGACAGTTTCTTAATAAATTGTTTTGTGGACACTTCCCTCCATTTACAATCCCATAACATCCCTATGACACCTACAGCAGTTACTTCCATGGAAAGTCATGATAGAAAATTATGTATTTTTAGCTTCTTTTACTGTGATTTAGTAGCTGGAAACAAGAAGAAGCAGCAGCTCTCTGTGGAGTACCCACAGGTGCTCTTCAAACCACCAATGATCCATGAGCCATAGTTTGAGAACCAGTGGACTTAGGATGACCAGATGTCCCAATTTTATAGGGACAATCCTGATATTCAGGGCTTTTTCTTATAGAGGCGCCTATTGCCTCCCTTCCCCTGTCCCGATTTTTCACACCTCCTTTCTGGTCACCCTAAATGGACTAGCAAATAACAAAAGCACTTGCTTACACACATATTATTTTTGCATTCAGATGTATAGTAAATATGAATTCATATGAATAACACCTCCAAAAGATTAATCTACATAGAAATCAGTTGTCCAAATCTTCATGAGAAAATGAACTAAAAGGGGCAGAAATATGACTGAATCAAATCAGATATCTGATTCCATGAATATGTCTGTAAATACATTTTCCCATTATTCATTACTTATTGGTAATGGATTTACTAGTTTGTCCAAAATGAAGTCAGTGGAATCATTCTGTATTTGCACCAATATAACAGAGCAATACTTGGCCCTGTAAATATAATTTAAAGAGTTAGGGCTATATGCTACTTTTGACCTATACACAGACTGCTAATAATACATTGCTATATATAGGCCTTGTGTTGTTATATGGCTTTTATTTTGTGTTTATAAGATGAAGAAGGGTGCTTTCTTATTTAGGGCCTGATCTTACTCCCTTTGTAGTGAGTTACAAAATTCCCATTGACTTCAATTCCCATATTATCAGCCCCTTACTCAGTACCTAAAAGTTTCTGTATTTAGCAAACCTGTTTGGTTTTTGTGTAAGAATCCAAATGCAGGTATAATTTCAGGCCCTGCAGGTTACTTTTTAGGAAAAACTCCAAGGTATTATTATTGTAGCCTTATGCAAAAAGCAAGTGACACACGAAAGGTAAATGGAGGGAGTGGGTAGCTATTTGTCATTTAGCTCTTTTTAAAAATGGGCAACTAGTAAAGTGAAGATGAATCACGCTGAGATGCAAAACTTGCAGCCCACCAGGTCATTAGCTGTAACATGGCATGTAAGGAAATAAAACATTTTACAAAAGTAACGTAGAACAATGTCAAATGAAAAATGATAACATTCAAATGAATGAATACTCATTAGAATACATTGCTTGATGGAGCAAAAGTAAGGAGTGATCAGTGACAATTTGTCATCTGAAAAGCTGCAGAGATTTAATTAAATTATAGCAATTTGCCTGTTGAGCTTATAGTAATGTATTTTAATGGATATTAATTACTGTTAAATGGCAATGTAATTCCTAGGAAACCACGTATGACATCTCCATTAACGAATCCACTTGAGTTGCTTACTTACATGAATTACTCGTCGCGGGCACTCAGACTGCACTGGGTCAGATCCTCATCTGGTGTAAATCTGCACAGCTCCATTAACGTCAAAGGAGCTAAGCCTATTTATACCAACAGAGGATCTGGCTCATTGTCAGTCGGTTTTCAAGAACGTTGGTGGATCGCATTTAAAGTACTGGAGGTCACATAGTGCAGCTCTCATTGCTTCATGAAACTTTGGTAATTAGAAGCCTGGAGCCTTACTAGCTAGATAATGTGGTGTAGAAATCAGCCAGAAGTCTTCCTGGGGATTCCTGCTGTAGGGCAGCCTTCCTGCAACCCCTCTAGCGTGCCTAAGGATGCCTAAGGCTTGGTCTACACTCACCCCCCAAATCGAACTAAGGTACGCAACTTCAGCTACGTGAATAACGTAGCTGAAGTTCGAAGTACCTTAGTTCGATCTTACCTCGGTCCACACACGGCAGGCAGGCTCCCCCGTCGACTCTGCGGTACTCCTCTCGTCTAGCTGGAGTACCGCAGTCGACGGTGAGCACTTCCGGGTTTGACTTATCGCGTCCAGACAAGACGCGATAAGTCGAACCCAGAACTTCGATTGCCAGCCGCCGAACTAGCAGCTGGGTGTAGACATACCCTAACATTGCAATGTTGGCACACCAAAGAAAGTCCTATCAAATTCTCATCACTTGAAAGGATTGGAGGATGCAGTACGATACCTCAGGGAATGGATAAACGGAGATAGGCACGTCCAACAAGGATAGGGAAGGCCCTGGTGGGAATGATGGGGGGGGGCAGCTAGACCTTGAGAAAGCTTAATCAGCAACATGAAAGAACAAGCACCCCAACATTAATCAACGCTGTCTGGTATGCAGATTTGACATTGCAGAATGGGAGCAATAGCCTCAAAGCAAAAGTACTCATGTTTAATATAAATCTGATAGTGTCCAAAATGCTCTCTCTAAGAAGGCAGTAGAGTTACTGTCACAGATCAGGGCAACTGCACCTGTGTTCCTCCTCCATGGGCTCTCATGCTCAGGCATCCACCCATCCCCTCTCTTGGCCAGAGATAAGTCTCACTCACTCCTGGCTGGGGTTTTTCCAGACTGCATGGTTCCCTGCCTACATTGTGATATGCTCAGCAAGCCAGACTGCCTAAAAAGGCCACTGTCTGCACTTTGCTTTCTCTTCAGAGGTTATGAAGAGTTGTACAATTGCTGCCAGTTACAAGTCACCACACAGCTCTTTTTAAGCAAGCACTTTTATTCGTAAGGTGAACACATTAAGAACATAAGAACAGCCATACTGTGTGAGATCAGTGATGCTTCTAGCACAGCATCCTGTCTCTGACAGAAGCAGATACAACAGCTTCAGCGGGATGCACAGATCAGGGCAATTTGGAGACCTCCACCCCTGCCTTCCCCTCCTGACTTCTAGTAGTTAGAGGTTTAGGGTCACCCCAAGCATGGGGATACATCCCTGACCATCTTGGCTAATAGCCATGGATAAACCTAACCTCCATGAACTTCTCCAATCCTTTTTTGAACCCAGTTATACTTTTGGCCATCACAACATCCTGTGGCAATGAGTTCCGCAGGTTGACTATCTGTTGTGTGGAAAAAGTAATTCCTCTTGTTTGCATTAAACCTGCTGCCTATTAATTTCATGAGGTGACCCCGGGTTTTAGTATTGTGGGAAAGGGTAAATAACACTTCTCTATTAACTGTTTTCCAAACCATTCATGATTTTATTGACCTCTATTATATCCACCCTTGATCATTTCTTTTCTAAGATGAACAGCCCTAATGTTTTTAGTCTCTCCTCATATGGAAGCCATAACCTTAATCAGGTCTGTTGCCCTTCTCTGAACCTTTTCTAGTCAGGCTTCCAGCTCCCAGCCATCACCTATCTTGATGACAAAAAACATATTAAAAATAATAGAAGAACCTACCTGCACATTAATAAGCTTACCAGAGATCTCCCAACTCCAACAAGGGCTCTGGCAGGAGTCAGTCCTTCAAACCCCAATGAATGTTTTTTCTGTGGTTACAAGTTCATAACAGCGTTGTCTCAGAACAAGCCCACCCATGAATCAGTTAGTCTTTCCTTTATACGGGTTAGGCCTTTGATCTTCAGCCTCCCGGAACAGGTAATCAGCAGGCAAAGGTCTTTTCCTCAAGCTGTTGCTTCAAAAGGCAGGAATTGTTTTTGTTCTTGTTTTTTTGCATAACCAGAGGCAAAGGGGGTGGGGAATTCCATTCACCTCCCCCTAGGTATTTCCCAGGAAATCCATTTCACACATATTGTCCCATAAATCCGTTCTTGTCTGACACATTGTTTGATATAGTCCTTTGACCACCCCAGCCCACAATAATACCTAAACCTTTCCTTTAATACAATGGACCCCAAACATATGTGAACTCAATTCAGTAGGGTCTCCCAAGGACATTGCGGGAAATTGCCATATCTGTCACCGCTACTATCAGCAAAATAGAGAAAAGATAAGTCCATTTGCCTTTTCTAGTAGATTTACAAAGAAATCTCCATACTGATCTCCTAATCAGTAAACAGTTCAGACAAACAAAGCTTTGCTGCCTTTGTTAGTTCAGGAGGCTATTCCACAACTAGACTTACAGGACAGTAACCACCAAGATCACTCCTCTTCTCTCCTTGTTTGTTGATTTGTTTTTTCCCCATTCTTTAGGTGCCTCCTCATTTGTCCATGATTTTTCAAAAATAATTGTCAGTGGCACGATACGTTCATTAGCCAATTCCCTTGATAGTGTAAGATGCGTCTCAGATGGTTAATTAGACATAACTTACCTTCTGCTACTGAGGGTTTCCACTGTACATGCTGTCAGTGAATTTTCCCTTCAAAGTTCAAAGGCATGGCTCCTTCTGCTGCAGGACTGACTGTGTCATCAAAAGAAGGATCTGTTTGTCAAAGTGATGAAGATGAATGATTAGCATCAGTTAGGTGTAGGGTTACCATATTTAAACTATTAAAAAAGAGGACCCTCCACGGGGCCCTGGCCCCGCCCATTTCCCACCCCCAGCCCTGCCCCAGCCCCGCCCCTTCCCCGCCCTAACTCCACCCCCTCCTCCCTCCCACTCCCAGCCACGCGGAAAGGGCTGCCCGAGCGCTACCGGCTTCACAGTTTGCCGGGCAGCCCCCAGACCCTGCTCCCCCGGCCGGCGCTTTCCCAGCGCAGCTGGAGCCCGGGAGGGGAAGCGCCCAGCTGGGGGCGCAGGGTCTGGAGGCTGCCCGGCAAACCATGAAGCCGGTAGCGCTTGGGCTTCTGGCAGCCCCTATGCCTCCGGACCCTGCGTCCCCGGCCCGGCACTTCCCCTCCCAGGCTCCGGCAGCACAGGGTCCGGAGGCATGGGGGCTGCCCAAAGCCCGTAGGGCTCGGCTCTTAAACAGAGCCGAAGAGTCGGGGAGGAGCAGAGCCGCCGCGGGAGGGGAAGTGCCCGGCCGGCATTTTCCCGGACATGTTCGGTTTTTTGGCAATTCCCCCCGGACAGGGGTTTGATTGCCGAAAAGCCGTACATGTCCGGGAAAAAACGGACGTATGGTAACCCTAGTTAGGTGTAACTCATTATCTCACATTAAGGATTTGCTCTGCCACATGGCATTTGCTGAGAAATCAGTTCTGATTCATGCCAGTATCACGTGTGTGATTTCTCCTCATACAAGATGCTGATGTGCTGTAGGAGACGGGCGACTCTAGGCACCAGGAAAGCAAGCACGTACTTGGGGCAGCCCATTTGCAGGGGCGGCAGGGATCCAGCATGGGAGCTGAGAACCAACAGGGGGCCCTGGGAGCTGTAGTTCCTGGGTTAGCTCCCTGCCTATAGAGCCAGCCTTGGAGCAGGGAAAGAACTACATTTCCCAGCATTCCCTTGGCCACTACCAACAGGAAAGAGGGGGAGGGAGTGGGAGTGAGGAAGCTGAGACCTCATGCTGCAGCCTGCTGTGAATGGAGAGCTGCACTGGGAAGGGCAGGGATACCATATTCAAATAATAGGACACTCCAGGGGGAGTTGGCAAATTCCCCATAGAAACAAAGAATGGAACAAAAGAATAATAAAGGCACCTCAACTTTTCCTCATTTATGTAGGACAGTCTTATAATATGCATCCAGATATCCTCCAATCACACAAGCTGAAAATTGTTCCACTTGACTGCAGTTCTGTAACCATAGGGGAACCAATCCTGTCTGTGTTCTGTGCACATCTAAAATTCCTGCTGAATGACCTGCCCTGGGAGCAAGTTACCAGTGACCCAGGGCTGGGGCAGCAGGGGGGTGCGGGTGGTGGGGGAGAGCCCAGGGCTGGGGACGCAGGGGGGTACGGCGAGGAGCCCAGGGCTGGGATGGGGGGCAGCCAAAATTTTTTTTGCTTGGGGCGGCAAAAAACCTAGAGCCGGCCCTGGTAGTAGAGCAAGGGAAGGCCAGTGCCACTCACAGTCAAGCTCATGTGCATCATCCACATGCTGGCTAGATTTCCTTTTACAGGTCTAACTGCATTCTTATATGGAAGAACAAAGAGTGTTGCCCTGAGCTTATATTAGATGTCAAATTTGTATTTGTGTGACTGTTAAGCTATTTAACCAGGAAATTTCACCAACTGTCCCTAGATAAGCTAGAAATATCCTCAGCGTGTATATATATATATATATATATATATATATA
>NC_048298.1:130788014-131013641 GCF_013100865.1 Trachemys scripta elegans
GAAGCCCCCCTCCCAGTGCCCCCCGCATGCCCAGCCGCGGAAACAAAAACAAACCCTCCCCGAGCGCCACCCGACCGAACCCCCCCCCCCAAAAAAACCCTGAGGCCCCCCACCACCCCAAGATTGGCCGCCCCTTACCAGGTGCCGCCCCAAGCACATGCTTGGTTGGCTGGTGCCTGGAGCCGGCTCTGGATAACCTGATGCAGAGAGTACCAAACTAAGAAGAGACCTTGTGGGAATTCCTGGCCCCACTGAAGTTAGTGGGAATTTTGCCATTGACTTCAATGGGGTCAGGATTTCAGTTCTGGATGTTATTCCCAGCTCTGCCACTGATTAAGTGTGTGTGACATTGGGCAAATCACTTGAACTCTCCGTGTCTCAGTTTCCTCCTGTGTCAAATGGAGATAGTGGTACTTACCCTCCTTTGTAAGGCACTTTGAAATCTATGGCTAAACCAAGTTTAGTTTGGGGATATTGCCTTTTAGGTTTCAAATTTCATATCAGTCCTGCAACCCTGCCCTCTGGTAAAAGCAAGTGGCCTCTGATGATTTGCTAGAGCTGGGTGAATAGTGCAAAAAATATCCTGCAAATATTCACTCCAATTTTTAAATGTCTTAATTTCTGCCGTGTTTGTGCCCCTTTTGGGGTGTGCTTCCCCTGAGCATTCAGGTGATTGAGTATTACTGGCACCAATACTAAGGGAAATGAAATTTCAAAGGCATGATTTAGTAGTAGCATTTGTTCAGCACCAACAACGTGCTCAATGCTGTACTGCACACACAATAAAGATAGTCCCTGTTCTTTTTTGATAAGTTTACAAGTTTGGTTGATAAATGTAATAGTGTTGATGTAATATACTTAGATTTCTGTAAGGCACTTGACTGGGTACTGCATGACACTGATTAAGAAACTAGAACAATACAAAATTAACATAGCCAGGATTAAAAACTGGATAATTGACAAATCTCAGAACATAATTGTAAATGGAGAATTATCATCAAATGGGTTTTTTTTCTAGGGGGAGGTCCCACAGGGCCCTTAACCATTTAATATTTGTATTAGTCACCTGGAAGAAAACATAAAATCATTACTGATAAAGTTTGCAACTGACACAAAGTTTGCAGATGGAGGAATGGTAAATAATAAAGAGGATAGGACACTGACACAGAGCAATCTGGATCAGTTGGTAAGCTGCTGTAAGCAAAGAATAGCCATTTTAATACGGCTGAATGTCATACATCTAGAATCAAAGAACATAGGCCATGCTTACAGGATAGGAAACTAATTTAGCTACGATCTTGGAGTCATCGTGGATAGTTCTCCGAAGATATCCATGCAGTGTGCAGCGGCAGTCAAAAAAGGAAACAGGATGTCAGGAATCATTAAAAAAGGGATAGAAAATAAGATGGAGAATATCTTATTGCCCTTATATAAATCCATGGTATGCCCACATCTTGAATACTGCATACAGATGTGGTCTCATCTCAAAAAAGACATATTGGCATTAGAAAAAGGTTCAGAGAAGGGCAACTAAAATGATTAGGGGTTTGGGACGGGTCCCATATGAGGAGAGATTAAAGAGGCTAGGACTTTTCAGCTTGGAAAAGAGGAGACTAAAGGGGGATATGATAGAGGTATATAAAATCATGAGTGGTGTGGAGAACATGAATAAGGAAAAGTTATTTACTTGTTCCCATAATATAAGAACTAGGAGCCACCAAATGAAATTAATGGGCAGCAGGCTTAAAACAAATAAAAGGAAGTTCTTCTTCACACAGCGCACAGTCGACCTGTGGAACTCCTTGCCTGAGGAGGTTGTGAAGGCTAGGGCTATAACAGCGTTTAAAAGAGAACTGGATAAATTCATCGAGAGTAAGTCCATTAATGGCTATTAGCCAGGATGGGTGAGGAATGGTGTCCCTAGCCTTTGTGTGTCAGAGGGTGGAGACGGATGGCAGGAGAGAGATCACTTGATCATTACCTGTTAGGTTCACTCCCTCTGGGGCACCTGAGATTGGCCACTACCAGTAGACAGGATACTGGGCTGGATGGACCTTTGGTCTGACCCAGTACGGCCGTTCTTATGTTCTCTATCCTGGGAAGTGGTTATTCTGAAAAAGGGTTGGAGGTCATGGTGGATAATCAGCTGAATATGAGCTGCCAGGGTGACACTGTGACCACAAAAGCTAATGCAATCCTTGGGTGCATAAACAGGGGAATCTTGAGTACAAGTAGAGAGGTTATTTTACCTCTGTATTTGGCACAAGTGCAACTGTTACCAAATGTTGTGCCCAGGCCTTGTGTCTACAATTCAAGAAGGATGTTGGTGAGCTGGAGCAGGTTCAGAGAAGAGCTACAAGAATAATTAAAGGATTGGAAAATATGATTTATAGTGATAGACTCAAAGAAAAAGAAAAGTAGCCAAAGAAAATGAATTTTACATTCACACATGTGAGCATTTATGTTGGAAATGCCTGTGCACTCATCCAATCAAAAAACAGAAGTAATACCATGTGACATATCTGACCAGTCACAGTTAACCAACACAGCTCACAGAAAATGTCAGACAGATGATTCATTACATCTTATTGGCTCAACTGGACTTACTGTCTGTGGGTAGCCAAACACATATGCCTGTCAAAAGATATGCTGAAGATACTTGAAGGGGAGCTCTGTGTAAGCTCGAAAGCTTATCTCTCTCACCAACAGACATCCAGTAAAAGATATTACCTCTCCCAACTTTTCTCTCTAAAACATATGCTACATATTCTGAGAAGCTTTTCTGTCATGTTAGTGATCTTCACATCCTGATTTGTGGAGGACACCAGTTGCACTTTCTGCCTCTCCCATGTACTAAATAAGAGACCTCATTTTGCTACTTAAAACCCAGAGTCATGTTGCAAGTGCACATTGTTGGCCCAGAGGTGCCACACGTCACACCGCACTACCTCAGCTTCACACAACGCAAATGTCCATTTAAAAAAAAATAGTGATTTGTTTCCTCTCATTGAGATGCTGTGGTGGTGGTGTGATAACAGCAATTATGGGATAATCAGTTGAATATGGAAGTAAATAGCAGTTTGCTTTAATCAGGCCTCATTAATTAATCACTGATCTGTCATGCCAATAAATGTGAAAAATGTGCTACTGTTTGATGTTAAAATATTTCTGCTCACTGATCAGCATGATAAATGATGGCTCATCTAATGAATTACATGTGTTTTTTCTGGACTGACATTTCATATTTGTGCAACAAAATGATGAGTCAAGTATAGTTGGTGATTAAAGTACAGTGGAGAGGGTAATCCAAAGGGTCTGCTTCTGAGCTCATGCCAGTTTTACACTGGAGTGACTCCTGATTCACACAGGTATAAGTGAAAGAGAAACCTGGGCCAGAGATGAAAGTACAGCACTGAATTGCCAAGACAGAACAGGGTGTAATGGCTGCTTTCCACAGCATAAC
Source organism: Trachemys scripta elegans (assembly GCF_013100865.1). Classification (NCBI taxonomy): domain Eukaryota; kingdom Metazoa; phylum Chordata; order Testudines; family Emydidae; genus Trachemys; species Trachemys scripta. Next base: position 130,791,478 of record NC_048298.1, read on the forward strand.
TGAAAAAAAGATCATCAGTTTCTCAGCCTCAATTTTAAATAATTTTGTGCTCCAGAAAGGTGACAGACTGGCAAGTCCAGACAGAATCATGGAGCTGTGACCCAAAATGGGGTGTTTACTGAGAATTAAAGATTTCACGGGAGAGCGGATGTAGTCATCTCATAATTACATTTGTAGCTATCTCTACATCATAAGCCCTATTTTCATACACATCCACTACACCTCCAAACTTCCCCCAAAGAACTGTATCTTCACATTTTTCATGCCACTTCTCATTCTAGTGTGCAGTCTTTTTGGAAAATTAGGTAAAAATCAGACAAAGAGAAAGGACATGGAAGAGGGGCCCAAGGAGATAGACGGTTAATATGGGGGCAGGGTTGTGTGCAGTGGACCTTAGGAGACAAAAGTAGGGACTGGGAAAGGCAGAGGCCCAGATCCTAAAGGTATTTAGATCCTAACTTCCATTGATTTCGATGGAAGTTAGGAGTCATAATACCTTTGATAATCTGGTTCTTAATTCCCATTCAAATCCATGGGTAGGGCCCTACCAATTTCATGACCGTGAAAAACGTGTCATGGACCGTGAAATAAGCCCTTCTCCATGAAATCTGATCTCCCCCTTGCTGCTTGGAGTGCCCTAGCCAGGGGGCTCCTAGCTACAAGTCCCCACCCAGCTGGGGTGGGACAGGACTTGTCCTTCCTTTGCATGGCAACTCTCGAGGGTCAGGAGGGGGGAGATCAGACCCACCTTCAAGTGCCTCCCCCTGCTGCAGGAAGCTCCAGTGCTGGGCAACAGCCCTGAAGGTTCCTGCAACTAGAGGAGGCTTGTGGACGTGGGTCCGATCTCCCCCTGCTGCTGGAAGTGCCCCAGCTGGGGGGCTCCTAGCTGTGAGTCCCTGCTGCGAGAAAAGGGACCCCCAGGGTTATAACACTGTGAAATTTCAGATGTAAACATCTGCAGGGCCGCCCGGGGGGGTGGAGGGGGGGGGCAAGTGGGGCAATTTGCCCCAGGCCCTGGGCCCCAGGCCCCACAGGGGCCCCCACAAGAATATAGTATTCTATAGTATTGCAACTGTTTTGTATGGAAGGGGCCCCCGAATTTGCTTTGCCCCAGGCCCCCTGAATCCTCTGGGTGGCCCTGAACATCTGAAAACACAAAACTGACCAATTAAAAAACCCTCTGACTGTGAAATTGATCAAAATGGACCCGTGAATTTGGTAGGGCCTTATCAATGGGATAGGCATCTAAATTTTACTTTTGAGGATGTGGGTCAGAGTGCTTAAAATTATTCATGTAGTTAAAAACTTCCTTTCTCCTTCATTTCCCTTCACCATCAGTACCTCCTTATTTGATCCAGGCATAACTCCCATCACCACACACTCCCTATAGATCTGCTAACTTGTGGAGAAATGCAGCTCTGCTTCTGTGGCCTCCTATGCCATCTTTGTTCTTCCCACAGGACCAGGACTGGCCAGGAGAAGAACTTGCTCAAGGCTGCTAGAAAGCAGCGCACGTCAGCCTTGCCACTTGCGCCCCTGTGATGCTCTTTCCTCACCTTATGCAGAAATGCCTATGTCCTGGGGAACCCCCTAGTTGCCCTTTTATGGCATCTTTACGTCTGTAACAGCACAGAAGGAACTTAGGAAATTAAGTTGTTCTTATATGGCAACCTAACTTAAAATGCTCACGTTTGGTTACAAAAAATGAAATGGGAAAATTCATAAACACAAACTTTGTTAAAATGGAGTTAAGGTTGAAAGTATGTTTGAGTGGGAACCAGATAACTAAGAAAAAATATTACAGAACAAAAAGTATGCATCTTTTAAAAAACTCAAATATTCCAAAGTCTGGAAATCATTAAGGGATCCATCCTATTCCTTCCTGCCTATCATCACATTACCTCATCCAGCTTACACCATTCCACCCATTATTGACTTTGTCCACTAAATTTGAAACAATACATGCAGAAAGGAAAAAAACATAAAATCATACTTCTTGTGCAGAGGATCTATTATAGTATAACACTAACATGGATTTCACCTTACATATTAAAAGAAAATACCCAACGCCTATATACAGGTAGGTTAGTTATTGTATGATATAGTTAAATAGACAAATTAGTAAACTACATGCACTTGTACAAAACCTACACCAACTTATGAACAACACATTTCATACCCCAAACAGATTGATTACTCATAACAACTTTCTTCTAATCCACCAACACAATGTACTATGAGAGTTCATAGACTCTGCCTTAATTACTGAACCCTGGGGTTATATTATTTGTAAAATCCTTACTAAATGTTTGATATAAAGTACGTAAGCCAATGGTCTCAGTGAGCTCTCTGCTGCCATCTATTGATGAGCAGAAGAAAATACCTCATAAACCAACCTCATTTGCAAAGGCAACATCCACTGTGCCGGGGTAATCATTTTTCGCCATTTGGGGTTAAAATTAACTTCAGTCTTGGATATATGAGTAATGAAATGTTGCTATCCCTACTGTGTGCCCAAAGAGAAGCAGAACTGTATGTAATGTGCCCTGATTGTGGGGTCTCCATAATGTATACCTCAATTTCAAAGCACTGGGTAATGAGCCAAAATCCAATTGAAAGAAAGCAGAGACCGGTGCTTCTGTTTGTTGATGTGGATTTTAGTTAAGGGTTATATATGTTATTTAAACCCTCTCAACAGAATTTAAAGATAGAGTTCAACAGACTCATCTGAGAGTTCCTTTCTTGGCCCAAAAAGAAGAACAGGAGTACTTGTGGCACCTTAGAGACTAACAAATTTATTAGTCTCTAAGGTGCCACAAGTACTCCTGTTCTTCTTTTTGCGGATACAGACTAACACGGCTGCTACTCTGAAACCTTTCTTGGCCCAGTGATTATTACAGCTGAAATCACTAATAGCTGTTCCAGAGAGTAGAACCTTAGACTTGGTGTGTAGATAGTGGTGTGGTGAAATATAGCATAGAAAAGGAAGCAGAGAGGTTCTCTCCTACCCAGGGAAATCCCTAGAACTGTAATCACTATGATGAAAGACCACCCAAAGAGGTAGTGGTGAGAGGCAACCATTATCTAGCAATCTTACAGCTATGATTTCTAATAGCTGAGGTAGGTGCTCATGCACTGTATGACCAGAGTGGACAGGCAGAGTAAGAGTTGAGAGATGCCAAAAAGTAATGGTAGCAGCAGCTGCAGCAGCAAGAAGTGAACATAAGAATGGTCCATCTAGCCCAGTATCGTGTCTTATGACAGTGACCAATGCCAGGTGCTTCAGAGAGAATGAACAGAACAGGGGAATTATTGCATGATCCATTCCCTATTGTCCACTCCCAGCTTCTGGCAATCAGAGGCTAAGGACACCCAATAGCCATTGATGGACCTATCTTCCAGGAACTTATCTAGTTCTTTATTGAACCCTGTTATAATTTTGGCCTTCACATCCCCTGGCAAGGAGTTCCACAGGTTGACTGTGCATTGTGAGAAGAAGTACTTCCTTTGGTTTGTTTTAAACCTGTTGCCTATCAGGGCTGGCTCCAAGCACCAGCCTGGCAAGCAGGTGCTTGGGGCGGCCGCTCCGGAGAGGGGCGGCACGTCCAGCTATTCAGCAGCAATTCGGCGGATGGTCCCTCACTCCCACTCGGAGTGAAGGATCTCCCGCCGAATTGCCGCTGCAGATCGCAATCGCGATTGCGGGTTTTTGGGGTTTTTTTGGCTGCTTGGGGCGGCCCAAACCCTGGAGCTGGCCCTGTTGCCTATTAATTTCATTGGTTCTTGTGTTATGTGAAGGAGTAAATAACTCCTCCTTATTCACTTTCTCCACACCATTAATGATTTTATAAACCTCTACGATACCCTCCTTAGTCAACTCTTTTCCAAGCTGAAATATCTGTGTCTTTTTAATCTCTCCTCTTAATCATCTTTGCTGCCCTTTTCTGTACCTTTTCCAATTCTAATATATCTTTTTTGAGATGGGGGGACCAGAACTGCATGCAGCATTCAAGATGTGGGTGTATCATGGATTTATATAGTAGCATTATGATATTTTCCAGCTTATTAACTAGCCCTTTCCTATTGGTTCCTAACATTCTGTTAATGTTTTTGACTGTCACTGCACATTGAGTGGATGTTTTCAGAGAGCTATTCACATCATTTTGTATGTACAGTTGTGAATATGTTTTAAAATGTGCATTACTTTGCATTTATCAACATTGAATTTCATCTGCCATTTTGTTGTAAAGTCACTTAGTTTTGTGTGATCTCATAGTCAGCTTTGGACTTAACTATCCTTAGTAATTTTGTATTGTCTGCAAACTTTGCCATCTCCCTGTTTATCCCTTTTTCCCAGATTATTTATGAATATGTTGAACAGCACTGGTCCCAGTACAGATCCCTATTTACTGCTCTCCATTCTGTAAACTGACCATTTATTCCTACCTTTTGTTTCCTATCTTTTAACCTGTTACTAATCCGTGACAGGACTGTCCCTCTCATCCCATGACTGCGTATTTTGCTTAAGAGCCTTTGGTGAGTGACCTTACCAAAGACTTTCTGAAAGTCCAAGTACACTATATCTGCTGGATCACCCTTTCCCACATGTGTGTTGACCTCTCAAAGAATTCTAGTAGATTGGTGAGGCATGTTTTCACTTTACAAAAATTTCTCCAACAAATCATGTTCATCTATGTGTCTGACAATTCTGTTCTTTTATAGTTTCAAACGATTTGCTGGGAACTGAAGTTGGGCTTTTTGGCCTGTAGTTGCCAGGATCGCCTCGGGCACCTTGTTTAAAAAATTGGTGTCCCATTAGCTATCCTCCAGTCATTTGGTACAGAAGCAGATTTAAATGGAAGGTTACATATCTCAGTTAGTAGTTCTGCAATTTCATATTTGAGTTCCTCCAGGTGGCATGATGAGAGGTGCCAGTGGTCAATGAGAAAATGGCAGCAAAGCATCTCTTCACAGGAGCCAAGCACACTCATCCTCCTCCCCGGGGACTGGAGGTGAACCCACCTGAATGCACCCATGGACTCTGGGACTTTGTTCACATCTGACAACAATCTGTGAGTGGGGTGCAGTGAAAGGAAGGATATAGAGGCATATTACAGGGATATTTGTCCATTGGATTTTCACACCAAAAGGTGGGGAAACTGAAGCAAAGGACTACTGCCCAAGATATTGTGGGGTGGGTGACTTACTTATTATTTGCATACTTTTGAGTCATTGGTGTTCTGTTTTCCTGAATTAATTTCTCCCCCTCATAAAAGACCCAGGGCTTGCAAGTGGGGAAGTTTTGACTATTAATGGTGCTGAGGGGATGTATTTAGTTATAGCAGTTTTCTGGGTGGGGACTTGAGACATTATTTTCTTTGTACTCTTAAGAGGAACCACTAGATGTTGAACCAAACTTTTATTGCTGCCAACAACACCTGGCAGAAGAGTTACAGATATATAAAATCAACAGTTTACATCCAGCAGCACATTTCCATTACAGAAAAAAACAAGGTAGCAAAATTAAGATCAGATTGATGGAATAAGGCAGGTGGGAGGATAGTGAATGATGAAAGATAATACAGCAGGGGAGAACTGCCAGAAACTTTTAAAGGTTAATTTCCAGAGTTTCCAACATGTAGTTTTTTTTTAAAAGGTGTAAAGTATTTTGATAGTAAGCATAATATTGAGTTGTTTTGATTGCTAGATCATCTCCATTGAAATATATGTTCATCTTTATTTCTGATCATGAAAAAAAATTCCAGTGCAAGTATAGAAAATAATTGAGTTTATTGATTATGTGACAAGGACTGATTCTCCTCTCAGGCACATTGGGTTTACACCAATATAACTGCATTGAGCCTTGTTCTCATTTACCTTAAAACTGATTTACAATTGTAAAAGGAGCCTTAATGTAAACCAGAATCAGGCCCTACTGACTTTATCTTACACCAATATAAGGAAGATTAGAATCAGACCTGTAGTACTAGTGAAACTACAATCCATGACATTTTCAGTAAGAATGTATAAACTATACTCTGATAATCTGCAATAACTGTGAAATCATTAAATGTAGTTGTACTGAGTGAAAATGTCAGTTTTGGCACAATAAACCTTTAAAAAAATGATGCTATTGTGGAAGTGCTGATCGTGACTCTTCTGTTAAGGTGGAATTGAGCTTTGTAATTAAAATAGGGATTTGATTTCTTTGTTATGTATGGAGAATATAATGTCCTCACCAATCTTAACACACTCTCTGAGTGAAGAATTAATATTTTGAGCATTTACAAGTAAATCTAGACTTTTAAATTGGATTAAGAATTAAAATTAATTTTGAAATGAGAAATACAGTACTCTGTAAGATTTTTTTTGTACTGAGCAATCTTTACATAACAATACCATTGTGAAGCTGTCTGATTAAAGATGACCATTTGTATGATTGTTGTTACCACTGCTATACAATTGCAACAAATCTTATACAAAGTATGTCATGTAAGTTGTCAATGGTAAATTTATGATTTGCTAAGCATGCTTATCCTGTTTCTATGCATATATCATCTTTGTATCTGAAGTTATGAAAATTAGCTATGTACTTGTATCTTAAACCTGTGTGGTATTCCTGGGTAACACACCCCCACACCTCCAATAGAATTTACATTAAGGTTATGGTCTTCTTAGCATATGCGCAACATGCCTCAGGTGGCATGTGACCAGAATTCATCATTGAATTTGGTCCGCTGGTTGGATCATTAGTTTCTCTGGCCCGGGCCGGGTACTGACAGGGAGGACGACATGAACACTGATCCATGTCCCCCAGCTATGTGTGGATGGCCTATCAAGGACACTCCACTCTCACAATGGGCCATTGAAGAAACTCATCCCACCCAGTAGGTCTTCCTGTGGATGCCTCAGACAGCGAGGAGCCAATGGCTACCTCCTGTGATTCAGCAAACCATGTAAGGACATGTGATATGCTCATGAGATGCTGGACTCCATCTTTGGCCAGTAAATTTCCATTCATCGGAGCTGTGGGCTTTGTTTAGGACAGTAAATTTCCAAGCACATGGCAGAAGATATAAAAAGACACCTAAAACATCTCCATGTTGCCTCTTTCCTGCTCTGATTCTCTGGACTGTGGATTTACAACTAAAAGGAGTATCTTGGACTGAGGAGCTTCCAGTCTTTTGGAAAGTACTAGAGAGACTTCACAAGCCAACAGTCCATTCCATCACTGCTACAAATCTGATATAAGGACTTCACAATTATTTGTATGGATGTGATCTATTAACCATTTATAACTCTCTTATTTTCTTTTATTAATCTTTGCTTAGTTACTAAAGATTGGCTGACAGTATGATATTTTGGTAAGATCTGAGATTCATACTGACCTGGGGATATGCATCTGATCCTTTGGGATTAGAAAGAACCTCCACATATGGTGAAATGGGTTTTCAATAACCTGGATGGGAGTCAAGGACTGGAATGCTTAAAGGGGACTGTGTTTGGCTTCTGGTTAACCAGTGTGGTGCTGCAGAAGCTCTTTTGTTACTGGTTTGGTGAATCTAATTACAGAGTAAACCACCGGCTCTGGGGATTGCCTGCCCCATTTCTTGCAGTCTGCCCTGAAATTGGCATTATCAGTGTGGTCTATCACAGGGACTCAGTCACATCCATAATTACAATATAACAAAACAATAATTACATAATGCAGGCTGTTAAAACTTCCCCTATAGTGAGAGCTCATTGAAATCTTGGGTATGATCCCAATCCTCACTGGAGCCCCTTTGCACCATCTTAAAAGGCCAGAGTGGTATAAAAAGGCTCTAGAAAGGAAACCCACAGCAGCTGCCATAATGTAGACAGATCTCCAGTGCTGTCTAAATTACAACAGGGGCCTCTCCAGTCCCCAAAGCTGCCCAGGATTGGGATGGTGCAATGATGGTTTAAAGCCACTATGACACCTTCCTCCCACCCTGAACTGCAAGTTTTGTGCTGTGCCTCTTAAGGGCATGACAAAGAATCGCACTCCTGCGTGTAGGCTACATATGAAGAAATTGTGTTGTAATTAATATATTATTAATGATCATTATATCTAATTGTAATGATCATGGAGGCATTAGTCCTGGCCTCGATTTCAGAATGAGTTGAGCTGCTCTCTCCCCACGCTCATTTCATCAGTGTTAGCCAGATAGGATGAACTTTTGTTCAAATACTTTGATCTACTTTCTTTCTTTTCCTCTCATCCTAATTCTTGACCCTTATTTTTCTATGAATGAGACAAAATAGAGTACAAACGCTCTTGCTCTATCGGGAAATTTAATCTTGGATGTTCAAAACACTGGTGGCTTTGTGGTTAGTGCTTAATGCACAGTTTTGGGAGGCGATACACCTGGCTCCTACTCTCTGCTCCATCATAAACATCCTTGTGCTCGTTACTTGGGGCTTAGTTCTGACACCAACAGGAGTTCATGGTGTTTACCATCTTGCTGGAAGTGCCTCGCAACTTGCAAGACCAGGTCCCTGATCCCTTTGTGTCTCCATTTCTATTCTGTTCTGTGTGGGTTCTGTCATCACCTTCGTTGTCTGGTTTCTGAGCACATTCCAGGAGTGCATTAAGTGGCATGAGTAACGTATGTCACATGTGGTTTGTTCTTTCTCTCGTCCTCTCCCCAGGAAGAGAATTGCATGTGCAGTGGAGTGTTCGGGTTGGTAGGGTTTAATAAGTACCTGCTATTATGTCACAGTCATAGTGTTTAAGACCAGAAGGGGCCTCCAGATCATCTAGTCTGACCTCTTCAATATCACAGGCCACCACCCAAGACCCACACACTAAACCCAACAACCAAAATGCGGCTCAAGTAAATGAGACCCACAGGAGACTAGATTATTATGTGCCCCAGGAAGAGTGTAGGAGGGACTCCTGAGGCCCCTGCAATGTCAGGGAAATGATTAAGTGAGATATACCCAGATAATCCTGGCAAGTGATCTGTACCCACATACTGCAGAGGAAGTAAAAAAAACTCCAGGGTCACTGGCAATCTGATCTGGGGGGAAATTCCTTTCCAACCCCATGTAGGGGGATCGGTTAGACCCTGAGCATGTGATCAAGACCCAGCCACAGGGCCGGCTCCAGGCACCACGTCCAGGCATTCGGCGGCAATTCGGTGGACGGTCCCTCACTCCCACTGGGAGCAAAGGACCTACTGCCGCAGATCGCGATTGCGGCTTTTTTTTTTTTTTTTTTTGGCTGCTTGGGGCGGCCAAAACCCTGGAGCCGGCCCTGCCCAGCCAGCCCAGCCCCTGAGAGAGAGAATGTTCGGTGCCACCTCAGAGCCCCTGGCCCACCCTGCCTGTGGTGGGGCGACGACTCACTGGCCCTGCCTCTGCTGGTCATCCAGAGAATTAGCTCTTTCCAGCCTGGAGAACCCTCTCCGGGCTGGTGTCTCACCTGCCGCTGGCCCCATGTCCTTCCCAGACCCCGGTGCCCTTTGCCCAGGGGTTCTGCCCTCTGCAGTACCCCCTCACTCTGGGTCTCCCCTCCCAGGGGAACCCCCAACCCCCACCTTGCCTCAGTGGCTACTGCCAGTCTCCATTTAGCCCCTGCTCACTGGGACTCCCCAGCCCTGCTCCACTCAGGCAGTCTGTAAATCACTCATCATCGGCAAGGGAGGTTGGACCAGCTGCCTCTGCCTATTCCTGGGTTGCCCCTCTGCAGCCCTAGTATGCTTTTGTGGGCCCTTAACTCGGCCTGCAGCCTGGGGCTTTGCTAGGCTGGAGCACCCCAGCTCTCTCTGCCTTTCTCCAGCACTGCTCCACCCTAGGTATCCTTCTCAGCTCCCAGGCAGCCAGGTCCTTCTCTCTCTGAAGCTAGAAAAAGAGTGTCTTTCTGTCTCTGGCCTTGTAAGGGTGCGGACTCACCCCTGCGGCGCCTCCTGCTGGTCGTCTCTGGGAATTAGCTCACTTTCCAGCCAGGAGCGCCCTCTGCAGGCCGGTGATCTGCCTTGCCTCACTCTGGCCCCCATGTCCCTCCCAGGACCCCGGTGCCCTGTTATGTGGGGTGCTGCCCCCTGGCAGTAACCCCTCAGTCTTAGGGTCTCCCCTCCCCAGGCAGCCTCCACCCACTATTCCCACCTCACCTAAGTATAAGGCTACTGCCAGTCATTGTCTAGCCCCACGCCCTGGGGCAGACTGCAGTATCAGCCTACTCATCACTGGCAAGGTTGGGTTTGGACCTGCTGCCTTGGCCTACCCCTGGCTGCCCTCTGCAACCCCCCGTACCCCTTGGCCTTCTGCTAGGCTGCAGCCAGGGGCTTTCCAGTCTGGAGCTCCCCAGCCCTGCTCCACTCAGGTACTCTGTCTCTAGCCAATCTCTCTCTGAGTGCAGAGAGAAACCACTTGCTCCCGGCTTCCCTGGCCTTTTTATACAGGCCAGCTGTGGCCTGATTGGGGTGTGGCCCAGCTGCGGCGGCTTCCCCAATCAGCCCAGCTTTTAGAGCTGCAGCCCTCTCCAGGGCTGTTTTCCAGCCCTCCCTGGCAGGAGCGGGTGTCCATCCCGCTACAGGCCCTCAGCCCTCTTATAGGGCCAGCTGTGGCCTAATTGGGGCATGGCCCCACCTGTGGCTGCTTCCGCCAATCAGCCTGGCATTTCTCTGCCACAGCCCTCTCCAGGGCTGCTTTAACCCCCTCAGGACAGGAGCAGGGTGACCACCCCGCTACACTGCCCAGTGTCCCATCTCCAGCCCCAGGGCTGCTGAGCCCTGCCCCACACCATCACAAGCAACCCCATCATACAATTGCACTCATAAATTTGTCCAGCTGTCTCTTAAGTTGTTTGCCACCACAACTCCTATTGGAAGATTGTTCCAGAACTTCATCCCTGTGATGGGAAGAAACCGTCTTCTAATTTCTAGCCTGAATTTGTTCATGACCAGTTTCTATCCATTTGTTCTTGTGCCAAGATTGTCCTTTAGTTTAAATAGCTCTTCACCCTCCCTGGTATTTACCCCCTAATGTATTTATAGAGAGCAATCATATTTCCTCTCTGCCATCTTTTTGTGATACTAAGACAAGCTCTTCCAGTGTGCTCTCATAGGATAGCCCCTCAATTCCTCTAATCCTCGTCACAGCTCTTCTCTGCACCTGTTCTAGTTTGAATTAATATTTCTTGAACATGGGTGACCAGAACTGTACAAAGTACTCCAGGTGAGGTTTTACAGGGCCTTGTACAATGGCATTAATACTTCTCTATCTCTACTGGAAATGCCTTGCTTAAAAAAAAATCTTAGGATTGCATTTGCCTTTTTCACAGCTGCATCACATTGGTGGTTCATAGTCATCCTGTGACGGATCCACTCATCCAGGTCTCTCTCCTCCTCTGTCACTTCCAACAGCTGAGCCCCCAGCTTGTAGCATAAATTCTCATTATTAGGCCTAAGTGCATGACCTTACACTGTGCACTATTGAATTTCATCCCATTTCTGTTACTCTAGTCATCAAGGTCATCCACACATTCCTGTATAATATTCTGATCCTCCTCTGTACTGATGATGCCTCCATGCTTGTATTGTCAGCAGATTTCATTAGCATACTCCTTTTTGTGGCAAGGTCATTAATCAAAACATTGAATAAGATTGGTCCCAAGACTGATCCTTGCAGAACTCTGCTAGTAACCTCTGTCCAGTCCGATAATCAATGTTTCAGCACAACCCATTGCCTTCTCCCCTTTAGCCAGTGCCTTATCCATCTTACAGTGCTTCCCATCCACCCTGAATAGTGGTCCAACCTCATCCTTCTTTGTGCTTTTTTTATCTATATAACTGAAAAACTCTCTAATTATTTCTTTTAATTCCCTACATTTTCTAACCGCCATGATGTAGCTTTCTTTGCTGTTCAACCCCTTTTTCTGTTTCCTATAGGCTCTCTGCTTGCTCCTAATTACCTTTTTGATGTGATCATTCATCCAGCGGGTCTGGAGCCTTTTCCTACAAGTTTTTTTCTCTTTCTTGGGATGCAAATGTCAGACAGATTTTGCATAGCTGATTTGAAGAAACTCCAAACCTCCTCCACATTGTCTTGAGCTTGTCAGTCGAGCTGACAACTTTAACTAATTCCCTTAATTTCCCAAAGTCTGCCATTTTGAAATAAAAAAACACAGTTGATCACCTGGTTTTGATTATCCTTCCATTTAATTTAAACTGAATCAACTCATGATCACTCGATCCAAAGTTATTTTCTCTCACCAGCTCTTCTATGATGTCTTCACCACTAACTAAAACCAAGACTAAAACGCATCACCTCTTGTTGGTTCAACGATTTGACAAAAAACTGTCATCTATCACATCCAGGAATAAGTGGGCCCTACCATTATCAGTAGCTTTTATGCTGCAATTTATGTCCAGGAAGTTAGTCTACCATTATGACCCAATTCCCAAAAGTATTTATCTCTCTAATAATATTAAGGAGATCTCTAGCACATCCAAGTCCAACCTGGAGGTCTATAGCAGACCCCCAATACAATCCCAACAGAACCTCTTTTCTAATCCTTTCCCAAAGTGATTTTGACCCAAACAGATTCTATTTTGTGCATACTATCACTTCTTATTTCTTTACAGTTTATTGCTTCATTGATGTACAACACTACACCATCACCTTTACTTTTATTTCTATTTCACTTAAAGAGCACATGCCCCTCAATACCTGTATTCCAGTCATGAGTGCTATTCCACCACATTTCTATCATCCTTATAATATCTGGTTTGACCTCCAGTAGTTCCAATTCCTCCATTTTATTACCCAGATTCATTGCATTCATGTACAAGAATTTCAGTTGTTTCCCTCAGACTTCAACCAGTTTTCTAGCTTGTGGTATTCCATTATCTCTTACTGTATCTTCCTTTAGCTGATTTTCCTGAACCTGTGTATTGAAGCCAGGTGTGGAGATTTCACAAGTCTCTCCCAACCTACTCCCCTCATCTGCTAGTTTAAAGACCTTCTTATCAGTTGTGCCAACCTTTATCCCAGAAGGTTAATACCCCAGATAATCAAGTAGAGTAGATCAGTCAAGAAGAGTCTTCTTTCCTTAAATGTCTCCCAGTGATCATTCATCCCAAAACCTTCCTCATAGCACCAATCTTTGAATCAACTATTCATTTGTTATGCTTTTGCCCAGCTTCTCTAGGGACTGGGAGTATTCTGCGGAAAATCATGTGAGCTTCCACTTCTTTAAGCATCTCACCTAACTGAGCGTAGTCATCCTGGATCCATTCCAATGGGAATCCAGCCGGACTGTCATTCATCCCAACATACAGCACAATCAGGGGATTTTTGCCCATGCCCATCAGGATCCTCTTTGGCCTCAGATCCACATCTTGTGTCCTTGCTCCTGGCAGACAGCAGACTCTGCTGTTCTCTGGACCTGGTTTGGTGACAGGCCTGTTGATTCATTTGAATATGGAGTCCCCGATCACCCAGACCTGACTCTTCCTGACGTTGCTACAAATCTGTTTTATGTTCTTTCTCACAGTCCCATCCTCAGTTTTCCTTAGGCTCTGGTGCCTGGCTATCTCCATCATTTCTTCCTCTCTCCTGCAGGGACTGGCTTCTCTTCTTTTCTTCCTTGCCACCCCATCCTCTGCCTGTTTCTCCTTCTCATTCCCCAGTACAATAAATCTGTTACTCAATTCAATTTTACCACTACTTGCTGGTCTCTTCCTCTGCTTTGTGGTCACATTCTTCCATATCTCCTTCCTCTTCTGGCAGTCCTCCCTCCAATTTCTGTTAGTCATATTTTTCTGTTTATATTAGAAATTTTGAATATAATTGGAATAATAATAATAATACTGACCTCATAGGACAGATAAATGAATTGGTGTTTGTAGAGCACAATAAGACCCTCTGATGGAAGATGCCATATGCAAGACCCAGTCTTCCAAAGTGATGAGCACTACTTGCAAAGTGCTAGGTGCCCTCAACTTTCTTTTTATTCTTTGTGAATTGAGAATGCTCAGCACTTCATGGGAGGTTCCCAGCATTCTGAAGAATTGGGCCATAAATGCATAGTACTCTTAATGTGCCTTTTTTGGGAAAAGAGCATACCAGTAGCCCAGATCAGATTAGTGGGATCCTGACCATCACCCTCTAGACATTTGCCATTAGTGGATAAGAAAATGTGACAAAGTTCCTCCTCTATCTTGGTGGGTCCTGCACTTATTGGCGGATTTTCTTGCCTCAGAGATTCACCATGTGGGTTGGGAAATAGCCCAGAGACCTTCCCCTCTGGAAGAACCCACAGTCCAGGTCAATTGGGAGGTTTGGGGGGAACCCGGGCCCGCCCTCTACTCCGGGTTCCAGCCCAGGGCCCTGTGGACTGCAGCTGTCTATAGTGCCTCCTGTAACAGCTGCATGATAGCTACAACTCCCTGGGCTACTTCCCCAAGGCCTCCTCCAAACACCTTCCTTATTCTCACCACAGGACCTTCCTCCTGGTGTCTGATAATAACACTTGTGCTCCTCAGTCCTCCAGCAGCACACCCTCTCAGCTCCTTGCGCCTCTTGCTCCCAGCTCCTCACACTCACACCACAAACTGAAGTGAGCTCCTTTTAAAACCCAGGTGCCCTGATTAGCCTGCCTTAATTGATTCTAGCAGCTTCTTCTTAATTGGCTCCAGGTGTCTTAATTAGCCTGCCTGCCTTAACTGGTTCTAGCAGGTTCCTGATTACTCTAGTGCAGCCCCTGCTCTGGTCACTCAGGGAACAGAAAACTACTCATCCAGTGACCAGTATATTTGCCCTCTACCAGACTCCTGTACCCCACTGGTCTGGGTCTGTCACAAAAATCATTAAAGGCCTAATCTTGAGATGTTGGAGTGAATGGGAATTTTGCCATTGACTTAAGTGGGAGCAGTAGCAAGCCTTCCTGCCATAGCAATGCTTGAATAGTGACACACATTTCACTGCTGCTAGCTGAAGAAGGTGGGCTGAAAGGAGAGCATACATCACTTTTTCAATTCCATTTTGAGCACTGGTTAATGGCGTGGCTATGATTAAGTCTTCCCAGCTATTTCTGTTCCAATATGTTCTGCCAATTGACAATGTCACATATTGAATCAACGCTGAAATTTTTTTTATCAGTGGATTAAAATGTTATTAGCAACACCAACAACGTGAATCCTATTCAGTTTCAAAAAATGAATAATAAAATAGCTTCAGGTCCAATGTCTGCTTGTGAATTCTCCTGTCAATGTTTTCCTATTTTAGAAAAAGTTTTTGCTTTCTTCTGTTGCTGTCTGAAAACCCACCACAAACAGCAGGCGCAAATGACTATATTCAAAGGCCCAAATCCTCAATGGTATTTAGGTGCCTAACTCCCATTGAAATCAAAGGGAGTCAGGCCTCTAAACTCCTTTGAGAATCTGGGCCAAAGTGCTGTCAAATGCACAAAGTAAAAAATCTGAGCAAATATTTTCCTGGTCAATTGTAATTAGCACAGTGGTTACTTGTGAAATAGTAGGTGCATCCCAATATACATTGGGGAAATAGGGACAGATTCTGATCTCTTTCCTCACCTTCAGAAGTACCTGACTCCATGAATAGTCCCACTTAAATAGATAGGACTCTTTGAGGAGTAAGGTTCCATATGCTGGTGGACTCGATAACCAACCTGGGGAAAATAATTGGCCATACCCACATCAGTTCATAGCCCCTGGCCTCAGGGCTCTGTTTATTGTCCAACAAAAAAAAGGAAATATAGAGTGAAAACATAAAGTGACAGTCCTGTTGCCAACCCCCTAATCTCTGGCAGTTTAGTAGTCAAAGCCTCCACCCAGGCTACAGGCGTTCACAGGGCCTCTCAGGACCTCACAGTCCTCTGCTGCAGTTACAGGAAATGTTCTTCCAGCTCTCTCCTGGTCCCAAGCTCCCTCATGGAACTGAGACCCACATCTATATCGCCTAGCTAGGATTCATCAAACCTAATCACCTGATGCTGCCCAGATGAGTCGGATGATTTGGACTCCTCTCCAGAATCAGGCAGGCTGCTTTCCAAACCTCTTGGTCCTAAAAGGGGCAGGCCATCCTATTACAATGCAATTCAGGGTGAGTAAAGACATCAGCATCTGGCTCAAAGAAACAGTAAAAATAGCTTTAAAGGAATCATAATTAACTGCAGAGGGAACAATTTGTTTTACTGCCAAATTACAGTTTAATTTCATTCTACATAGATACCATGTACCATGATCCCAAGACCATAATCTTTAGACCATAAGAAAATGGAAGTACTGTACATCTCTCAGATGAAGTGAAAAACAATAGAAACATGTCTAAAAGGTTAAAAGCAGACAATCGTTACACTGACAAAACAGGAACCTAAGAAAAGCTTACAGACAAGTTTACACCTTCAGCACTGTTAGCTTTTCACAACTTCTAGCCTGTTTCATTTGCAGCTGATAAAGAAATTATCTCAGACAGAAAGCTAGTCAATTTTATCCAGTACATGACAAGAACATCTTTTTGTGCCTAATACCTTTGGTGGCTGGAAGACATACAGATGAAGACGATGATGCAACAATTTAATAAATTACATGTGAGTAAATGCCCAATATTTATATATAGTAAAAAAATTGATACATACATCTCAAGGAATATAAACAGTTAATATTTTAACTATAAGCTGAATATATTGAAAGTAAAATAATAAGTGGAAGGGGGAAAAAAGCTACAGACATCTTCATAATACAGAAGCCACAGATTTTTTTAAATAAACATTACCCCATTTCAGCAAAGGTAATCACTGCACTTTTGAGACTAATATTTGCACTTTAAAGTGACCTGTCCAACACCACCAAAAAAGTAAACACCAACCCCCTGTTTATTCAGAACTAAAATGATTTTGTATTAAGATGGTTGCTGAGAGGTAAACTGAGATGTGACGTGGCCAACAAAGCATGACTAATCTACCATTTTATAGGTTTTGCACTCATCAGATTCAACTACTGTATGCCAAATTTAAGAGGGTCTCATGCAAAATCCAGCTATAACAATTCATCACAAAATGTTCCCAAATGATGAAAAGTTAAACTTGTTTTCTAAATAACTGACAGATGTCAATCTGTGAATGGGACAGAAATCAATACTGAAAGTTAGAGATGTATGTTTTCCAACTGATACTCTAAAATATACCTGCTGATTTTCTGTTACCTTCTAGCTCACACTAACAATCAATATGTAATATTCCCCACAGCTACAGTGGAGGGCAGTGAATGACAGCTGTAGCATCTGCCTAGCTAGATTAACATCAGAGCCAGTACAGCTAACTTTCTATTGTTGCTTAATGGGAAGAAAAAAATAATCACAAAACAAATTCCTATTATGAAGCAATAGAATCCTTCTGATGTACAACATATTTTATATTTATAATATATTTATACTGACTATGATCTCAGTAATGCTATCATGACAATGTGTCTCAGTGGTCTTCTATTTTAAAGTAATTGTCCTAATTGCCTGTAGCATGCAAAGCTTGGAAGAACCAGAAATTCACAGTAAATAGTACAATTTGATTATGCATCTTCTGCCATCCTAAAATTAACCAGAGTACTGAAGACTGTTTGCTTATTTTGCCTATATAATTGACAAAAGTTATGGTTCTGTATACTGTACATTCATAGCAGGATCCCATCTCCATGTGGCACCAACAGGAAGGATCAGGTTACCAACTTTCCACCAAAGTATGCTTTCTAGGGTCTAATGTAATAGACCTGCAAACAGTTGTTTTTAGCTTGAAGTGCAGTGGATCAAGATTTGATGCAATTCTTCTCTCTGCCTCTCAAGAGGTTCTTTTGCTAGCGCATTTTGTAGTCATTAGATACAGACGTTTCGCACAGCTGTCCTTTAAAATCCAAGTCTACTGTGAAATCCAGGTCACGCTGTAATGAAGATTTAGATGGAACATGTAAGTAAGACTATAAGTAGTTTTGTGTGCAAATTTGATTATTTTTACTCAGCCTAAGAAAGAGTGCAGACTCAGAAAGACATGCATAAGTGTTCTTTTTACCAATGAAGTATGAGAATAAATGGCCCAACAGCATTCACTGGGTAATCTACAACAGTAGAAGCTTTGTACATTCTTCTCAGAGGTTTCTTTATAGGCTTGTTGGAAATTTACCAAAATAGCTGTTCTGGAATAACTATTCTAGAAAAGTTATAAGCCTCTAGGTGGAGACACTTATTCTGGAATAGGAGTGTCTTTTCCCCCAATTTAGCTTAATCCACTTCCAAATGAAATTCCAATTTTCCATCAAAAATAGTTTTGATGGAAAGTTTTTGGCCCGCCCTCTCATGGACTAGCCCAATGCCCACTGAAGTCAATGGGAGTCTTTCCAGTCCCTTCACTCTTTTTTGGATTAGGCTATAAGGGTCACATTTTCAAAAGAGTTCAGCATCCACAACTGGGGCCAGATTTTCAAACAAAGCTCAGCTACCAGTTTGGCACCCAGTTGAGATGGGAGAATTACAGAAGTACTCAGCAGCCAGCAGCTGCCATTGAGAAAAATGGGACCTATACATGAGCTGAGTGCATATGAAATGTGTAACCCCTTACCTAGGTACCCAATTGGGAGCTGCCAGACGCTCGGTTCTTTTGAAAATATGTCCCAAAATGCATAACTGAAGTAATTATGCCTGATCACCCACCATTGAAAGCAATGGGAATTTTATCACTGATTTCAACGGCAGCAGAAACATGGCCTTCCTGCTTATGTCACAAAGTGAGAGCCATAAAACATACAGGATACACTGTACAACTGACTTAACACTGCATTTGGAATCTTTCTTTTTTTCCCCCATCCTGATTTTTTTGCAATTTTAACAGTGCAACATTAGCATTGTATAAACATAGTTATTTGCATCCAGTTTCAGTGAAGCTGTGAACAGACTTCCTGTGACTGATCATGAGTTCAGACCCTTTAACAGGCTCACTCTATTTACTCTTCTGAATGGTACATCTAGCATTACAGCCACAAGTTAGAACCAATGAAGCCAACCTACCACATTTTTTGCATTTGGTTTCATTGATATAGTTCCATAGATTTCTTCACCTCTTCTCACAGTTAGGTAGTCCTCTAAGTAGAACACAGTTTGCTTCCAGTGGGTATATGGAGCATCAGGGGCTACAAAACAGGTGTTGGCATTTATATGAATTAGGCATTTTTGTCTGTTCTATGAACACAACATTAGACTTTGAAAATATTGGAAAAAATTCTCTTCTCATGGCAGATTTCAACTCAAATAATATAACATTTGTATGGCTCCCACTTACCGTAGTGTAATTTCATTAACTTCGGTGGACTTACTCCGGATTTACATTGGTGTTAATCGGAAGTTAATTGGACCTCACTTATAGTGCCTTTTACTGCCTCTCTGTGGGCACTGTCTAAAACTTCCAGCTTCCAATGGAATCATTACCAAATAAAGCTGGGTTCAACTGATAGTTCGGGATTTTTTGGGGCTAAAATCTATGAAAATATTTTGTTTATTTGCTGCCTGTGATTTCGCACCCTGAATGTTGATGGCTACAAAATTAAGTAACCTAAAAATTCTTCGGAGACAAGCCTCCGATGAGACTATTTTGAAAAATAGGCTTTAGGAATGTGGTACCAACAATACCATCCTCAGCATGCTCTTGGTCTGTTTTCCTTGCAACAGTTTCTGTCCCACTATGTATGGATTGTCCTTCCTGAGCTGGACTGCATGGCCACTAGAGCTGGTTGGGAATTTTTCAGTGAGACTTCTGCCTCTCGAAAAATGTCGATTCACCAAATTAAACTGTTCACAATGAAGGGCTGGGGGGTGGCGGGAGTCTGAAATTGTCAACATGTACCGTTTTGACATCTTCTAAATGAAAAAATTTGGTTTTCTGGTTTGAAAATACTTTTAATTTTGAAATTTAAGTTAATTATATTTTAAAAAATATGAAAAATGGTTGACCAAAACTTTTGAATTTTGAAACAAAATATTTAAATAGATTGAAACAAAACACATTTTTTTTCGTTTGTTGCTTTGTGAACATTTTTGAGCTTTTTGACTCTTTGTCACAATTTTGGATGGGGAAAAAATGTTCAAATCTTGAATATTTTCCCATCATGGGCAAACCATTTCCAACCAATCTTCAACTGTCTCTAAATTCTCCATGTTCCTAAAAACTAGGGTGACTATGAGAATCTACCCAACTAATAATGGCAGGTTGAGGGATAAGGGGTAAAGGGGATAGACTATGAACTAAATTCTCTGCTGGTGTAACATCACTGAAATCAATGGCTCTCAGTATCTTATACATTTCCCCAAAACACTGTATTAGCAAGAGA
Source organism: Trachemys scripta elegans (assembly GCF_013100865.1). NCBI lineage: Eukaryota > Metazoa > Chordata > Testudines > Emydidae > Trachemys > Trachemys scripta. The sequence goes on from NC_048298.1 coordinate 130,811,835, forward strand.
GAGCCAGTCACTACTTTAACCCCTTTGGGCCAATCCTCAGCTGGCATAAACTGAGATGGCTGCACTGAAGTCAATGTTGATTGACACCAGCTGAGGATCTGGCCCTTTATCCTTTGGCTAGCTGTTCTTTTGCTTTGTCTGTTTTAGATTGTGAGTCCTTTGGAGCAGGGATGGTGTCTTCCTTTATGTTAGCTCAGCAAACAGCATAGAGTGTGTGCTATCAGAAATGGGCAAACTAACAATAACAACAATAAACAAATAATTGTCCTTGAGGATAATTCCCTATAATTTCTTACCTGCAAAAGAAGTGAAGGATCAACCCTGCAAAAGTATTTGAATTAACTGAATCTGGGGTTTCCACTTCTTAGGATTTCAGATATTTAGCTGATCTTTTAAATGTGAAAGTACGCTCTGAATTTGTCAGGTTTCAGAGTAACAGCCGTGTTAGTCTGTATCCGCAAAAAGAAGAACAGGAGTACTTGTGGCACCTTAGAGACTAACAAATTTATTAGAGCATAAGCTTTCGTGGACTACAGCCCACTTCTTCGGATGCATATAGAATGGAACATATATTGAGGAGATATATATACACACATACAGAGAGCATAAACAGGTGGGAGTTGTCTTACCAACTCTGAGAGGCCAATTAATTAAGAGAAAAAAAACTTTTGAAGTGATAATCAAGCTAGCCCAGTACAGACAGTTTGATAATAAGTGTGAGAGTACTTACAAGGGGAGATAGAGTCAATGTTTGTAATGGCTCAGCCATTCCCAGTCCTTATTCAAACCGGAGTTGATTGTGTCTAGTTTGCATATCAATTCTAGCTCAGCAGTCTCTCTTTGGAGTCTGTTTTTGAAGTTTTTCTGTTGTAATATAGCCACCCGCAGGTCTGTCACTGAATGACCAGACAGGTTAAAGTGTTCTCCCACTGGTTTTTGAGTATTTTGATTCCTGATGTCAGATTTGTGTCCATTAATTCTTTTGCGTAGAGACTGTCCGGTTTGGCCAATGTACATGGCAGAGGGGCATTGCTGGCACATGATGGCATATATCACATTGGTAGATGTGCAGGTGAACGAGCCCCTGATGGTATGGCTGATGTGATTAGGTCCTATGATGATGTCACTTGAATAGATATGTGGACAGAGTTGGCATCGGGGTTTGTTACAAGGATAGGTCTATTTACATTGTCAAATTTTGCAGCAGAGACTTGTCTTTTACGCCCAATCACAGCAGTACCTACAGACTCCAGTGGGGCTGTGTCTACAGTGCCCCGCCATTCAAACTACAGAGGTGTGAATAGCAGTGCACACCAAAGTGCTGCACTATAACTCTCCCCTCTGGACACTGCGGTTGCAAACTAAAAGGTTCCTACTTCGCATTACTGAAGTCCTCTTTGAAGAGGTCTATATTAATACGAAGTAGAAACCTTTTAGTTCACACATGTAGTGTCCACATGGGAGTTACAGTGCTGCACTTTGGTGTGCACTGTTATTCACACCCTCATAGGCTGAACTGCAGGGCATTGTAGACAAGCCTTGAGGTGTCTATATAACACCTAGCACACTGGGGCCCTGATCTCAAGTTGTGGCCCCTCGGCGCTAAAATAACCGATTCCATGCCTCTGTTCAGATATGGTACCATTTTAAGACCCACCTCTTCCTCCCAGCTCATTAGCCTCATGGCTAATAAAATAATCAAATCTTATGTGAAAAACATTCTAACTTCCTCCATCATTATGTCTATTTTAATCTCCCACTTCCATGGAACTAAAATACAATGTCCTGCTTCTTCCCATTACTCTCATGTCCCACAGATCTCTCTCTTCTCACATACTACAACATAAATCCGGAGTAACTGAAGTCAATGGAGCTACACTGGTGTGAGAGGAGAATCAGATCCAGAGAATAAATTACCAACCAAAGGATGGGAGTAAAGAGCATGGATGAGCAGGAATGTAAAGTGAAAATCTACATTAACAAAAGGCTGGCATATGGCGCTAAATGCCCTTTTCTTGCTCCTTACTTTTCTTACACAGATTATCTACAGATGCTGCCTCTCTGAAATACTGTGCTCGTAAATGTGTTTTATGCATTGTAATCAAGAGGTCTGATTCTCCTGTCACACTGGTTTTACCTAGTATAATTCCATTGATTTCAATCCAATCACTCCTTATTTACCTCGGTATGAGAGGAGAAGGGCCAATGGCTCTGTGGAAGTGTGAAAGATGATCTTCCAAAGTAAATGAGTCATATAAGCCATAGCAATATTTTCCACACGTATTTTTAACACAATAAAAATATTTTTAAGACTTGTATGTGATACTGTATTTAAGACACATACCCCAAAGCCATTCCACTGAAAGCTGAAAACACCAGAAAATGCCAGAAGGGCTATTTATAAAAAGAAAACAGAGAGAGAGAGAGAGGGAGAGAGATAATTTTTTTCTCTGGTAAATGAGTCTTCGTGTTTATTGGTGAGCCTGGGTTAATAAGACCAGACAGAGAGTTTAGAGACACTTAAGAATTCAGGACTCTTTTTGCATGTCTATCAGTTGGTTCATAGCAGCCAGCTTCTCTCTTTCTGCTAAGAAGAGTCAATTTAAATTGCTGTCTGCTGGAGACAGTGATATGTGTTCAGTGTGCTCTTCATAGTAAAAATGCAACAGTCTGTGACAAGCCAAATTGAGTTTCTTCCAGTATTATTATCATGCATTCACTGAGATCATATTAACATAATCAAACTCATGAGATGATGAGAAAGATGCTGCGACCTGGTCTGCTCACAGATTTTGTACCAGTATAAAAATTTTGCTTAAGGGTGCGATTTTTTTTTTATTATTATTTAGCTGAACTGGTTATATCACCACAACCCTGAGGGTGGTTGTAATTATACCAGTAAAAATGTGCCTTATATCAGGAGAGCTTATTCCCCTTCTCTTATGGGAACATGCCACTATATGCACCTTTATACTAGTATCTATACTGGGGTGGGCAAACTTTTTGGCCTGAGAGCCACATCTGGGAATAGAAATTTTATGGTGGGCTACGAATGCTCACAAAATCGGAGTTCAGGTGCAGGAGGGGGTGAGGGCTCTGGTCGAGGATGTGGGCTCTGGGATGGGGCCAGAAATGAGGACTTCGGGTGTGGGAGGGGGCTCTGGCAGGGCCGGCTCCAGGCACCAGCCAACCAAGCATGTGCTTGGGGCGGCACCTGGAGGGGGGCAGTGCGGCACAGCGCTCCGGCCCGAGAGCGGGGCCGCGACTGGGCTCGCCACCCTCCCCCGGCGCTCCGGCCGGTCGGGGAGAACGGAGCCCTGGCCGGGCTCTCCGCCCTCCTCCCGGCGCTCCGGCCGCCGGGGAGAGCGGAGCCCCGGCCGGGCTCTCCGCCCTCCTCCCGGCGCTCTGGCCGCCGGGGAGAGCGGAGCCCCGTCCGGGCTCTCAGCCCTCCTCCCGGCGCTCCGGCCTCCAGGGAGAGCGGAGCCCCGGCTGGGCTCTCCGCCCTCCTCCTGGTGCTCTGGCCGGTCGGGGAGAGCGGGCCCGCGGCCGGGCTCGGCGCCCTCCCCTGCCGCGCTCCCCACCGGGGGCGGGGGATGGCGGGAGGCTTTTTTGCCTGGGGCGGCAAAAAAGCCAGAGTTGTCCCTGGGCTCTGGGCTGGGACAGTGGAGTGGGGTGCAGGAGGGTGAGGGCTCCAGCTGGGGTTGTGGGCTCTGGAGTGGAGCTGGGGATGAGGAGTTTGGAGTGCAGGAGGGTGCTCTGGGCTTGGACCGAGGGGTTTGGAGGGTGGGAGGGGGATCAGGGCTGGGTCAAGAGGTTGGGGCATGGGGAGAGGCTCTGGGGTGCAGGCTCCGGGTGGCGCTTACCTCAAGTGGCTCCCAGAAGCAGCAGCAATGTCCCCCCTCTGGTTCCTATGCGGAGCCATGGTCAGGCAGCTCTGTGCACTGACCCATCTGCAGGCGCTGCCCCTGCAGCACCCATTGGCCACAGTTCCCCGCTGGAGCGTCGGAGCGGGGCCATGCTGCTGCTTCCGGGAGCTGCGTTGAGTGGTCCCCGATCCTGCTCCTTGGGTGGAGCATGGGAGCGGGACAAGCCCCAGACCCCGCTCCTCAGTGGGATCTTGAGGGTCAGATTAAAATGGCTGGTGGGCCGGATCTGGTAGTTTGTCCACCCCTAATCTATACACTAATGGGGGTTGACCTGCTTAACCATATTGTTATAATTAAAGTGGTAGAACTTACGTGTGTAGCAGAGCTGGGTGGGAAATAGTTTTCCCTTCAAGTGAGAATTGTCATGATTTTGAATAATTTTGTGTCCCAAATAGGGATGAAATGTAAATATCTCTAAAGTTTTCAAAAACCGACAATCCAAACATTTTTTAGATTGGATCAATCAAAATCGGTTCATTTCCATAATTTAAAAACGTTTCATTTTGATTTCAACTTTTTTGTTATTATTTTTTACCTTTCTTTAGTATGAATTAGCTACAACTTTGAACCAAAAATTCATTTTGAAGAAAAAACGAACCTTTTTGTTTACAAAATGTCAAAATGCAATATTTCAACAATTTTGAAATGTTTATTTATTTATTTATTTTCAAAGGGGTTTTGAAGTGGGAGATTTGTCAAAACCGACCCTTTGTTGAAACCGACTTTCAACAAATCGGCTTTTTGTGATGAAAAATGTTTCATCAGAAAATTCCCGACCAGCTCTAGTGTGTAGACAAGTCCTAAATTCTTCCTCTGACAGCGTCTCACACTGAAGCGACTAGTTGGATGCTGCTACATGCATGAGTTTGGATCCAGAATCCAGTTCCAGGCCAAAGGATCTTAATTAATCTGTTCTCTGTTTGACTTGTCTCTGGTAACATTTCTAAATGGAAACATCTTAGGGCCAAATGAAGTCTGACCCAGCACAGATGCACTGTGGGGAAAGAGTGCAGGGTTCAAATCATCCCTGATGTTCCTTAGAGAAGATTGACGTAATTTGACCGTCTGTGCTCCCTGAGCTGAGGAAAGTGGTGTGTTTGAATAGATGGAGGCATGTAGTCATTGATGCTCAAATCTATCAGGCAAATATCAGCCTATTCACCCATTTTAAAAAATGTATAAAAACGATTTGCCAAATACCTAAATGAGGCTAATAAGTGTAGTTCTGTTGACATCTGTGGTTCTCTGCCAATGTACACCAATTGAGAGGCTGGACCAGTGTCTCTAGTTAATACAAATTTTTCTCACACACACACACACACTCCATTATCATTGGGCCACATTTTAATTTGCACTAAGGCCCCTTTGCTCTGCTCTGGTTAAAAATTACATTTATATTAGGGATGTTGAAAGATGTATGTCAAAACTATTTTTTGACAGAAAATTGGGTTTTTGACTAAAGAATTTTTCACAAGTGTCTGATTTTTTTATTGTAATTCAAAAAAATGAATAACTAAGAAGCAAAAAATTTTGTTCAGTTGAAAACTAAAATATTTTGATTTGGGTATGCCACTGAGGTGCCTCATGGGAGTCGTAGTTCAGTAGCTTCATGTGGCTATCTTCCACTATGGTTCAAGCTATGCAGCCAGGCTTCATTATCCCATGATGCCACACCTTCTGTCACCAAGAGGTGAAACCTGGTGCATCATGGGAGATGTAGTTAGACCTGAGAATTCACACTACAGAGGAGAATGGGTGCATGAGGCACTCAAACTACAACTCCCATGAGACACCACATTGGCATTTCGGAATCGAATTCAGCTTTTCAACATAATATTTTGATTTTTGATTTTTCACTGAAAAGTCACAATTTTCTGGTGGGGTGGGCATTTTCTGACAAGATCTAAGTTACATCCACTTTAAGGCCTGCCACAGCTGAATAATGGTGTCTCAGTGCAAATGACAATCTAAACCCAATGATATTTTGGTATCCTGTCCCTTTAAATAAGGTCAGTCAATTATTTGATTTTCTTTTTAAAAAACAAGTTATGCTGGCTAGGGCAAGACTGTGAACTCTTTACTCACTTTGGCGAGCAGTTGTTCACAAGAATAGGGCTACTCCAGTAAGTATCTGTTCATCAATGTGAATAAAGGATTCACATTCTCGCCTTCAGGATTATCACACAATGGAGCTGTGGCAGTAAGGAGATAGTGTACCTGTTGAAAACCCCATTTTCTTGTGGCACTTTGTAAATTCTATATTAAAATAGGTGACCAAGGCATGAATGTAATCGTTGCGCTGAATTTGGAGGCAGAACGCAGATGTAAATGCAAGTTCTTCTGTCTTCACTGTATAAATATCCACTTCCTGCATGGAGGAAAAAGAATAAGCCATTTACATAACAGAAGTCTATATGTCTTGACTTGTCTTGACTAGACTAGGTAATCTGTTTTACATGTTGAGTGATGTATTTAAACATTTTATTTATTGCTCAGCAATGTAGGCTACTAGCAGCCCATTGCTCTGTAAGAAATCAATGGCATGTTTGAGAAGAATAGCATCCACGAAATCAGCAAATGACCCGGAAGGGGGATCTTACAACCAGGCAGCCAGCCAATTAACTCACTAGCTCAGCAGAGAACAATGGAGAGGCCAACCAATGAAAGGAAATTTGCCCTGGGGGGTTGCAGTAGTTAGAAACAAGGTAAGAAAATATGCTTTGAAATATAGAAGAAAAGTAGAAGAGGGAGCCTTTAAGGCCCAATTATGAGACCCTTACTCTCTCATGTAACTATTACTCAGCATGAGGAAGGGTGGCAGAATTGGACCCTTAATAACCAGCAGAGGACAATGAATATTACTGTAGGAATGGGCATAAGGATTGGGGTTGGAAAGAAATCAGACTTTGGACTTTAAAAAAGGAGGCAGGGCCATGAAAGCTGGCAGCAGAGACAGCAAGAAAATTAAGCCATAACACATCTGTTTACCTGGGTCAGGCCTGACAGAAGATGGAAGGAGTTTTCATCACTTGTAAGAACTGCACACAGATATATAGCTGAGTGAATAATGCAGAAAATATTCCATGAATATTCATTTGAATTTTTAAATTTATTTGCTTCGGCCATGTTTGGGCACATTGTAATGGACCACCCAGCATTGGCAGGGATGTGAGTAAGATGAGTTCATAGACTTTGCTACCTCTAATTTCTACTTGGCAACATGGTTAAATTTGTTGATATCTAAGGCCTCTTCTGTGAATTTTGATTCGTATGGGCATCTTTTTTCAGTCTTGGATTCTCTTCACAGAAGGGAATATGCATTAGCTGTGTAGAGCTAAATAAACAGAACCTCCAAAGTAGGTGACATGGGCCCACTTCCCCTGATCATGCTTTCTGACCTTGTATCAAAGAATGGATTCCAAATATTAGGCAGAAGATATTTTTAGACCACAGAAGAAAATTATATAAGTCTTAATATGGCTTGAATGTGGCATTCAACAACAAAGATGCAGTCTCCAAGACAGTGTGCTTATGTTGATGCTCAAATCAGATCTCACGCTTCAGGGCATAAGCTGATTGCCTCAGGAATCGGGATGAATTCTCCCCACGCATGTACAGCATTGCACAGTTGGTTGGGATGGTGTATTATGCATGTTCATTGTTTTCCTCAGAGGCATCAAATACTGGACACTGTGAGAGGCAGGATACAAGGCTTGGTATACCATTGGTCATATCTGATGGTATGGGATATCCTATATTTCCAATGGTAAATTTAATTATATCCCTGTAAGTCCATCTGCCTTCACTTCCTCTTTTGTTGGTGGCCAGGTGCAACTATTTGGTAATGAGTCCAATACAGCATATATTATACTCTTCATATCAAAAGGAGGAAAATCAATTTCAACATTAAAATAAAGAAAAAGACAGAAACAGTTCATGCATTCTGAGACATAAAGTTTGTTCTACACTACTGAAGTCTGAAAAGGAAACATATGGGCTAGATTCTCTTCTCCATTACATCAGTGTAAACCTGGAGTAATTGGATTGACTGAAGTGGAATCACTCCGGATTTATATCAGTATAATGGAGATCAGAATCTTGCACATTTATATAGAATACAATTCTATATTTTGTCAAGAACCTGCAATAATATAGCAGAGGCATAGTAAGACAAACACAGACAGACTCAGCTATTATTCAGAAATGGATTTCTTTGCATTGATCACATAATTCATAGGTTTTTCCAAGAGGATGAAAATATAGGGTAAGATGGCCTGCATCTTTAACAACAGAGCTCAAGTTTTGGCCTAATATACTGGAGAAATTGTTCAGGAACAGTTCAACCATATGAAAAATGTATTCTGCTTCCAAGGTCTTTGAGTATCTGCCATGTGGAGACATTGAATTATCTGTCACATGTTTATAAGTGTTATAAATGAAAACTGTCTGATTGCTTTAAAGTCCAGTACTTCTCTGAAAATTGATTCTGCATAAAAGGCATTGCAGAGGTTCTGCGTTTATTGTCTCTTAATAATACCTTTCCAAATATGATTAATCTGCAAGCAAAAACATTTTTTTAACTGCCATCCTTGCAAACCCACCTGCAATGTCCTTCTCCTTCGTTATCACCAGTACTGATGGCTTTCACCCAAAAGGAAGTAGCGATTTTGGATGCCTCAATTTCTGACTTGAGACATCTTTAAGGGTCTGATTTGCAGAGTGGTGAGCACCTGCTCTGTATAAATCAGACCCCCTAAAAAGCGTTTCCAATGGGGGACCCAAAAAATTAGGCACAAATTAGGCACCCAAAACAACTAATCACTTTTCAAAATCTTGGCCAAAGATTCTGCAAGCCAAATTGAGCCTTCAGTGACAGCTGCAGTTCCATTGTCTTCAGTGGATTTGCACAGATGTAACTGATTGGAATTTAGCATATATTTTTTGTTATTGTTGAAAGACTAGAATCCAGCTCCCCCTCTCTGAGCTGCATTGGCTCTGCAGGGTGAAGCAGAATCAAAAGCAATAAAAAAAATAATTTTGTCAGCGAAGTTAGTAAAAATGTCTCTGGAAATCTATAGGGAACAAAAATACTGGCAAGAAGGTGCCATTTTTACAGTTATTTTTTCAGAGCAGAACCATACTTTAATTTGCCATGCAGAGTAGGAGATTAAAAAAAATCTGGTATTGATTAATTTGTACAATTTTGTATTGACTCAATCCCTGTTCTTAACCTCCATTTCAGCTGCCACACATTCCTATATTAGATGTGTGTTCTGCTTCTCAGTCAAAATCCCAGGTGGCTGAATGCTAATTTTGCATAAAATTAGATGGAAAAGTCATGCTCCTCCACATTTCTCTCTAAATTATGCAAAAATTGGGCATAATTGAGCACAAGGCTGGTCCAAATAGAGCCCTTAATTGTAATAAAGTGTTAAGTTGAGAAATAAGAAGACTGATAAACACAGCAGCTAACTACCTAGGACCAAATTGTGTCTGGGGGCCTGTGGAGAAGCACAGAGGGGAATATGGGCATAAGGAACCTCTCCTGCTATGTATCCCACTCAGGCTTGGTCTACACTACCCGCCCCAATTCGAACTAAGGTACGCAACTTCAGCTACGTGAATAACGTAGCTGAAGTCGAAGTACCTTAGTTCGAACTTACCTTGGTCCACACGCGGCAGGCAGGCTCCCCCGTCGACTCCGCGGTACTCCTCTCGCGGAGCTGGAGTACCGCAGTCGACGGCAAGCACTTCCGGGTTCGACTTATCGCGTCCAGACTAGACGCGATAAGTCGAACCCAGAACTTCGATTTCCAGCCGTCGAACTAGCTGGTAAGTGTAGCCAAGGCCTCAGTTCTTGTATTCAGGAGGGTGGAAGATTTGGTTTGTGCCACAAGTAGCACTAGTCACCTCAAGAGTGCGTGAAGGGTGTGAGAATAATTAGAGGGGAAGGAGCAGAAATCACATTCCCCACTTTCAGCTTGGGGAGGGAGGGACAGCAATGCCTCCCCCTCAGCCCCTGATCTTTTGGGTGGCTGTGGAGAGGAGGCTGCAGAGCGGGAAAGAAGGAGAGTCTGAGGGTGCTTTGTGCAGCTGCCTCAGTGCTCTGTTAACCCTGCCTCCATCCTGGCCACAATAACAGGAAGTGGCTGCAGTTGTAGTCTCATGCCAGCAGGGCCTTCAGCAGTGTCATCCTGCTGGGCAGGCAAGAGCCTGCAGCTGTGGCTCCTTTCCTACCTGAGGCCCTCCCACACCAGCTCTGCAGGAGAGAAGAGGCCTGACCAGGGAAAGAGGGTGGGTGCAGCACTGGCTGGTAGGAGTTTCTCTTTTCACTTCTACTCCCACTGCCGGACAACCCCTTTGGTAGTATAGTCATCAGGGGTGACGTTATGTCTTTTCCTACCCCAACCATGGCAGTGAGGTAGCCTTTGGCGGCAGGGCCGACTCCAGGCACCAGCCCACCAAGCATCTGCTTGGGGCGGCGCCTGGAGGGGGGCGGTGCGGCGGGGCGCTCCGGCCCGAGAGCGGGGCCGCGACCGGGCTCGCCGCCCTCCCCCCGGCGCTCTGGATGGTCGAGGAGAGCAGGGCCCCGGCCGGGCTCGCCGCCCTCCCCCCGGCGCTCCGGCCGGTCGGGGAGAGCGGAGAGCCGCGGCGGGATCGCCGCCCTCCCCGCAGCGCTCTGGCCGCCGAGGGCTCTCCGCCCTCCCCCCAGCACTCTGGCGCCGGGGAGAGCAGAGAGTCCCAGCCGGGCTCGCCGCCCTGCTCCCGCGCTCTGGCTGCCGGGGAGAGCGGAGAGCCCCGGCCGGGCTCTCTGCCCTGCTCCCGGTGCTCTGGCCGCCGGGGAGAGCGGAGAGCCCCGGCCGGACTCTCCGCCCTCCTCCCGGCGCTCTGGCCGCCGGGGGCTCTCAGCTCTCCACTCTCCCCCTGGCGCTCTGGCCGCCAGGGAGAGCGGAGAGCCCCGGCCGGGCTCGCCGCCTGCTCCCGGCGCTCTGGCCGCCGGGGAGAGCGGAGAGCCCCAGCCGGGCTCGCCGCCTGCTCCCGGCGCTCTGGCCACTGGGGAGAGCGGAGAGCCCCAGCCGGGCTCTCCGCCCTCCTNTCCTCCCTCCACACAGGGCTCTTGCTGCTGGGGGCTCTCCACTCTCCCCCCGGCGCTCAGGCTGCCAGGGAGAGCGGAGAGCCCCGGCCGGGTTCGCCGCCTGCTCCCGGCGCTCTGGCTGCTGGGGAGAGCGAGAGCCCCGGCCGGGCTCTCCGCCCTCCTCCCGGCGCTCTTGCCACCGGGGGCTCTCCACTCTCCCCCTAGCACTCAGGCCGCCAGGGAGAGCGGAGAGCCCCGGCTGGGCTCTCCGCCCTGCTCCCGGCGCTCTGGCCGCCAGGGAGAGCGGGGAACCGCGGCGGGCTCTCCACCCTCCTCCCCGCACTCTGGAGCGGCGGCCGCGGCGGGCTCACCACCCTCCCCCCGGTGCTCCAGCCGGTCGGGGATTGCGGGCCCGCGGCTGGGCTCAGCGCCCTCCCCTGCCGCGCTGGGGGGGGGGTGTGCGGGGGGCGGCGGGTGGCTTTTTTGCCTAGGGCGGCAAAAAAGCCAGAGCCGGCCCTGTTTGGCGGCATGCCTGCAGGAGGTCCGCTGGTCCCACGCCTTCCGCGTACCCGCCGCCAAATTGCCACCGAAGCCGAAGGCAGCCTGCCTGCCGCCCTCACAGGGACCGGCAGACCGCCCCCCGCGGCTTGCCGCCCCAGGCACGCATTTGGTGCGCTGGTGCCTGGAGCTGCCCCTGATAGTCATGAGGGGTGCAGCTGTGAGGGGAACTTGAGGAAAGGAAGAGAGGAGGATTTTGGAAGAGGGAAAGAGAACAGGGCAGGAGGCAGTTTGGAGACGAGAGAATGAAGTGTTTGGGGATGAGGGTGGAGAGTGAGGTGAGATTGATTCATGGGGGAGGAGGATTCATGGAGAGGAGAAACTGGAATCTGGGGGAGGAAGAGAGAGGTGGTGTGGAGGAAGAGGAAGGAAACTGAGGAGTTTGGAAAGAGGGAGAGGAGTCAGAGAAGATTTCACACAAAGAGGGATGTGGAGGGGAAGGAAGAGGAGAAACTAGGGAGTGGAGGCTCAGCATGCTGTCTGAAGATGATTACAGGATGGAAGCCAGTCAAAGGTGGCACCACAGCAAGAGAAGTGGAAGATAGCCAAAGTAAGTGCTGTGGGTCTTGTTTTTATTTTTAAGAGGAGTGGGGAGAAAGGAACTTGTGTTGGGACCCTTCTTGAGTTGTCGCCTGGTGCTGAAAGGGAATGGTTCAGTCCTTCCCCCAGACTCATTGGGGCAAAAGCATTCCACTCTTGCAGGGTGGGGATATGGGCAGGAGCGCATTTGGCACGTGGCCAAACTCCCTAGGCACTTAGAGGCATTGTGCCTTCTTCAGGCTTATTGCTTCCCAGAGCTCTCTCTGGGGATGTGTGGCTCCATACAGAAAGCGTTATGTCCCTGCCCTCTGAAAATCAGGCCCCCCTTTTGGACAACCCAAAAATGGGCACACCACAGATCATGAGACACTTGAAAAAACAAGAGGTTGTGAACAGGTCCAGAGGGGTTATGACAACCTACCTTATCTTTATGGGTAGATGGGAGATAAGCCTTAAAACTGCTGGGGGTTCCCAAAAGTTTTTTATGGAGTCAGCATATGGAGAACCACCTTCTCAGTCTACTTGCACCCATATTTGTTCAGCCAGCTTTTTACTACAGTTTATTATCTTAAGGGTTTTTAAGGTATTTTTAGATTTAAAATCACATCACACAGAAAACAGAGTTCCCTAAATATACCCCTATATAAAGCCCACCTTGACACTTCCTGTGTTTTCACTGACCAGATTGTGAGTTTATTAACTACTTTAGGGCAAGATTCTGAGACCTTTACTGACATTAAGTAGTACCTGATTCAGCTATTAGTTCCATTGATTCTAATGGCGCTATTATAGAATAAGGCACTCTTCAGTGTAAGGGTGGAAGAATCAGGCCCTTAGATAGTCTAGCATGGCTCCTACTAAGTGTGTTATGCTTAAAGCCCTACCAAATTTACGGTCTATTTTGGCCAATTTCACAGTTATAGGATTTTTTAAATCATAAATGTCATGATTTCAGCTATTTAAATCTGAAATTTCACAGTGTTGTAATAGTAGGGGTCCTGACTCAAAAAGGAATTGGGGGGAGTCACAAGGTTATTGTAGCGGAGGTTCCGGTATTGCTACCCTTACTTCTGCACTGCTGCTGGCAACGGTGCTGTCTTCAGAGGTGGGCAGCTGAAGAGCAGTGACTGTTGGCCGGGAGCCCAGCTCTGAAGGCAGAGCCGCCACCAGCAGAAGTAAGGATGTCATGGTATGGTATTGCCACCCTTACTTCTGCACTGCTGCTTGCAGAGCTGGGCCCTCATCAGCAGCTTCCACTCTCCGCCNTGGGGAAACTATGTCAATAACCTGAGGGCAAGCTTTAGTCCCCCAAGGAAATTTTACAGCATAACTAGGGCCCTGTCAAATTCACAGCCATGAAAAACGTGTCATGGACCATGAAATCTGGTCTCCGCTCCCATGAAATCTCATCTTTTGTGTGCTTTTACCCTATATTATAGGGATTTCATGGGGGGAGACCAGTGTTTCTCAAATTAGGGGTCCTGACCCAAAAGAGAGTTGCAGGGGGGGNTAGGGTAAAAGCACACAAAAGATGAGATTTCATGGGAGCGGAGACCAGATTTCATGGTCCATGACACGTTTTTCATGGCTGTGAATTTGACAGGGCCCTAGTTATGCTGTAAAATTTCCTTGGGGGACTAAAGCTTGCCCTCAGGTTATTGACATAGTTTCCCCAGGTGGAGAAATTGATTCTAAAATCTGCTAAACCCTGCTGAATGCATGATGCCTGCTGCTCAGACGGCATGGTCCTCATGACAGATGCAAGTGGGTGGACTCTCTCAGAGGAAGGTGTTATATAAGGAAGAAGCATTTGTAATGTTAGGTGAATGCAGAGTTTATTGCACCTTACGTTTTGAAAATAAGCAGTTAAATTTAAGACCACTCTAGAAAAGTTCACAGAAGGGGTGTTCGCTTTCTTTCTAAGGGCTTGTCTTCACTGAACTGTTGACTCAATGTACAACTTACCAGTAAGTGTTGCCCATAACTCTACTCCTGTGCGTGCACACAGGTCTCTAGCTCAAACTAAGTGGTGCTTTAAACTCAAGCTAGCGGGTCTGTCTGGGGATGTGGGTTGAAGCCTGAGAGCTACTGAAATCGGGTTAGTAATGCAGTGGGGACTCATCTACTCTGTGCTGCTAATCCAAACACTCTGGGCAGCTAACTGGAGAGGCATTAACTTGAGTGTAGAAAATTCTAGCTAACATTGGAGTGAAAAGCCTTACGACAGTGGGTTTGTTGCTACTTCTTACTCCCCCTCTCCAGTACTAGCTTGCATAGCACAGACTTGAATAGGAGCAAATTTAAGACCAGTAACTCAGTCTGTCTTTCTATACCCTGTTGATTTCAATGAGTTTTTGTTAAAGGTTTTAGATTTGGGCCAACAAACATGCAGCACTCACATTACATGGTACCAGGGAAATCAAGCTATTCAACCATCTGTTCTTGCACTATGTATCCATCATTTGTTTAGTTCATTTAAATTTCATTTTAGAGTTATATTCCATCTTAACTATCGTGTGTGCAATAGTCTATTTAGCTAACTTTGTTTTCTGTGTGCTATGATTTTAAATAACTAAGGCCTGTGCTCTCTACAAAGACAGGCAGCTATCTCATGTTCAACTGAGTGCAGATACAGCATGCACACACTGTGCTCTTGCATAGAGCTTTTACTTTTGTTCTTTCCTGTTTTCATAATCTGAAATATTTTTCAGTACTTCGCCTCTTGCCAGCCAGAGATACAGATAACAATAGGGAAAGTGGAATTGGCTCATGCAAACCATTACTCATGCAAGCAAAATTTATTCATGCAAGTAGCCCTATTGAACTACCTGGGACTATTCAGGGGAATAAGGACTATAAGGGTTAGCCCTAAAAAAGCGGAATTTGGGAACTTCTATGCTGTGTGTTATACAGAAGGTCCGACTATATGATCACAGAGGTCCCTTCTAGCCTAAGGGCATCTCTTCACTAGCCGCAGCGCTTTAATGTGGCTGTGTAGTCCGTGGCACCAGTGCTGGGAGAGAGCTCTCCCAGCGCTATAAAAAACCCCACCTCCACGAGGGGAATAGCTACCAGGGCTGGGAGTGCAGTGCTGGTGCGCTGTCTACATGGCCACTTTACAGCGCTGAAACTTGCAGCGCTCAGGGGGGTATTTTTTTCACACCCCTGAGTGAGCAAGTTGCAGCACTGTAGAGTGGCAGTGTAGACAAGGCCTTAGAATCTATGAATTATCATGGATTCTCAACCTGGGGTTCTGAACAGTCGTCAGGGGGTTGTGACCACCCTGCCCTTCACATATTGCTAAATAGGAGCTGGGGCACAGCTATATCCAAGCTCGATGAGAGAAGAGTGCTGGGAGGTTCCAGTATGAAAAAGAGTGAGAACTTGGCTACCGAAATCTGGCCAACTGCAGATCTCATACACTGGGATAAAACTGGAGTTATTCCAGCAGAGTTAATATCATCTGGTGCCTTAATCTTTTCACTGTAACTAGAATCCATTTAACACCTCTCCCCAGTAGCTTGCCATCTCAAATTTGCAATATCTCTTCACAGGGAGGAAGAACAATTAAAATACATATCGAAATATGTACAGTGTCTCCATTTACCCAGTACTTGCACTGATTACCCCCCCCCCAAAAAAAAGATTTATTTTTAATTTGTGAGAGTTTGAAGGTGTGTTTGGAGATCCATTTATAGCAGCAGCCAGATGAGCACAAAATCCCACTCTCAGGTGACATCTTCCAATTTGGGTAGTACCATATGTGACCAAGGTATTAGTATTCATGTTTAGCTGAGCTGATGACACTCGACATGTACAACATGCATATACTGGATATTATGAAAACTAAGATTATTTTCCCTCTTAGTTTTATCACATTCCAAACTGATGGTATCTGCAGCTTGTCAGTAGCCCCAAAAGATAGTGTTAAAGAAAAAATAATGCATCTCCAAAGAATGCCACAGTAAGTGTAAGCGTTCACATTTAAGTACATTTAGAATTACCAAACCTTAATTAAACACGCATTGGTCACCACTTGCTTTGGATCTACTATGTCGACCAGGGGCTCCTTCATGGCAACATCTCTAATACAGGTCATGTCGAAGCCATACACATTCTCCCACCCTGTGAATGCAAATGGATGTGTCAAAGGTGAGAAGTAATACAAAATAAATAAATCTTTTGCACTTTGCATAGTTGCTTCTGTTCCAGAATCTCAAAGCATTTCACAACCAATTAGTTAGCTTTCATAGCACCCCTGTTAAATAGATAAGTGGCAAAATCTCCATTTTGCAGATAAGGCACAGAAAGATCAAGGCTCAAAACTTTAAAAGTGGTCTCTTGTTTTGGGTTCCCCAATAACTAAGACACCCAAGATCAGTGGACACTTTTAAAGACTTACTATGAGTTGCCCAAAATCACACAGCAAGTCAGCCAAATTGTTGTGAATAGAACTCAAGAATCCTGGATCCTTGTCCCTAGCTCTGACTCCTAGATAACATTTAATCTCATAGGCCCTGATCCTGCAAAAACATGAGTAGCCCCTATCGCAGGGGTGGCCAACCTGAACCTAAGAACGCGCCAGAATTTAACAACGTACATTGCCAAAGAGCCACAGTAATACGTCAGCAGCCCGCCCATCAGGTTCCCCACCCCGCTCCCAGCGCCTCCTGCCCACTGGCAGCCCTGCCAATCAGCACCTCCCCCTCCCTCCCCGCATCTCCTGATCAGCTGTTTCATGGCATGCAGGAGGCTCTGGGGGGGGGAGGGGAAGGAGTGAGGGCACAGCAGGCTCAGGGGAGGGGGCAGGAAGGGGTGGAGTGGGGGCAAGGCCCATGGCAGAGCCAGGGATTGAGCAGTGAGCAACCCCGGCATGCTGGAAAGTCAGTGACTATAGCTCCAGCTCCAGAGTCGCTGCCTATACAAAGAGCCACATATTAACTTCTGAAGAGCCGCATGTGGCTCCGGAGTCACAGGTTAGCCACCCCTTGCCCTATCGTGTCAGTGGACTAGTCATGAGAGTAAAGTTATGCATATCTTTAAGTGTTTGGAGGATCGAGACCTTAATGCAAGTACATCATGACAGATTGCCTTTTAAAAAGCTTGCAAGCTGAGTTGAGCTCACTAGGTATTTGAACTGTTCTGATGACTGTACCAGTAAGTGCCTTTTATCTTGCTGAGTTTCTTTCTTTGAACAAATGATCCCCTAGGGGGAAAGTACATTGGCTCTGCTCTTACAGTTGACATTTCTTTGTGAAAAAAAATACAAAGAACTGTTACATTTTTGGATTTGTTTTTTAAAACCAAAATCATATTACACTCTCCTGAACCAGATGAGTCAAATTCCATTAAACCACACTGTCCCATTAAGAGTCTAAACTGAAAGTTACAAAAGTCATGTGGGCTGCAGGGTGTGCTGAGTAGAAGAATGGCTGGAAAAGTACTTTGAGCATTTAAAAATATTATTATGCATGAGAACAAGCAAGGTAAATTGACAAACCATGGTAGGGAGCAGATTTGCAAAAGCTTCTCCTCTCAGAGCACAGCAGTTGAGTTCTTGGAATTCCCAGCGGGGTCAGAATTGGCAGCAATAGTAAAAGGTCAGTAAGTACGATTCTAAATTGCAACATATTTGGCAAAGATATATTCTTTGGTAATGGTGTCCTTTGATAGGGCTGTCAACTTGCCCACATTTTTGGGGAGGTGGGGAGACTCCTGAAAATCTTTTTTTTTCTTTTTCCACCCTCTTGTTATGAAATCTATCCTTACTCACCCAATATTGGTGTGTTTTCTGAAAGCCCCAGCTCCTTGAGTCATGTTATTATAGGAGAATCTCAGCTTTCATTTTAAGTGCCAAGTTTATAGCCCTCATGGTTCCATTAAAAAAAGCTGGAAAATATGAACCCTAAAGGATCACAGATCAGAAAGAAAATACCCCCACTCTCCCCAAAAATAATTATTTTTAAACCAATTTCATGATTTGGGGCAGGGGCATGATTTCTGAGCACCTTCTGAAACACCCATCACTGCATTTGGCATGTGAGAGACTCTGGTTCCCATCCCAAGAAGAACAAAGTAATGGGGAGAAATAAAAGTGAAGTGAGATACTAGGGAGGAGTTAGAAATTTAGAGGAGAGAAAATAGTGGGAGAAGAGAATCGGACAGAAAGGAGTAAAGAAGACAGAGGAAAAAAACTGATAGTATAAATAGGGAAGAAAGGTGATATCAGAAAAGAAAAATGTTTTGAAGGAAAATAGGCTTTTGGGGGGGGGAGGGGAACCAGACACTTAAAAGGCATGAAAAAATGTACAGACCAATAAATCAGGGGAAAACAAAGACACTGAATATGCCTGAAGAAAAGACATCAAGACATAGAAGGGAAAGTAGAAAACAGGATGGAAAAAGAGGGCAAAAAAGTGGGAGAGTGCATTTTTGGCTGACAGGAAGCATTTTTGTTATTTTACATGAAGTGTCCTTCATAACAGCATTTTGTAACTCTGTTTTTATGCAATTTTGTCTGCTTCTGCAACCAAAAAAAAATCTGAAAATATTCCTGCCTTTGGACAAGGAGGAGATGACAATCCGCTTTGGATGTTATAGATCTGTAGTTCTCAACCAGGGGTATGTGTAGGGTGACCAGGTGTCTGGTTTTCGACCAGAACACCCAGTCGACAAAGGATCCTGGTGGCTCTGGCTGACCGGGCTTTTGACTGTCCAGTTAGCAGCGCCGTGCAGCGGGGCTGACAGGCTCCCTGCTAGCCTCCGTGCCGCTCAGCTCCTGGGAAGCAGCTGGCATGTCCAGCTCTTCGGCTTAGGGGCAGCCAGGGGGGTCTGCGTACTGCCTCACACCCCGCCTGCAGGCGCAACTCCCATTAGCAGGGTCAGGGCAGGGGCCGAACTAGCGCGACTCAAGAACGCTCAGCAGGTGGCTGTTGAGGGGTCATGGCGCAGGCCTCTCCCGCTGCTGCTGGCCCACTTCTCCTCCTTGTGCTCTTCCTGTGGCTGGGCTTGAGCTGCGGCACATGCCCTGTGGCGAACCACGGTCGGTCGCCCCATCGCTGGCACCCAGGAGATCGAGGTATGTATCCCCATCTCCGAGTGCTGGGAATGGGGCTGCACCCCCCCATCCCGCTCACTGCATCTCTCCCCTGTGCCATCCTGCCCTGCCTCCCAACCCTACCCATCCAAGCCCTGTACCCCTTACAGCACTCTCCCACCCATCTCTCCACCTCCCAGAGCCGCCCCCCATGTCCCTCACCCTCCACAGCCCTGCACCTCATTCACCTCCATACATTGCTACACTCTCATTATGTCCCTTTACACTCCTGTGACCCCCACATCCAGGGCCGGCTCCAGGGTTTTTGCCGCCCCAAGCGGCGCAAAAAAAAAAAAGCCGCGATCGCGATCTGCGGCAGCAATTCGGCGGGAGGTCCTTCGCTCCGAGCAAGAGTGAGGGACCGTCCGCCGAATTGCCGCCGAATAGTTGGACGTGCCGCCCCTCTCCGGAGTGGCCGCCCCAAGCACCTGCTTGGCAAGCTGGTGCCTGGAGCCAGCCCTGCCCACATCCTCCTGTACCTGTAACCTTCTGCCTCCCTCTGCATCCCCATGCCCCCCATATCCCTTCCTCTCTCCTTCACTGCCCCCTCTCACCCTCACCCTGCTCTCATCCTTGGTCTCTTTCCTCCCCATCCTCTCTCCTCCACACCCTGCATCTTTCCCCCTCCAGCCCAGCCTCCTCCCTTCCCAACTGAGTGATTTAGGCAGCCCCTGGAAGAGTGGAGTCTTCCTGGGCAATATCATAATCAGAGAGAGAAAATAAAAAGGCAATAAAACCAGACAATAAAACTCAGCCAGCAGCCTGGGCCCCAGGCAGAGCAGAGCCCCCTCAGTGCCAGGGGGCCAGCCTATGGTCCCTTTGCTCTGAGGCTCAACCTTCACGCCGGGCACGGCAGCGCTGCAGCCCCCTGGGCAAGGGGCCCGCAGGCATGGGAAGTCTCCTGCAGCTAGGGTGACCAAGTGACAGTGGGAGGGGGGATGGAGTGAGCTGGGGGAGGGACCTCAGGAAAGGCCAGGGCAGGGAGTTTGGCAGGGGCGAGGCAAGGGTGTTTGGTTTTCTGGAATTAGAAAGTTGGCAACCCTAGCTATGTGTACCCCTGGGGGTACATAGAGGTCTTCCAGGGGGTACATCAACCCATCTAGATATTTGCTTAATTATAAAGCAGGCTACATAAAAAGCACTAGCAAAGTCAGTACAAACTAAAGTTTCAACAGACAGTGACTTGTTTATACTGCTTTATATGCTATACACTGAAATGTAAGTACAATGTTTATATTCCAATTGATTTATTTTGTAATTATATGGTAAAAATGATAAAATAAGCAATTTTTCAGTAATAGTGTGCTGTGACACTTGTGTTATTATGTCTGATTTTGTAAGCAAGTAGTTTTTAAGTGAGGTGAAACTTGGGGTATGCAAAACAAATCAGAGTCCAGAAAGGGGTACAGTAGTCTGGAAAGGTTGAGAGTCAGTGCTATAGATCAGTGGGTCTCAAAGCCGGTCTGTCACTTGTTCAGGGAAAGCCCCTGGCAGGCCGGGCTAGTTTGTTTACCTGCCGCGTCCGCAGGTTCGGCTAATCGTGGCTCCCACTGGCCGTGGTTTGCTGCTCTAGGCCAATGGGGGCTGCGGGAAGTGGCGCGGGCCAAGGGATGTGCTGGTTGTTGCTTCCCGCAGCCCCCATTGGCCTGGAGCAGTGAACCGCAGCCAGTGGGAGCTGCAATCGGCCGAACCTGCGGACGCGGCAGGTAAACAAACCGGCCCGGCCCACCAGGGGCTTTCCCTGAACAAGCGGCAGACTGGCTTTGAGAACCACTGACCCTTGTAATGGGTCCAATCCTGAATCCAGTTTGTGGTGCTAATGACTCCCATTGAGCTCAGTGGGAGTTACTTGTATCCTTTGATGGAAGAACAAGGCCCCCCAAGACTGCACTTCAGTCAGAAAAATCAAGACTCTTTTTTTGGAAAGTTGTCAGGTTGTAAGACTGGGATGAAGCCGATAAAGGGGAGTTGTGTGTGTGCATCTGACTGGTAATTGAGCCCACTAGTTCTTTTCCAAGCTCCTATATACCACATGGCCCTAATAAGTAGAGCTGGTTGGAAATTTTCCCATGGAAACTTCTTTTTGCCAGAAAAGGTCTTTACAGCCAAAACAAAAATTTCTGTGAAAAATTTTTTAGCAAATGTTCATGCAGTTTTTTTAAAACTTTTATTAAAAACTTTTGTTATGGTGGGGGGGGGGAGTCAACTCACTCTTGCCTTTTTAATTCTCTACCCCGTTTTTTCTCCCCAGTGGAAATATTTTTTTTTAATTAAAATTATGGTTTTCTCCATCAAAATGAAATGAAAAATTATGTTTAGAAACTTTTTTCATAAATAAATTCTCAGAAAATTTTGGACAAATTGAATTCATTTTTCAAAAATGTGAAATATATATTTTTTTGACCAGCTGTATCAATAAACTTTCACACTTACAGTGGTTGCCACTTGTAAAGATTTTAAGCTCCTTTGCAAACTGTTAATGTTACAGTTGTACTCACTGTGCTAAGAATAGGGAAATATATTTGTTTTCCACAACAAATGCTCTGTATAACTTTTCATGAGTGATGTACCCAGATACTTGGATGCTAATATCTAAACTGCATTGTTAAATCTATTCACCTTAATTTGGGTTTTTGCTGATTTATGTACTGTATGTATCTTCTGACTTTTAAAATCCAACTTTGTATTTGTGGATAATCTAAGCACTATATCCAGATGTACAGACACTCTTTTCTTAACCTGTGTATTTATTATATAAATTTTTAACATGAGCTTTAATAAAAATTTTAAATTTCACCTAAGTGCTGCCTCTAGGCTACCATGACACTGCATACCTCTAGGCAGTCAAAAGTATAGATTTTTATGGTAATTGCTCTAGATAGCACAATGGAGTGATGCACTTTTTAAAAAAATCTCAGACTCTAAAATCCAGGAAGTTCATATTTAGGGAAGATTACTAGTGGTTGTTGTTTTTTTGGAGGAGGGGGGCAACAATCAGACATTCAACCGACAATGTTCTATACATGTTTTTCCCCTCCTACTTAATACAGTGTTCCATACTAATGAATGTTTCTTTGTGTTCATCTGGATACTGTATTTGTGACCTAGTGCCCACACTCCATTAACTTTCTTGTCAGCTTCTCTTATAGCAAGACTTTGCCAGAGGGGAGCTTGCAGCAGTGTGGCAGGATTGTTGTTCTCCGCAGGTGCAACTAAACACTGGATGATGAAAAACAAATACAGGACGAAGAATGACACCCCACCACCTTCCCCCTGCAAAAAATAGATTGAAATTCAAGGAGTGAGAGCTATGGGCCTGATGGAATGTGACAATGAAATCAGGGGCGTGTTGTTATATAAACACCAGGAGCTTGCTTCTCATCTCACTGACACAAGTCTAATTCAAGAGCAATTCAATTTAGTTCAATTGGCCTGATTCTGATCTCACACCTGGTTTACACTGGTGTCATTCCATTGATTTCAGTGCAGTTTCTCTTGATCTATATCAGTTTAAGGGAGACCAGAATCAGGCTACAATAAAGATGTGCTTATGCAAAATGCTAATATCAGCAGGGGCAGTATGTATTTTCACAGCCGCTGAGACTGATACCTAGCAAGCAAGCAGGGAATTGAACTAGATGATCTCTTGAGGTCTCTTCCAACCCTAATATTCTATGATTCCACTGAAGTCAACAGAGCTATGTTGATTTACACACCTGAAGTTCCAGCCTATTAAAACGAATAGTAATTCTTAAATGGCAGTGCATTTTCTCATTATTTCATGCAGTTTGCAAATAACATACCAAGTGTAAGAAAGCCACCTGAGGGTTTTGTCTTATCTAACCTCACACTAGTGTAAATCAGGAGTAACTCCAGTAAAGTCACACTGGTGTAAAATTAAGATGGGAGAGGAGAATCATGCCCAATGTATCTATTATGAACAGTCCACAAGGCTACTCTGTAACAATGTGAATGAGGAAATAAAAATATTTTCATGGAGCTGATCATACAGGAGGAATGTATTAGACTTGTACTTACAGTGAATTTTGAAGTCCTTGTACTGTCTGTCTTCAATTGCTACCATGTACAAAGCGGCCCGGTCTGGAAACATAAGCCCTCCAGGTTTCTGTTGATGAATTGTGGGGAAATGGATCTCGTAATCTAGTCACCTGACAAAGACATCACATTTTGAACTGCACATACAAAAACCAGACAAGCACCCTCCGCATGCCTTTATTGTTCTCCTTCAGATTTTTCACATCGGCTTTTAATATCTTAGAGATTCTTGCACCCTGCGGCAATGTTGTTAGATAAATAGTCTATCAGAATTGTACCAGCTGTCACTCAAAAGCAAAGCTTACTTTTAAAATGAAAGGTTTCCCAGTTTACTGAGCTCCCCATGCTAATCTTTCTATTAAAGCCTAAGAAAGGGCATTTGAACATAACTGTGTCTTTTTAATGCTGGTGGTAGTAGAAGGGGAGGGCTTGCAACTGGAAAATAAATGACCAGACCTCCAGCAAGGAGTATGACATGCAGAGCACCTACCAGCCACTTGTCTCGTGCAAAGATGACTGTGTTTAGCATTGACTCATAGAAAAGACAGTAACCCATCCATTCACTGATGATGATGTCTACTTTATCCTCAGGCAGTTCAACTTCTTCCACTTTACCTTTAAATATTGTGATTACTGAAAAAAGAATCCAAAAGAAATATGTTTCACATAATAAAAGCCTGACTAAAAGTACCTCACTGGTGAATGTCATTCTACCCCTGCTTTTCATTTTGATTTAAATATATGGACCTGATTCTCCTCTCTCAGCAGCGTAGATCAGGAGTGACTCCACTCAAGTTCATGAAGTTACACCAGTAAGGAAAAAAACAGTATACGGGAGAAGTGGATCAGGCCCATGCAGTATCTAATAAACAGAGAATCATTAGGGTATGTCTATGGTGCACACTCCTTTCGTCAGTATGTAGAGTACGTACACTATGTCCTGTGTGTCTCTCCCCCCGCCCCCCAGCATGGGTATGAGTGCCATTACCAGTGTAGATGGTGTGAGGATCTACTTAGGCAAGGAGAGTAAAGACAGGCCAGACCCTTATTGTATGCATCTACAGGGGCCTTTCTACATGCCCAAGCAGTGCCTTTCCCTGTTTTTAGCCATGTAGTGTCCTGCTGCTGGAGCCTGCTTTTCCCCGCCACAGGCAGCTGCTGAACCCTTTCCCTGCCCCAGGGAGCTACACACCATCGTGTGGATACAGCCTGCTTTTCACTATGGCATGTAGCCACATGTTACAGTGTGCAGTGTAGATATACCCTTAGTAGCAATATAAAGGGACGTTGTCAAGATAAACAACATATATTTAAAAAAAAATTCCTTACCCGTTACATCATCTTCGATTACCAGCCCTTTGGAAGCTGGCATATGTCTACGTCTTCAGTAGTGGGATATAAAGAATTCATCCAAAACCCTGAATACACCCAACCTCAGGCTGTTTGGTTTCTAGTACTATTTGCCAACTCATCAGCCCAAGTTCATCAACATTCATGGAGCTAGGAGCTGTCTGATCTCACACTGGTTTTGCATGTGTTTATCTTCATTGACTTCAATGGAGTTACTCCTGATTTACAGTGGTGCATGTAAATGAGATCTACATTGGGCATGTTGCAGTTTACACAGTTCTAGACCCACCCCCACTATCCCGCCCTCTCTCTGACAAGCACGTTTCCTTGCCCCAACCTCAGTCTGTCTCTAGCTGCCTTTTTCCAGACCTATTCCCAGCTCTGTCCTAAGGGTTTCTGGAAGCACAAGATGTTTTACACCCCCATCTAGGGTGACCAGACAGCAAAGGTGAAAAATCGGGACAGCAAGTGGGTGGTAATAGGAGCCTATGTAAGAAAAAGACCCAAAAATCGGGACTGTCCCTATAAAATCGGGACATCTGGTCACCCAAAGATGGAAGATGGGGGTTCCATCTTTGAAAATGCTAGTATGTCCCTCACTACCACTCCCAAATTCACCAAGGTCTTCAAGCTAGTAGGCAAGAACTGGTTCAAACCTCCATCTCCCCAAAGCAGCAGAAATGGGCAAACAGTCCCACTCCTGGTATAGCAATTGTTACACTAAACTCGGGATTAGAGTCAGACACTTCTAACATCTTACTTCAATAGCTAGAGAACTGTCTTGGATTCCATGCAGCTATGTGCTAGGGATTATGGGCCAATTCAGCTAGTATAAAAACGTTAGGAAATTCACGCCATTTAATAAGATGTTTCCTCACTTCTCAGCCCCAGGATTCTAAGGGTTAAACTGGAAAATATTTCTATGAGACAATTCTAATTTACTTTTTGCTTTTTATGTTTTTAATTTCTTTGCTTGTCACCTGACCTTGAACAGTGAAATTTTGACTTGTTAGTTTCACTTCCTGGTCCTCAAAAATAAGAACAACCTGTTGCATTTGGGTTTATAATGTTGCAGAAGACAGTTTAAATTTCAATTAAAGTATTTTCATTGAAAAATTGTTGTAATTTCAAATAAACCTTAGTCCATTTTATCCTGGGCTCATGTAATTTTGAGCTATTTTCACAAACATCTGTCTTTCTATGTGCTGATGCACCATTGTGCATAGGGCAAAGTATAGAGAGCAAGGACAATATTCAGCCTTAAGTACAAAACAATGACTGAAGTTTAACAGCAATTTTAGGAACTGGAAATTCTTCAGATCACATCTAATCTGATTTCTTTATGAATGGTGTATACTTTTCCAGAATGGCTTGTTATCTGTCTATTTTGGACCCTCTTTCTCTATCTTGACCTCAGTTTTTTTCTTTTACCTTCCCTAACAGTTGTTTTTCAGATTTCAAGTTTGAGAAAATATAGGGGAAAAGACTCTTGTATTGAAGATTTCTTAAAGTTTAGCTGGAATTAATTGAGCTGATTCTACTTCTTTAATGACATCTTTTCTGTCGCATCTCTAATTTCTGTTCTTTATGCCTGCAGAAATATGTTCTGGGAAGAAACAGATCTTCTGTTTTTTTACACAAATTCTTTCTTATATCTAGCAACTTCCAAGAAGAACCTATTTGTGATTTCTGATGACAGCAAAAGAAATGATAAAAATCCATCTAGGTTTCAGTCACTGAAGTGTAATTTTATTTTTAAACACAGACTAGCAACCCCATTTCATTATGGCCTTGTCCACACTATGGTGGACAACCATAGTATGGGCAGGAGGTTAAGTTGAACAATTTACAGGGAAAAAAGAGGTTCCACAAACAAGATGGGAATTAATCCTGACATCCTAATGACTCTCATACTGAGACAACATATCTGATTTTTCTGTCATTCAACCCGTGTTTCTGGAATAATAATGCTTTCAATTACATCTTTAATCTGTGCAGCCATCCCTGACATAGGTACATTTTGTAGCTTCAATTCTTTTTGTAGCATGCATTGTTCCTCTCTGTCTATCCTTATATCCATGACTGGTAGACATTATTAGCTCTTGCTTTCCTGGTAAGTTGAGAAGGGGTGTGAAGTATCAAGGAAAAAGATTTATTCATACATGCCATCTTCTTTATCATGTCCCCTCCATGGCTGGGGTCTCCACAGGCTGAAAAGTGAGTCGTTGAGTCCATTGATAAAATGGAAAGCCCCAGGACAAAGAATTCTGTTTTCTTGAACTTTGATGTAATTTCTGGCTTTTTGTTTTTTTAATTCCCAACTCCAGGGGTCAGCACGAGGGGCTTTTCCCAAAGATTTTAATACCTCATCATTCCTATTAATGCCTTGGTTTTTAAAACAGGTTGTTTGAAGCATGGGTTGGAAAGCAGCAGCTGGGAGGCAGGTCAAAGAGGGTAGATGGTCAGGAAACTCTAGAAAGAAAGGCAAGCCAGACCCGAGGAAGGTGATAGAGAGCAGGTGTCCAGGGAGAGAGGAGGAGAGAACAGGCAGTGAGTGTGGGCTGAAATGAGTTTCAGAGAGTTGCAAGAGATCAGGCAGCTAGGAAAGGGTTGGGTCTCATGACAGTGGGAAAGCAAAGGATCTGTAGTCCTTTTATTGTATGATTATTTAATGTCATTTTGACACCTCCAGCAAGTGCTGCTCCATAAAGTTCTTTTTAACAATTGCAGGTTTAACGTCTCTAACTACACAAGGTGGGAGCCCCCCTGCTTTGTTTATTTACATCTGAGGGAAAAATTGCAAGTTACAAAACCAGCTTTGTTTCTTAAGCCTTGTCTTCAGTGATGGAAATGTTAAGCATGTTACAGCAAAATGTTCTCGGCTTACTTACAAAACTCTGAGCTTTGTTAACTCACTTTCCCGGGGAAAAGTTTCCCCCACCAAAGAGAAATACAGACAAACATGTGTGAAAAAAGAAAACATGAAAAAGGAGAAGAGGATACTCCCTCTTCTGGTGAGGTAGCAGGTAGTTAAGAAAATATACTGTAAATGGTAAAGCAGGGTCATTTGAATTGGACTTAATTAGAATTGGTCAAAAATGTTCACGCAAAAGTTTTTTTTCATCTCCAAATGAGCTTTTTTTAAAAAAAAACACACACACATCCTGTTGACTTTTTTGATTGATCTTGCTTTTTCCAATCTTTTTCATATCATTTTAGTTGAAATTATTATTGAAAAAATTATAAAACATTATTGACCTGATCATTAGAATATTTTGTTCACTCAGAACCTATTTTTCAGTAAATGAAAAATTTTCATAATCGTTTTGTTTTCTATAAAAGATTGGTTAACAAAATCCAGGACAAGTTTTTAAAAATTGATCCATTTAAAACCCAGAAGAAAGAAAACAACTTCAATATTTGACTGGCCCATTTGCGGTCAGGTTAGAAAGGCTTGATTGGAGTTGCCGTTCCATTGTTAGACAAAGTTTTCTACCCCAGAAAAATGAGCAGGCAAAATGAAATCTTGGACCTGCTAAGGTATGTTGGTAAAATCCTGGCCCCATTGAAATGAACTGGAGTTTTGCCATCGACTTCAGTGGAGCCAGGTTTTCACTCTTAACGTTCAGTAGTTTGGACACCCATAAGCTGGAGTGGAAAAGAAAGAAAAGAACAGACACAAAACAAAAGCAAGGACAAGAAAAGCGCCTTCTGAGTTCATCTTGGGTTTTATAATTTTCCATTCTTGGAAAACTACTAGCCTGTTCACAGCCATCCTTTCAGAATTTTCCAATAGCTCTTAGTTCAAAATCAAGGAAACTTGAACAAACTCAAAACAAATCAGAGCCCAATTCTCAAAACAAAGTTCAGACAAGTTCCCAGCATACAATGGATAGTTCTTAGCATGACTCTGGTTAAATGATTTAATTGTTAAGGCAACAATTCATAGTGCATCGCCTTAAATCTATTAAAATCTCTCTCTTGGAAGTAGGATCAGAGGTAATTGTTAAGGAACAGGAAAGAGGAATTGAGAACATGCATCCTTAAGCTTAAATGACCAGATAAATCCATACCACCATCTCTTACAGACATACAGCCTGACTGTGATCTCACATCAGCTTTGCAGTGGTACAGCTCCTTTGGCTTCAGTGGATCTACTCCACATGTGCATTGGTGGGACTGCAATAACTTTCAAAGTATTATTCCATCTTCACACTGAGGAGAATCAGGTCCATTTTCTTTAAAAAATTCTGGACATCTCACTCAGCAGAGAGAGGTAATTTTATCTCCATGGAACACAAACATAAAAGTCTGCACAAACACCTGCCCTGCTTTCCAAAATCATCTGCTTCTTGACAGACTCTTTCACAACACATTGGCACCTCACTCAGAATCTGCTAGCAGTTTTGGACTTGGCTGCCTTTCCCCAGCTATCTACAGTGGCTGTTTTGAAAAACATTTCTGTCAGGTGTTTTGTCAGCAGCACATTAGTTTCAAGGAGCTGAGAAGGTTATTAAGTTCAGAGTGGCTGAAGACCTAACTTGCAGACTGCAGGGAGAGCACACAGTGAAGCTTGTTAAATTGCTGGCAAGTCACCAAAAGGGGGGGGGGAGGGGAAATCACATCACCTGGATCAACAAAGAATAATAATAGGCCAGATCATCCCCTCCTGCAGTAAAACTCTGCAAAGGGGGGAAGAAATTCCATTCCAGGGATGAGGTAGCTCCATCTGAATAAAGACCCAGACCCTGTGTCTCTACACCAATGTGAATAAAGAGTAGTGTCAGTGAGATTCATTCATTTACATTAGTGGAAAACCAATGAGCTCAAAATGAGGGCCAACAGAGCTTGGTTCTTCTGCTTACACTGAGAGGGGAAGAAGAGTGGGTTGTAGCAAGGAAAGCAGTTAACAGAAGTGTTTAAAATAAAGCAGAGCCCCTTCTTTATCTTACATTCTCTTTTTAGTTGCTTTTCCTGTTACAACCCCTCCTCAACACACACAGACTCACACACTTATTCTACACCTTTAGAGTTGTTGTGCAAAATGGGTGCAACACTTTGAATGCAAAATCAATGCAAGTGACACTGCTTTACAATTTACAGTGTATTTTCTTAACTACCTTCACAATGTGCAACTTGCACCATATAAGTCATACCCCATAGCAGCAAAAGTGCAAAGATTATGTTTTGCTGACACAAAGCATTTAAGGTTCAGTTATTTGAGTTTTAATATAAAGAATGTACATGGATCATACCTAGTTAAGGGCACAGTTATATATTCACTGAATGATTCTGACATCATGTATGCATGGTCCCTCCACTTTCATCTGTATGGGCCACTGCATTTGGCCCACAGACTTCCCTGGGAACAGCACTTACACAGCTCTGAATATGGTCCACGATTTGCAATTTATACTCATTTACTCTGGTAGCAAGTTCTGTCATTTTTTCCATAAGCACAGGCTGAACTCTAAATCTTATGAAATAATTAGGCAATGCTTGTTTGAAAAAGGATCAAACAACCCTTGACTCATGTTAAAAATGTTTCAAAAGTGTTTTGATTATGCAGAAATACATATTAGGTGTATATTCTATTTGCCTTCATTTAAGTTACATCCCACCTAAGCTTTCAATTTAATATACCTGCCTCCAAGTACAGTGAGTTATACAAACCAGATTGGAACAACCTACGCATTCTTTCCCACTGACGCTTCTAATTCAAAGGTGTACTCCTCTCTAAATACTCGCTCGCTTTCTTTTTTAACCAAGAATGGAAATAGAGGGGGTGAGGTGAATCACAGAAGCTAATTGAATTCGCAGCACCACATGGATTAAGTAACCCATTTGGTTTGAATATGCCTAACTACAGCAAAATCCAGCCTTGATCTGTTTGTTCTGTTATCATAATATCAAGTATGCATAAAGTAATATAAGTGCTTCATTTTACTTCTGTGGAAGGTCACAAGTATGCGCTGATTCTCCTCTCGCTCTCACAAGTGAAAACCAGGAGTAACTTATCAAAGTCAATGGAATTGCACCATGATTATATTGGTGGAAATGAGAGCCTATATTTTACTTACAGTAATGCTAAAGGTGATCTAGATCTGGTTGCATTATTTGTTACAAATAATCAGCTCCCTTTATAATTAGCAAATTATTCACAAGTGTGTCCTGACTTTCTCCAGAAATATTCATTATTTGTAAGTTTTCTTCCAAATAGTTTGGACAAATAATTTTTCAAACTATGGGTTGTTTGCAAACTGTTCCCTTTGCTACAATACACCCTTCGTGTTTTGTGATAGTTACTGAAGTGAGATGGCCCTGGGTCTGTTCCCTGACTGGACAATTGAAATGTTTGACACAGGAGAATAAAAAAATGGAGTGATTAGAGATTAATGCACTTTCCAATATTAATTTTTAGACAAATCATTATCTGTGCTAAAATGTGTGAAACTTTTAGGATTCACAGAAACTTTCCTAAACACCTAGCACTAGTACAAATACTTCTGCATACCAAATAATAGAAACCCATTAATCTTAGCAAACAGAACTCAATGTTTCCATTCACAAAAATTATCAGAAATCATGCGGGGTGGGAGATTACTGTTTGACCAGGATTAAGTTGAACTATGTGATACTAAAGTTGTGTGTTAGATGATTTGGAAAACTTGGCATTGGAAACTAGGTTCTGAAATATGAGTTTGCCTGAATTTTTTTTATGTGGATGCATCATTTTGGGTAACAATGAAGCCAACACAAGCTTAATGTCCCACTTAAACTCTATTTTAAAATTTAAATGAAGCACAGAGGTGAATTTCATACTTCCAGAATATGATTGCTACAATCATCACTTTCGTCAACACTCAGGTACCCTACTTCTATCACATGTCAAAACGGTCCTGATGATTCCTTTGGGGTGAATTTTAGTACTGTTGACAGCTGCCAGAATGACAGGCCTGGAGACTGAAAATTTACACACACACACACACACACACACACACACACACACACACGGCATAGTGTGGGGGAAGCTTGCACTGCCACTAGTTATGTTTTACCTAGTTTTAGGTAAACAGCTGTCAGTTCAGCTCCTTTCACTAGCTCTAGTCTAAATTAACTTTAAAAGATTTTTTTAAATTTAAAGGTTCTTAAGTTTGAGTTTTAGGAGAGGAGAACAGGATCCTTGGAGTCAGGGCTTGCTCTCATTTATACCAGTGTAATGTGGAGATATTCCATTAATTTCATTGGAGTGACTCCAGATTTACATTGTGCAACCAAGAGTAGACTGTGGCCCTTGGACTCTCTAGAGAATGGTGTGTCTTGGTAAACAAGGAAAGAGGGGTTTACTCTGGGTTTTACACTGGTGTGAACTAATTGATGTCAGTGGTGTTACTCTTGATTTCCACCTATGTTAGTGACAGCACAATGAGGCCAAAATTATTCATTATGGAGGATCATAGATTCAGAGAGGTTAGAGATGGATCTATCTGGAAAAAAGATAATTTGCCCAGTCATTGAACCCCATAGAGAAGGCTTGTAGGAGTCCTGTTTCATTATCAGATTTCTGTACATAACACTAGAAATAGCTCTCAATCAATATCCCAGATCTCAGAGCTGAACACCTCCCAAGCATCGAATGTGTTTGAAATTGGAACCAAGTCCTAGATTAGAATATTTCAGATAGCCCCCATCTTTATATAAGAACGGCCATACTGGGTCAGATCAAAGGTCCATCTAGCCCAGCATCCTGTCTTTTGACAGTGGCCAGTGCCAGGTACCCCAGAGGGAAGGAACAGAACAGGTAATCATTAAGTGATCCATCCCCTGTCGCCTATTCCCAGCTTCTGGCAAACAGAGGCTAGGGACACCATCCCAGCCCATCCTAGCTAATAGACATTGATGGACCTATCCTCCATGAATTTATCTAGTTCTTTTTTGAACCCTCATCAACTTGGCCTTCACAACATCCTCTGGCAAGGAGTTCCACAGGTTGACTGTGCATAGTGTAGAAAAATACTTCCTTTTGTTTGTTTTAAACCTGTTGCCTATTAATTTCTGCCTATTAATTTCATTTGATGACCCCTTTAATAAGTTGAACCACCTCCCCTCCACAGATCTAAACACCCAAGAACACGTTGAAATCTATGTCCAAATTTTTGTACCTTGAGTCTTCATGCTAAAGATGAAACAGCTAGAATGAATATAAAGGGGATTCTTCACTGAGGCTACTGGACACAGACAGACCCTGTGGTTCTCTCTAGTTCTATAGCTCCCAGACTGTCCGGTTTAGTTTCACCACTCACAGCTCCCTAAATGTCGGTCTAGATTAAGCAGTCATGGAAGGTATTGCTGACTACATGGCAGAGACTACCGCAGCTGCTTTTAATATTTAAAAAAATAGCCTTGCAGTCCTTTCTCTGGCAAAACTATAGTTCAAGTCAATAAGAGTTTTACTGGAGAGAAGACCGGTTGACAGAGAAGAGAGTACACTGCCAACAGGGTATTCTCTGGGTATGTCTTCACTGGAGAGTTAGCCCGGGATCTAACATGCGTGTTTACCCTAACCCCCTGCAGTCCACACAGAACCTCTTACCCAGGCTTGAGGGTGCTTTAAACCCAGGTTAGCATACACTGCTGGGCTTGAGCTTGTGTTTCTCCTCAGCCCAGGCTGGCAACCCATCTACATTGCAGTGAGGACACAGGCTAATCAAGTCCTCCACTGCATTCCCACAATTTCACCTCGACCATATTTTCTTGCTCTCTACCTCCTTCCTTCTTCTGCACCGGAAGTCACCTACACTAGCTCCGCATTTAAACCCCAAGTTGCCTGTTACAGTTCTGCTGTGGTTCCACGGATTTGAATAGACATGCCATGTGAGAAATCGTCCCCCCAGAGTGCTGTCTGCTGGCCAGAAGCTGCCAGCAGCAGCTTAGCCACTGCAGTTTAGCAGCAGCTGGCAGCAGCACAGCTTAGTACAGGGCTAAGAGCCACAGGATGTCCTGCCAAAAGCCTACCCCTGCACAGGGGCACTTAGTACAGCACCAGTGTGGGTTCAGCTACCTGGGTCTGGCACAGGGTAGGGGTCTGCACTAGGGAACGTTCTACCAGAGCTAGCCTAGCCCTGGCTCACCCTGCAATGAAGACATACCTTCCATGACAGACCCCTTGATTCTTGAACTTGTTCCCAACCCCAGTTTGAAAAAGCCTCTGTAAAGGTTACCTATTTGCTGTGGATTGAGGGATCACTGACGGTAGCGTTTGGGGTCTATTTTGCTACACTGAATCACCAGCTAGTTAGGTTCATTTACTTTCATTGCATATAAGCACTGATGTGCTCCTGGGTGATTATTCCAGGGTGGATTGTGATTCTCAGTAATTGCCCAGGTGCCTAGAGCTGTAAATAGGGATTTTTTTTGTTTTCTATTTATATCGAAATAAATAAATCATCAGCTGTATGTACCAAACCATCAATTTCATGTAAACTACACAACAGAAATCAATCAGAGAGCGCAGGCCCCAGTCTGCCACCATTTTTCACAGAAACTATTCTTAGATGTCTTACTGTTGTCCAAGTGGTTCGCCTTGATAATTTTTTCCGAGTAGTCAGATATACTGGAGCATTCAATCTAAAAAAGAACAGGACAAAGGAGAGCTTTGAGTTAAAGACTTCAGACATACTGAACAGAAATAAAATCCATTGAACACAGCAGAATCTGTACGAAACATGCACCATAGACAGCAGATAAATCAAAGCTTTATCTGCAGTCCCACCGTGGAGAGGGTGATATCTTAGCATGAAAACTGTGAAGTGTGTGTATTGTATGTGAAACTTTCTCTAAAACCATGTGAAAATATGAAAGAAAGAGGTCATGTGTAATAGACTGCATAGCACACATAATAATACCTTAATTTATCCCAATTACTTCAGAATCTGCTGGAAAATCTGTTACGTTCCTCCACCACCACCCCAAGAAAGCCAATCATTAAAAGAACTCAAGAGAAAGAATAGCATGTTGCAAAATTTCCAACACAGTTGAAAAAATATGCTTCCAAACTGTTCAAGTTGTGTCTACATCCAAACCATTTCAGTACTTGTCTGTTTCGAAAAGCAATTATTCATCAGTTCCATTATTTACCTACTTTGATAACAATGTGTACCATTGAAAGGGAATTCCGAAATTCACATATACTAAATTACTGGTGTATTTTATATACTTTTAAAACAACCTTCAGAATTCTTATGCCTCCAGGGCCACCCTCTAGCGCTCTCTTGTGTCCTATATTAAATGCTGTGCTGCTTCCCACATCTATTTTGGAGACTCACAGTCAGATTCTGCTCTCACAGGGGTTTTACATCCATGTGACTCCATTGGACCTGATTATCCTCTCATTAACATCTGTGTATTTCAGCATAAAACTGGAGACTCAAAGCCATTGACTTCAGCAGAGTTACTTCTGTAATGTGAAGGAGGTCTAAACTAGTCCTTCAGTTATTCCTTCCTGGCTTGAAAAATGTACAGACTACATCTTCAATAGCACCTGATCTATTCTGGACACACCTGAGGAAATGTGGGGCATAAGTACCTTTCCCTCTTTTTTTCTATTCTCCATAGTGGCTTTCCATCATCTCTCAACCCCATTTCCCAATCCGGGCAGCCAGGAGCCAGTTAGGCCCTTGGCACAAGTTACCATAACCACAGAGGTGGTTCCACTTATCTAGGATCAGTGGAGCACAGCACACTTTGGTAACATCCCCTGCAGCCCACCAATATGCCCCTATGCTGTAGGAGTGGAGCCTGGCTTTAAACCATGCCAGCATTCGCCTATGCAAAGGGAATGCCCAGCTGTCCCCTTGTGCTACCTGATCAGCACAAAGAATACGTCCAGACTACCGATCGATTTATCGGGGATCGATATATCGCGTCTCGTTAAGATGCGATATATCGATCCCCGAACACGCTCCCCGTCGACTCCGGAACTCCACTGGAGCGAGCGGCGGTAGCGAAGTCGACGGGGGAGCCGTGGCCGTCGATCCCACGCTGTGTGGACCCCAGGTAAATCGATCTAAGATACTTCAACTTCAGCTACGCTATTCACGTAGCTGAAGTTGCGTATCTTAGATCGATCCTCCCTCCTCCCCCCCAATGTAGACCAGCCCTTTTGGAAGTAGGAATTGTTTTTTACAAATCACACTGTCTTCCTTCCATACTGGAATGATGCTGAATCAGATCTAGGAGGGCAAGTAGAGCAGGTATTTAAAAAAAAAAAAAAAAGTCTGGCAGATGTGAGTGAAGTGCCTTATTTAGTAGCTGCTCTCTATACTAACCTGGAAAATGTACTACAATTCTCAAATTCTGTCAACGAATGTTCACATGTTCATATTCTATCAATAAATGTCCTTCCGTATTTATGAAAATATCACGACCCACCTACACCTTCAGCTCTGTGCTTGAAATTCAGACTGTCATAAGGTGGGATGTGTCTGCGACAAATTCTGAACTCTGCTTTGTACTGTAACCATCATTTTTGGATTAGGACATCCATTTTGTACTAGGGGCTGAATTCATGTCCAACCTTGCCCAAGGCAAGATTCCTATGATGAATTCTAGACAGCCACCCTGCCCAGGAAAGGTGCATGTTCCCTAGTTGAATGACTATAACTGAGAAGCCATGACAGAGCTATCTAGGGCAGTGGTTCTCAAACTTTTTTGATCAGGCCCCACTTCTTTGTGTCTGTAGTAGTTTACAGCCTCCCCTTCCCCCACAAGTACATAGACCACCACCCAGTTCTGAAGGCAGCACTGTGCCAGCAGCAGCACAGAAGTAAGGGAGGCAATGTGCAAAGTTATATTTGTCAATATCACTTTTCACAATACACCTAGTGCCCTATTGCCACACTTACTTTCTATGCTGCTGCTATCCTGAGGCTGACTGCTGGAGCCCTGCTGTGAGGGATTGAGTGTGTGGTGAGGGATTGAGTGTGTGGGGGTGGAGAGGAGAGTCTGGGAGACATGGCTCTGTCTGTCTCATTTATCCCCTCCTCCTGGATGTGCATGGCCCTTCTGCATGAGCCCCAGCCACCAGGGGCTGACAGCCAGAGCTCTTCAAAAACCCAAACCAAACCAAAGAAAAGCACATAGCTCGCACCTCCCTTGACACATTCCCGCACCCCGTTATTTGAGAACAGTTGATCTAGGACCATCAAATGTCATTGTCTCTCAACTGCCAGCCAATCCCATGGAACAATGGTCTCTCTGCAGGGGGTGTTCCTTGTTTTCCTGTCCCAGTGTCCCCTAAGGAGTGAAACTAGAAGCCAGATTGCCCTCAGCTAGATGGAACTCTGGGGGAGCCTGTGTAAGCAACTGGGGGGCGTGGGAGATCTGTGGCACTGGTTTCAGGGATCTGCGGAGTCCCATGTCCCAAGGAAGGACTAAGACAAGAGGTCTGTGCATGAGAATGTGCCCTACAGACCCAGAGCTAAAAATAGCCACTAGAGTAGCCAGGCTCAGGGGGCTTTGAAGCACATGGAACAAAGCTGCTGGATCCACTTACAACAGACTGGTGACCATCAGTAGGGGGACTGGCCCAAGTTGTAACACAGATCATAACGGGCTTTTTTTTGAAGTCATAAACACTTTAGCTTGCAATGTTTGTAAGTGCTACAAGAGAGAGACTTTTTCCTGCAGAATTTATACATTCTTCAGCTCGTTCCTGTAGAGCTGTTAAGTTCTGCAAAAGAAAGGCTGAAGCCTTTCTCCAGCAGAGTTCAAAACTCTGCTGACACTTCCAGCCTCAGCACATTTATCTGAAACTGTTGATTATCTAATTGAATTGATTATTTAAATAAATTTTAATGGCCCTTATTACTTGCAGATAATTAGCTAAGAAATAGTACAGTATAAAAATGAGAGAGTAAACTAATTAACCAAAATGCTATATTTGGAATAATGGATTCCTTTGGGTTGGAAAGAACCTTGAACTAGGTCACCTAATCCATCCTCCAGCATTATTATGGCAGTATTAAATTAATTATCCATTACCATCTCTCTAGGCAGCTTTATCTACTGACTGAGCTATTCTGAGACTTATAATAATTTTCCAGATATTTTACTTAATTTTCACATGCTGCAACTTCAAGGGACACTGCCAACTTAAAATTCACGTGTGGCAGAAAAAGTATACCTACTGTTAGAATTAGCACCTAAGACAACTGTAACTGAAAGAGACCAATTTGTTTAGTGTGTCTATTTGAGAGCACTTTTTGATTATGGTTGGTTGAACAGCTTCCTCTGTATCATGAGTCATTTAGTCAGTTTCTCCTTCATTTATGTGGGTGTTTTCACCCATAAGAAGGAGAAAGAAACATTTTCTTGAAATAGGAACTTGCATCTATAAAAACACAAAAATTTACAGGGGGACTCAAGGGTAGGTATTGTATTTGAAATGACTTAACTTTTTTTTTTTTTAAACTGACTAGATTTCAAGTTGAAGGTGTCCTTGTTTTTTCCTCACTGGACTAATGGGAATTACTGATCCTTGTCTTCTTTTAAATTCTCCTTTCTCATATTTATAGATAGATAACTTTCACCTCCGTCATATTTTCACCAGACTGCACATGCTCAGTTCTCTCCAGTTTTCCTCATAAGTCTTACTTTAAGTCTTTTAATGGGCATGAAATGAGGGGTTAAGAGTCATGGCTTCTGTCCCCAGCTTGGCCATTAACTCTGCCTGACCCCCATGATACCTCTTGAATTGGTTACAGAGACATCTACATGTTTAGAGGTTGCTCCCAGCCTTTCTAACCAGAGCTGTGCTGAGGACAGAAGTTCCTTTTCATGAAGAATTTTGAGATTTTTTAAATTTAGGTTCATTTCAGCTAGGAATAAAAATCAAAAGATTCAAAATTCTTCACATAGTAAAATTCTGGGGAAAAAACTGTTTTGGGTCAATCAAAATATTTTGTTTCAATTTCAACTTTTAAGAAATGGTATCATATTATAATATATAATGCAAAATAAAAACGTCTAAACAAAAAGTAATTCAAAACAAAAAATTGAAATGTTTCATTCCAGAAATGTCAAAACAGAGCACTTAGACATTGTTGGAACTTTCCCCCCCAGTTTTCTTCTAAAACAAAATTCTAGCCAAATCAACCCAATTTTCTAAGTATTTTGATTAGACATCATTTCAACTTCCAATGGAATATGGTCCCATTTCAGTTTCTCCAACCAACCTTAATTCTAACTCCATCTGTCTCTTCCCAGCTCTGCCTTTGATTTGCTTCTCAAATGTGAATTTGATCCCCTAAACCTTTCTTCTTTTTACTATGGATTCCCCTGATAAACTGACCATTGATTTGCATAGCTAAGTTTTAGCCCCTCACTGTATCCTTACCACTTCCTTTTTAGGAGTTCCACTCTTGCTAGCCTAGAACACAGGAGACTATGTGCTTTGCTTGATGTTATAATGGAGCCTGTGTGATATCAGTGGTTCCTGAACTTTACACACTTGCTTTCAATACCGTGGCAAGAAACCCAACAATTCTAACTGCACCACTGCACCCAGGAAACTGATATCTGGGTCATTTGTCCAGGAAGAGAGGTAGCATATACCCTCGTGCTAAAGAGTTAGAAGCATTCATTATGGTAACTTGCTGTTGCTCTATAATGTTTTCTGTATCATGTGTTTATCTCCTAATTTAAATAATACCCAATTAAACTAAGGTCAGCCATATGTCTTCATGTCCTAATGGGTCAATTCATAATTGCCTTTGCTCCCTGGTTTGGCTAAAAACACCATAGAATGTGGATAGTGTTGCTAAAGAAGATGGTTCAGTTTTGCACACCTACAAAACTGGAGCTGGTCTCAGGTTTCAAGGGCTAAGCAAGAACTTCAGTAGCTCATCACTAGCCCTCCCCAACTAGGAACAGGTCATACTCCTGCTCCCTTCTCTATGTTCTTATACCAAGTCACCCAGTAAGCTCCTGCTCCACCTCTGTACTTGCTTCCCTGGTCACACTGACCCTCCTTCACTTGTTTGAAAGGCATGGATGCTACTAGAAGGTCACTGAGGAAGAAGGCAGTGAGAAAGAAATACATTCAAGACCTTGAACTGGGAGACAAGAGGAGAACTAGATAAGTGAACTGGGACTTGGATGAGAGAACAATTAGAAATAAGAGAGTGTCGTTAGTGACTCTCTGACTCGTAGGTTAGGTGTGTACCATGGTTGACATTAAAAAGTCAGCATTTACCAATAATTCCCACATGCGCTACCTGAGGCACCACAGTTATTTCCTATTTTACATCTAGAGAAAAAAGCCCTGTGTGATAACTCTTTGAAAATGTTGGCTTTTTAACATGCACTAAGGCCCAGGGTGTTTGAGGCTCTTCACCACCACATAGGCAGCATAGAGTTCAGTTCTGTTCTGAAAAGTGGCCATAAAAACAGAATTGCATGGTGCTCCATCTTTATTGTCACTGGGGCTTCAGATCAAATGTGCTCAGTTTACAAGCAAAAATACGTGCTTTCTAACTGCCAGCCCTGCATATTCAGTCTAGGCTCTAAAGCTAACATTTTCAATAGTGGCTTCGAATTTGGCTGTATCCATTTTGCACTGCCCAACCTGACACACCTGGTGGCTCAGATTAGGCACCCAAAAATTGTGGCATCCAAAATCTAGGGCCACTTTTGAAAATTTGGGCCTAAGAGTCAAGCTGAGTTCTTTGCATTTCATACTTCATCAGTAAGGCTATGTTTTAGTCACAGGTATTTTTAGTAAAGGTCATGGACAGGTCATGGGCAGTAAACAAAAATTCACGGCCTGGGACCTGTCCATGACTTTTACTGTATCCCCGACTAAAACTTGGGGTGGGGCGGCTCAGGGGGGCAGCCCAGGGGGTGCCGTGGGTTTTGAGAGGGGGTGAGCTGGGAAGCGCAGAGGGGGGGAGGGGCCTGGGGGGGCGCTGCGGGTGCTGGGGGGCGTGGTGGTGGGGGCATCGCACATGTAGTGGGGGGGCACTGCGGGTGCTTGGGGGTGGGCAGGAGGTTGGCAGGCCTGGGGCAGGTTCCCTACCCAGCTCCTGGGAAGCGGCAACCTCCAGCTCCTACCTCCACATGCTGCCTCCACTCCGCCTCAAGCCCTGGTTCTGCAGCTCCCATTGGCTGAGAACTGCAGCCAATGGGAGCTGTGGGTGGAGGCAGCACATGGAGATAGGAGCTGAGGGAGGGGAGTTCCTGTTGCCCTTCCAGGGAGCCCCCAC
Source organism: Trachemys scripta elegans (assembly GCF_013100865.1). Classification (NCBI taxonomy): domain Eukaryota; kingdom Metazoa; phylum Chordata; order Testudines; family Emydidae; genus Trachemys; species Trachemys scripta. The sequence goes on from NC_048298.1 coordinate 130,852,698, forward strand.
TCCAGGTAAGCACCTCCCTGCACCCCAATCCCCAGCCCTGAGCCTCCCCCACCCAAATTCCAGCTGCTCGGGGTTAGGGGGGCCCGAGCGTGCCCCAGCAGCAGCTAGTACGACTGGCCCAAGGGCTCCCTGAGCTGCTCAGGTGGTTCCCGGGCCAGGCACACAAGCCGCTGCAGAAGTCACGGAGGTCACAGAAAGTCATGGAATCTGTGACCTCCATGACAAACATGGAGCTTTTTAGTCATTAGTAATAGTACAGATCCTTCACTTAGGCCCTGAATTACATCTGTCTGGGCAACCCTTTTGTCTTCAATGCACAGCTGTAACTAATTGGAACTTAGAAAACAATTTTGTCGACGGAGGAATAAAAGAAGGAATAAAATCCAGCTCTCTCTCACTGAGCTTTTTTGGCTCTGCAAGGCAAACAGGAGTGAAAAGCAATAAGAACTTTTATCAATCACTTTGAAGTCACCAGAAATAACTCTGAATACACAAAGGGAGCAGACCCGTTGAGTAAGAAGATACAACTTTTACATAATCACTTCTCAGAGTAGAACTGCACTTTAGTTTTCCCTATGGACAGTCAGGGCCGGCTCCAGGCACCAGCTTGTCAAGCAGGTGCTTGGGGCGGCCACTCCGGAGAGGGGCAGCACGTCCAGCTATTTGGTGGCAATTTGGCGGATGGTCCCTCACTCCAGCTCCGAGCGAAGGACCCCCCGCCAGATCACGATCGCGGCTTCTTTTTTTTTTTGGCTGCTTGGGGCGGCCAAAACCCTGGAGCCAGCCCTGTGTACAGTACATTTAAAGTAATCATTCCCTGTCTTGTCTGAGGAGTGGAGTAATGGATATGGAAAGGCTACAGATGCTTTCTGTTTCAGCTCCTTTGGTTGTTATGCACAGGGAGGCTAGATTGGAGGAATTTGTTTCTGGTGCTTTGAAGGTCCCAAGAACATAAGAAAAATCCGAAAAGGCAGCACACTCCCTATCAACTTTTCCAAGAGGAGCAAATGCTTTTAATGTTTGCATGAAAAAGAGACTGTTCCCCCCCCCCCCCAGGGTCAGTGCAGGCCACACACACAACAATCACAAGGAAAGACGAAACAGCTAAAAGAGGGATCCCTTCGCTCTTTTGAAAGGATGTCATCGGCCAGATCCTTAGCTGGTGCAAATGGGCATAGCTCCACTGAATCAATGGAGCGGCACCCATTTATGCCAGCTAAGGATCTGACCCACAATGTAAGGCTGTAGGTCAAAACAAGACATGGAAACACATGAAAAAAGAAAAGAAACCTTACGCTTCCCCCTCTTTCCTTCTCCAAAATAAAGTTGTTAGGAAAAATTCTTCTTACCCCGTACACCTTCTTGGCTCCTGCCTTGGCAGCAAACATTGAGAGGATTCCTGTGCCACTTCCAACATCCAATACAATCTTATCCTTAAAAACATGTTTATTGTGATACATGGAGTTTCTATATGTTAATGTGCGCACCTCATCCTTTAACATTTCCTGTGTTGAAAGAAGGCATCACATGTTTACTCATGGGGTAGGAGTCACTGCGTCATTAAAATTCAACATATTCACCAGCTGAAAAGTTTTTCAGCTTGTTTGGGACACAACCAGGATTCATTACAGATCAAGACAACTTTAAAATGCAAACTACGAAGAGCTGAAATAGTAAGAATCAGCATTGTCTCATTCGTCTACTCTTATTTCCCTCAAATATTATTTTACTGTTAAAAATGGTGACCAGAAATTATAGTCAATCCACAGTACTGCTGTGGGCATAGGCAAAAATGGTGCAAACCTCATCACTCTCCTCCCCTGTGGGGCTTTCTGCTGAGACCGCCACAAAGAATGAACATTGCAGTGGTTGTGGCCGTCTTTATAATACCTCCATACTAAATACTATAATACTAAAAGACACCTCCACAAGGAACTGGACTAAAACTAACTCCAATAGGTTTCACATAGGTCACCAGACAGACTGTAAAAGGTAATGACTGTCACTACTCACCTGGATATGACTTGGTGAACTAATAATACATAGACAGTGTGTTTCCCCAATAGGTGGGGTAGTTATTATTATTCCTCTTTTACAAGTTGGAGGTGGGGATTGGAGCACAGAGAGATTGAGGACTACATTTTCTATTGTCCAATAATTATGGGAGCCCATCTTGAGATTCCTAGGTGTCTTTACTTGGGCACCCAAAAACGAAGGCACTCAAGTTGAGTAGACACTTGTGAACATGTCAGCTCAACAGACTTGCCCAAAGTTTCACAGCTAATAGTTTCAGACCTAGGAATAGCACCCAAGTCTCCTGACTCACATTTTACTCTCCTATTCCCTGCATCTCACTGCCTCACTACTAGAAGGATCTTAGTTTCCAGTGGGTATGTGTGCAGTATCTAGAGCTTAAGTCTTGATCAGTCCCTTTAGGCATTCAGTTCCTTCTTCTGAAGTTGCCACTGATAGGGCCAATTCCTTTCTCACACCAATTTTACATAGGTGTAACTCTATTCACATCAGTGGAGTTAATCCTCATTTGCACTAGTGTGAGGAAAATCAAACAAATTGGGGAAATATTTTCAAAAACACAAGTGATTTAGACACCTAAATTCCATTTTCAAAAGTGGCTTAGGCACTAAGGAGCCACTCAGGTGCTTGTGAAAATGTTATCTATTATGTCTAAAAGGCAATAACTGTGATTACTCCTGCTGTCCTCACTGAATAATTTTAGGCAGGAGGATGATTGCGTGTTGAATGCCAAGATATATGAAAGCCCCAATGCCTAGCAGATGGAAGCACTAGTGCACAAGATTACTATACATTGGTTGCTTGTCTGTCTGGGCGGGTTACTTTCAAGGGGACTGGTTATATCCATAACTGTTGACGTGTAAGGGGACGTTTTCTCATGGAGTGTGACTTGATATAAAATACTGAAAAGGGTAGAGAGGGGAGTCTGATTCCACTTTGCATGAAGTAGGAGCTGCTGTGGCGGTATTAAGCCTGGTCCAATCCCCATGTTGCTTGTTTCTCACTACTCATCTGACACATTATGGCACCATTTAATGTTTCCTGAGCATGTGCTTTTAGGGCCTGATTTTCAAAAACAAAATATATTTTATTAATTTTATAAAATTTGACCTTAGGGATGAGATTTTCAAAGCTGCCTAGGGGATTTGCAAGCCCAACTGTCATTAATTGGAATGGGAATACAATGTCTAAATCCATTTCGTTGCTTTGAAAATCTCAGCCTAAGTATGGATTTAGCGGCTTAGCTTTAGGTACCCAGATTTGAAATATGTTCCTGTAACTCTTTATAGACAGAGAGGATGATGCATCCTTTGGTCCAAGCTGCTTGCAAGCCAAGGCCCAGATCTTGTCCTGCATATTTTTGCATGCCAAGGATGCTATTAAACTACCCAATAACTGTCAGAAGGAGGGAGGCAGTTGCACTGAAGTGGTAGCAACCTTCTTCCTCCCTTCCTGTGGAGAATCCCTTTTGTATGAATTATGCATATTTGGGACTTTGTGGATTTCAAAGGGGGAAGGGTTGTTAGGCAGGGAGGGGCTGCTGTCTCAGTGACTCTATACCAAACTTGTTCAATTTATTTACAAACATAAAAATATTTTTCTAACTACTACTCCTGAAACTCACCCTGGGATCTGAGAGACAAGCTGGGCTCTTTCTGTCTCATGTATCACTATTAGTATTAAAATTTCTGCTGTTCTAATATAACCCTTACGTACAACTGTACAATTCCATTGTCCTCACATCATGTTATGCCTTCTTCAATACCTTTTTGATCTCCTTCTCCCACATCTGTCTCTGCGTCTTCTTCCATAATGCCCCTTGTGCGTTGAGTGCCCTTCCAAAATCTATTTGTCAAGCTTCCAACCTGACCTCATTCAAATCACTATTAAAAGCTGCAGCATCTCCTACAAAATGCCTAAACCCTTCTGAACATGGCACAGAAAAAGATGTAACTAAGAACAGGAAAATTTCAAACAGCAACAAGACCAGTAGCCAAACAAAATACACAAGTGGTGGAAAAAACTCCCCCACAATGAAAAATCCCAACAAAACACAAACCAAAATAAAGGAAACAAATCCTAGTTAGTCACAGCTGAAAGGATGCCACAGACTTTGATGACCTCACTGTAATTACTGCATGGGCATTAAATGTAAATGACAGATTGCTCTGGAGTCCTTACCAAATTTTCCCTTAGATAAATGCTTGCATCTCCCATTGAAATCAATAGGAGCTTGGCATGCATGTCTGAAGGGAGAATATGGCCCACTGTATATTGTATGCAGCATCTATGTTTAAATGTTCTAGCAAAGAAAGAGCTAGCTTACTAAATTGGTATGTCCTTTCCATGGGGGTGGACCCATTCTGCAACGCTTATAGTCATGCTAAGTACCACATACTTAAAGGTGAAATTCCCTACTGTGCAGAGAGCCAGCACAAGTTCCATGCACCCCTGCCAGCCTCTTTTGAAGATTTAAATAATACATAGGCCTTGAAGGGGCCCTCTGCCCAGGGGTGGAGTTCATCATTAGCACTTAATCAGAGGAACCATTGCCATGAGTAAAGATTGCAGAATCAGGTCTTTGGCAAATTGGTGCATCCAGTAGGAAGGGGAAAAAAATCAACCATGAAATCACTGAAATCATGTTGCCCTTTCATATTTTTACCAAGAAACGAAAGCCTTACCTCGTGGATTCCAAAGTGAGCATAGGAATCAAAATAGTAATCCCTGGATGTCATTTCTTCTGGATTCAGAAGTTTTGCCATCTTGCCTCGGCCTGGGCAGCTCGGTTGCAAAGGTACATGAATGACCGATTGAACAGGCTTCGGAATGACAATAGGCTGAGGAGGCTGGGAAGGGCCACTACAGACCTAGAAAGATGTGAAATATTATTGCAACCGTCATTAGTCACAGAACATTCCTCTGCATGTTCATTGCTGTCTCTGTCTTACCAGCGATATTATTATTATTACAGTAAGTTAGCTTCAATGCAGGGGTGGCATGGTCCAATGAATGGAATTTAAGGATGGGAGCCAGGAACAGCTGCTTTTTAATCCTCTTTAATTTACTTGCTGTGTGGACCTTGGAAAAGTTCCTTGCCTGATTCTCCATTGCCCTGAACCTTGTGTAGTCATTTACAACAATGCAAAGAGGATGAAAAGTGGGTATAAAATGCTAGCACTGGTGTGAGTGGAGAATTCTGGTGCGTTCTTATGTTCATCAACTTTGCACTTATGTCAATGACTATACAAAGTGCAAGTCAATGGAGATTTGGGTCTTCTCTTTTAGCTTTTTCCTCTGTAAGACTGTGGCAATAATCTTTACCATCCTACCTCATAATATGTGAATTTTGGTAAACAAAAAGGGTCCCTGCACAGAAGAGCTCGTAGTCAAAGGACCATCCTACAAGATACTGAACACCTCCTGCAAGGAACTGGGAGTTCTCACTTCATCTGAATGTTCAATGTTCAAAGAAACAGCGGCCGGGGGCTGAGCAGGATATGTTACCCCTAACTTTTACTCTTCTGATGCTGATGGCGTGCTCAGCATGGATATAAGACTCATGTATCTCCACTCCCCCACAATTTTCTGTGTAATTGCACCTCTTTCAGCATAATTTCAATAGGGACCAGAGGGCACACATCACTTCACAGGATCAGACTTGATAGTTACAATGAGTAGAAAGGATGTATGACTACAATACAGAACACAGAATGTTGCATTAACATTATATCTGGAAAAAGTCATGGAGGATGTGGGTTCTTAAATATATCTCCATCTTTAATTCTAGCATGAAGCAAAATTCTGAACAGTGAGAAAAATTAGAAGAGGCATCAAAATCTCAGAGGAATGTGAAAGTTGCCCTACCATTTATGGATCATCACCATTAATTTATTTGTACAGAAAGCTAGGGAAATTCCTCCACCTAAAATATTCCATCCTTTTTCTACTTGTTCTCAGGTTTAAAATTCACTAATTCCCCAGCCATGACTTCATTTGGTGCAAACTCTGCTAGATATTTTTTTTGAGGTTTGAATTATCATTTGCAGTTTTGTGTTGCAAGAGATCAATCACTTGTACTGTCTCTGAATAGCACCAATTAGCCTAGTTTAACTTACTTTGATAAAAAAATGACTTTAACCTTTCTTTCCTGGCTCATGTATAATTTTAAACATGTCTTCTTTTGATGGTTTCTTTGGTCCATCTGTGTAAAATGAATAGTAATAACTTGCATTCCTGCAATGCTTTCATCCTGAAGGATCTAAAAACACTTTCATCATCGAAGCTGGAGATGGAAAAGACCTAGCTCACCCAGACCATCTCCCAGCCACTGCAGGATTGTTCCCTATTATTGGTTTGTTTTAATAGTCCCAAGCAATGGTGCTTCAGCTACTTCTCTAGGGAGACTATTCCACATAAGATTTCATTAAGAATTTTTCATAATAGTTATCCACATTTTTCTCCTCATAATTTCATCCCATTACTCCTAATTATACCACCATGTAATACCCTAAACAATTCCTTTCCCTCCTTGGTGTGGCACCTATCAAATGTTTGCAGACTGTAATCATATCCCTCTACCCCATTTGCTTCCTAAATCAAGTTCTCTAGACCCAAGTTCATTTTGTCGCTATTCTTTGCACTTTCTCCACTTTGTTACTGTCTTTGAGGTAGTGAGATGCTCAATGCAATATTTTATGGGCAGTTGCACAAAAGCCATATATAGTACAGGAGAGAGAATCTATCACCCTTTTGTTCAATGATGTCATGCATTTTGTATGTGAAACCTAAAGGGACACTGGCCTTTTTTATGGTCATAGTGTAAATTCATGTCTAATTTGCTGTCAACTGGAGATGCTTATCTATAAGGAGCCAATATGGCCTTATGGTTAAGGCACTTAGCATAGCTCTCAGGAGATCTAGATTCAATTCCTGAGTTTATCTCCAACTTCCCATGTGACCTTGGGCAGGTCATTTAGGGTTTGTCTATATTAGGGTAAGAGGTCAAGATTTACTAACCACAAACTTTTTCCGTAATGTAGACACAGAAAGGAGGGAACCTCAACATTCCTGGTTGGAGAGAGCTGGTCTTACACCAACTGGTTCCTCTCTTTACAAAGGAAATGACAGAGCACTGCCATTCTCTGCAATCTCTCACAGAGCAGCCACTATATTTTTCCTTTAGATGCTGCAACTGTTTTTTGGCAAAGGCCTGTATATCCAGACAGTGCCAAGTTAATAACTGTTATCATGCTATTGAGACTGCATTATTTCTGAAAATTTGCACTTTGCATTACTAGTACACCGGAGATTTTCCAAATGAAAAAGATATAAATATTGAAGCACCTGGAATAAGCACTGTCATCACTTCTGCAGATGATATTGTAGTACATGGCTATGGGTTGGAGAAGAAGAATAATCTTGTGACTGGAACTCAGGAGACGTGTTCTGTTCCCAGGTCTGCCATAGACACTATGAGTGATCTTAATCAAGTCAGCTAATTTCTCTGTGCCTCAGTTATCCATTTGTCAAATGGGGATAGTAATAATTCCCTACCTCAAAGGATGTTGTGAAAACAAATTCATTGATGTACGTGAGGCACTCAGATACTATGATAATGAACACCATAGGAAAGCCAGTGAATGCTACCAGAACACTGGAAAACAAGGAAGAGGAATATGTTGAAAGAATGTCTATTGTCTTGGAAACAATAAAGTCTGCAAGTCTGAAGCTCAGTGAAGAGAAGTGCTTGCTGAACCAGAAACAGCTAGACTTCTTTGGACATGTTATAAATGCTCCAGATGAAAGCCAACCTCCAGAGTAAAGCCATTAAGGAAAGGCAGCTTACTGAATCTATTCTAGAACTGAAAAGAAGCCTAGGTTTGATTTACTAGCTTGGCAGATGTATATCTAACCTGTCAGAAACAATACATCCTTTGACTAACTCCTGAGAAGGGCAAGCACCTGGATTGGAGCAAGCACCAGAGCAGGCATTCTACAGAGTCGAACAACTCCTATCTGAAGCCCCAATACTTACTTCCTATGTTGCTAGTAAGCCCAACCATTATAGGTATGGATGCCACTGAATATGAATTAAGGGGACAATTACTGCAAGATCTTAATAGTCTACTGAAACCAGCCGCATACTGCTCCAGAACACTGATTAATTCAGAGACCTGTTGACATCCAAAATAATATGGTAAAAAGCTACCCCGTGAGTCATCCATCAATGTGCCCACCTGCAGAGGACACTGTTGTTTGGAGACACTTGAAGATGACCTACAACCAGGCTTTCCAGTGTTTGGGATTTAAGTTTAAAAGAAAGGGTGAAACAAGTTGGTCCTGTCACTTCTTTGGCAACATTGTTAAAGAAAACACTAGGTAAGATATATTGAACCTAATACACATGCTCAGGGTCATATTGATCTCCAGATTTGGGGTTGGCAAGGAATTCCGCCCCCCCACCCAGGTCAGACTGGCAGTGACCTTTGGGGTTTGCTTTTCCTTCCCTCTGCAGCACTGGGTGTGGAATCTCCTGGTAGGATTATCTGTGTATATCTCACCTAATCAATTCCTTACCATTGCAAAGGCCTTGACCATTGGTGGCACCTTGGTCTCCCCTGTTCTCTGTCTGTAGCACTTAACAGTTAAATTTCCTGAGGATTAAAATGCTTTAGTCTAACTGAAGTCTTTGGGATCACTATAGAGCTGTGCTGGGATAAACAAACCCCACGTGGGACAATATGGGGTTAATGAGCTAATGTGGGCACAGGTGGCTCTGCTCCTTTGCATGTGTGAGAAATTTTAGTCTTGGAGTGAGGAGCTTAAGAGGAAGAGTTCCTGCTAATTGATGGCACACCAGGAAGGAGAGCAGGCCTTCAGTGCTCAGCTCCTGAAGAGAGGGCAGACCAAAGGCACCCAACAGTATGCTCTTCTTCATGGGCCCTTCCTGAGGAAAGGGATGGCCGGATGCTGACACACCTTGAGAGGGAACCATTCCCCACTTTTACCTGTGAACTCAGTTTATTTATGTTAAGTCTCCTTGTTCTTGTTAGTTGACTACCCCGGAAGGGGCAAGACTGTAAAGTGACCTGGCTGGAGGGCCAAGTCACAGGAAGAGGCAGATATCTGCAGGCCCAGAGCATTGGTTGGCAGGTGGTACCTGATCAGAAGAGAGCTGCTATGCCATGCCTGGCCATAAGGAGGTGCTAACATTGAGTCAACCCTTTCACAGGGGTAACTGGGTGAAACTTAATAGCCTGTGATATGCAGGAGGTCAGACTAGATGATCTACATGACCTTTTTATAAAAAAACTGGGGAAGTACAACCTAGATGGAGCTACTATAAGGTGGGTGCATAACTGGTTGGAAAACCGTTCCCAGAGAGTAATCAGTGGTTCACACTCAAGCTTGAAGGGCATAGCAAGTGGGGTCCTACAGGGATCAGTTCTGATTCAAGTTCTGTTCAATATCTTCATCAATGATTTAGATAATGGCAGAAAGAGTACACTTGTTTGTGTACGATACCAAGCTGCGAGGGGTTGCAAGTACTTTGGGGGATAGGTTTAAAATTCAAAATGATCTCGACAGTTTGGAGAAATGATCTGAAGTAAATAGGATGAAATTCACTAACGACAAATGCAAAGTACTCCACTTAGGAAGAAACAATCAGTTGCACACATATAAAATGGGAAATGACTGCCTAGGAAGGAGTACTGCAGAAAGGGATCTGGGGGGTCATAGTAGATCGCAAGATAAATGAGTCAATGGTGTAACACTGTTACAAAAAAAGAAAACATCATTCTGGGATGTATTAGCAGGGTGTTGTAAACAAGACATGAAAAGTAATTCTTCCGCTCTACTCCACACTGATTAGGCCTCAACTGGAGTATTGTGTCCAGTTCTGGGTGCCACATTTCAGGAAAGATGTGGAAAAATTGGAGGAAGTCCAGAGAAGAGCAACAAAAATTATTAAAGGTCTAGAAAACGTGACCTATGAGGGAAGATTGAAAAAATAGGGTTTGTTAAGCCTGGAGAAGAGAAGACATGATAATAGTTTTCAAGTACATAAAAGGTTGTTATAAGAAGGAAGGAGAAAAACTGTTCTCGTTAACCTAGGACAAGAAACAATGGGCTTAAATTGCAGCAAGGGCTGTTTAGGCTGGACATTAGGAAAAACTTCCTAACAGTCAGGGTGGTTTAGCAGTGTAATAAATTGTCCAGGGAAGTGGTGGAATCTTCATCATTGGAGATTTTTAAGAGCAGGTTAGACAAACACCTGTCAGGGATGGTTTAGATCATACTTAGTCCTGCCATGAGTGAAGAGGATTGGACTAGACCTCTCGAGGTCCCTTCAGTTCTATGATTCTATAATTCTATCTATGGTCCTCTCTGGCCTTACACTCTATGAAACTAACATGTCCTTTTCCTTCAGTGGTCTCCAGTAGCATGGAGCCTTATGCCTGCAGAGTCCCTTTGAAGCCAGCAGGATTCTTCATGGGCCTAAGGCTCCTTGTTAGATCTTGTTGCATAAGTGGAGCCTTACTGAGTATACAAAAGACTTTGGCTGAGATTTTCAAAGCCACCTATAGGATGTGGATGCCCAATTCCCATTAATTTTCATTCATTAATTTGAATGAGACTTGGGCATTCAAATACTTGAGGCAGCTTTGAAAATCCCAGCTTTTTCATGCATCACCATCTGACTCTGCAGCGAGGCAAGAAGGAGTTGGGGGATGGGAAACATGCAAAACTCTTTTAATTACTTTCAATTTTTAGGATACTGTGAAGAAAATTGAGGTGTGTCAAGAAAAAGAAAATTAATTTCCAAGGTTACACAAGTCCTGCTCTTCCTTGACATTACCATGGAGATAGGGTCTTGGAGACTAAGATTCAAATCTTGAAGAGAAGACTGATAAAACTGATGCTCAAACTGCAATTTTCTTCCCTGTCAAACTCTGTGTTATTTATGAATACAAGTAATATATTTCTGTGGGTACTGCCCAGGCTAGGGATATTTTATATTCAAAAAATCCTACACCATCATTAAGAGAGAATCAAACTGCTAATGGAGTTAGAGTTTGATTTGTAAAAATTCAGACCATTCAAAATTCTGTGTCAAATATTTCTGTGGGTTCTGAATTTCAATGAGCCAGATTCTCTCCTGTGTCAGGACCACTGGAACAAAGCAGGCCCAGAAGGATCTCCCCAGCACAGTGGGGATTATCACTTAGTTTAGCACACAGTCACCATAGCAGATCCTGCAATGCAGCTTTCCCTGCAGTGGGGAAACGGCTCGTGACCAGGGATGGATGGCAAAACTGGGGCATCCTGGTGAACATTGGCTCCCATGATGGCCTCTTGGGGCCTCATTAGCAGATGGCACAAGTTATGGCAACCTTTAGCTTCTCTGATTTATGTACTGTGGGGCCCAGACTGGTCCCAGGTTTAGGGGAGTGCAAACCCCTCCTGAGTTTTGTTGAGTGCTCCTTGGCCTGAGCAGAGTACCTCAGCCATTGTCTATACACACTGAATTTTTTGTGTCAGGGATTTATTTCAGTATTTGAAGTGCTCAGGTACTACAGTAAGGTGTGGTTTGAAAATCTACGTAGATTATAGATATGGAATCTAATCTAGACAGACAGACAATATTCCTTGGATGTGATTATTTAAATGTACCACCTATTTGGCAAAGTTTCATTGATTTTTAAAAAAACAGGGCCTTGAAAATCTTGGCCCAAGTGTTTCTTGTCTTTTCTCTGTTCGATTCTTCTTACTGCGTTTAATTTGTAGCCTTGGTTTTTCTGTTCTCAAATCTAGGACTAAAGGGCCTGACCCTCAGCTGTAAATCCACTAATTATTCCAGTTTACCCCAATTGGAGTTCTGGCTCCATATGTTTATGTAAGTTTTGTGAAAAATGCAGATCTACCCAATGTTAGGCAATGTTAACAATTTCTCAGGAGTCAAACCGACCCGGTAGAATAGTTGGGGTACACAGCTGTGAATTACAGGTGCTTGGATGTAGCTTACTACTTACTACACTTAAGTCACACATTTACCTGACTTTTTTAGCTTGAGTGCCAAACTGCCTGGAGAGTAGGTTTGCACAACATCAGATGAATTTGTTATGGACAGCAATCCACAATTTGTCAAAAAGCAGTCATGTCCTTTATGAAAAACTGTAACTTTGACTGCATTGTAACCATATCACATTATCCCCAAGCTAATGGTGAGCCTGAGAGAGCTCTGCAAACTGTAAAGCATGCTCTGAAACAAGAGGATCAATTTTTAGTTTTCCTCAGTTATAGAATATAAATGCCACCAAGTATGGCCCAGGCCCAGCACAGCTGAATCTGGGCAGACAGCTGGGGACACCAATTCCACCCTATGTGGCAAAATCCCAGACAAGCCAAAGCAAAAGATGCATATAAATTTCAATTTGATCAGGGCATGTCTGACATACTGGGACTTAATGGGGGCTAAAATTAGACTGAGAAGGGATGGGCAGTGCCTACTATTGTGCAAGATTTGTAGGTTCTACACTGTCAAGTCATGCACCTTCCACCTTTACTACACAGGAACTAGAGACAGGACTAGCGTACAAACTCCTTTGCAAAACTGTCCAGATCATCAAGAACAAATGAGGATTGATTCTTCCTCAGATGTTATGATCAATACTTCCAGAAGAAGAGTGATCAGGAAACCTGAGCATAGTGGAGACCACAGGTCAGATTATGTCCACTGTCCAACCCCTACACATTTGCACAAGGGATGGAGAGGATATAAAGAGCCTCTCCCTGGAAATTAAACTTTCATTATTATTATTATTATTTCATTTCATTATAACTTTCACGAGACAGTATCAAAAGCCTTACTACAGCTGAGATATATCACATTGACTGCCTCTCCGCTAGCCATGAGGTTTGTTACCCTGTCAAAGAAGGATATTAGTTTGGTTTGACATGATTTGTTATTGACAAATCCATGCAAACTTACATATCACCTTATCTTCTAGGTGCTTACAAATTGATAATGGAACAAATAATCTTTCCAAGTATCAAAGTTAAGCTGACTGGTCTGTAATCCCCTGTGTTGTTTTTAGTCCCCTTTTTATAGCTAAGTATTATATTTGCCCTTTTCCAGTGCTCTGGCTTTCTCCAATCCTCCATGAGTTCCCAAAGATAATTGCTAATGGCTCAGAGATCTCGACTGCCAGTGCCTTAAGTATTCTAGGATGTCAGCTGTCAGTTGAAGACATCTAACTTGTCTAAGTAATTCTTAACTCTTAATTCTTTTAGCCTCAGGTCCTGCCCCATTTACACTGATGTTCACTATGTTGGTTGTCCAATCACTACTAATCTTTTTAGTGACAGCTGAAACAAAAGAGGTGTTTAACACTTCAGCCATTGCTACATTTTCTGTTATTTTCTTTCCCTCCTCATTGACTGCTGGACCTACTCTGTCCTTGGTCTTCCTCTTGCTTCTATTGTATTTGTAAAATGTTTTCTTGTTACCCTTTATGTCCCTAGCTGGTTTAATCTCATTTGTGCCTTGGCCTTTCTAATTTTGTCCCAACATGCTTCTGTTTGTGTTTTTTTTTTTTAATGTATTCATCCTTCGTCATTTGACCTACTTTCCACCATTTTTAGGACTCTTTTTTGAGCTTCGTGTCATCCAAGATCTCCTGATTAAGCCAAGGTGGTCTTTTGCCATACTTCCTATCTTTCCTATGCATTGGGATAGTTTGCTCTTGTGCCCTTAATAAGATCTCTTTAAGAAACTGCCCGCTCTCCTGAACTCTTTTTTTCTCTTAGACTTACTTCCTATCGAATATTACCTACCAATTCTCTGACTTTGCTAGAGTCTGCCTTCTTGTCCATTGTCTTTATTCTGTTGTTTTCCCTTCTGCCATTCCTGAGAATCATGAACCCCATCATTTCAGGATCACTTTCACACAAGCTGCTTTACACCTTCAAATTCTCAGCCAGTTCCTCCCTATTTGTTAGAATCAAATCTAGAAAGGCCTCTCCCCTAGTCGCTTTCTCCATCTTCTGCAATAAAAAGTTTTCTCCAAGCATTCAAGAACTTGTTGGATAATCTGTGCCCTGCTGTATTATTTTCTCTCCTCAAAACTCTCCTTTGCCATGATAACTACATAAGACTTGACAATGGCTAGGCTGATAGCAATGCATTGTCTCATTTTTTCCCTTCTACAGCCCCATCCATCTGTATCAATCTGTTGTCTCTTGCCTTATACTTAGATTGTTATCTCTTTGGGGAAGGGACTGTCTTTTTGTTCTGTGTTTGCACGGCACTTAGCACAACAGGGTCTTTCTCCATGAGTAGGGTCTCTAGGCACTGTGGTAATACAAATAAATAATAATAATGTCAATGCCGAATGCTTAATAGGTTTAAGGAAAATGTTAGACAGTTATATGAATAAAAACTCCACATGGGATAAAAATTATAAAGGATATAAAACTCGCATTGTAGAGCATAATCAATCCTTAACTGTTTGGTATATAGAAGAAATTTCCCCTGTATAGCAGGCTATTCTATCACTATCCATTGTGGGATTTTTTTTAATGCACCTTCCTCTGAAGCATCTGTTATTGGCCACAGTCAGAGACAGGATACTGGAATAGATGGATCATTTGTCTGGAATGGCCATTTCTACCAAGGTAATCAGAGAGATTTCAAAATCCAGTATAAATATGTGCACAAATATGTTTGTCTCCCTTTTGCTTTCAGTGAATGGTTTTCCAAATACAAACGTCCTCACCTGAACATTCATGAGTAAAAGGAGTTGCAAATACCAGCAAAGCAAATTGGTGATGTGACAGTGTGTATAAACCATGCACTAGAACTGAAGGGGTCAAAGAGCAACTCTGGGCTCAGATGACCCCCACCAAGCCACACTCACAGAGCAGGCTCCAGCTGGAGGTGGAGTTTAAAAGGGAAGCCAGGTAGCTCAAAAAGGGGCTGACAAGGCAGGGAGAAGGACCTGCCCTGGGACCTCCTGAGTAGGGATGCTGCAGAAGCTTATCTTTGAAAAGAGGGGCCTACCTGCTGGGCCCAGACAGATTGAACATAAAGTTAGTACCTTTTTCTATTACCTTTATGCTACAGACTGCAAAACTTGGACAATGGAGTTGGTGGTAGGAAGGAGCCCAGGGATGGCAGCTTTAAGGTGCTCCTGAGTGCCACCTTCAGTAACCTGCCCTCGGCTAGAGCCTGGTGGAGTGGGAGGGCCCGGGATCCCCAATCAGCCCTCCTCCTTACTAAGAAGGAACTCACCCTCAACCACTATGCGATGCTTCCAACAAGCGCCAGCCATCACAGGTAGGTTGAATTCAACCCAATAGTCACCATTTTTTTCTTGCATTCATCCAGTTCTAGCTTTGACTTCTATCCTTTCTGACTACAATGTCTGTCTTATGCTGCAGGAAGTGGATTAATTAGAAACTGATGCCAATCTGTTAGATTTGAAGCCCTGTGAACCTCATTGGGGATGAGCTTTGCCTGACTGTGGGGAGTATGTAATGGGCTGGTTAAGGTCCCAGTTCTGCTCCCATTGAGTTCATATGGCGTTTTTCCATTGTTCAATTCAGCGGACGCAGGCTCTCTATGTCGACCTCTAGTGGACAGTATGAAATCCTAAGTATGACTGATAGCTATCAGAATTTATTCTTAAACTCAAATACAGAGGCCTGAGTTGTAGGAGTCAGTAATCCTGAAATTAATCTCTGACAACCACTGTGGGTGTGGGTGTGTATACACGCACACACAATATGCAGCACACACATAATATGCAGCATATGGATTTCTTACTTTCTGATGATCACATGATGCAGGGGTCTGAATACAGAGAGAAGGAGAATGAAATAAATGTGTGTTATAAAAGTTGTGAAGGAGTCCAGTTACATTTGTGTAGTGCTGGATACTATGATGCTTTGTTTCAATGCTCCAGTTTGCTCAGGAATGGAGGCTATATATATGTGTCAATCAGTGTACCTGGGCTTTCCTGATTTGGAAACACCACCCATCCCTTTTAGTAGCATGTAGCCTCCTGCCTATAAAAGAGTGAGGTGGAGGGTGGGAGGTGGTAAATAGGTTTTTACAGGCACAGCCATGTTAACAAACCAGAGCGCTGCAAATAAACTTGGCTTGCTAAGAAGTGGACACTGGAGAACTGGGGATATTTTGTAGATGGGAGCTAACTGCCTGGTTGCTTGACAGCCTTGCAATGAGCACATGGTTTCCAGTGCTAGAATATTCACCCACAAGCAGGACTGGCATTTTCACTGTACCAAAACACATGTTGTGTTTTTTCTGGAGAAATGCCTTGGGGCTAGAGGTGTATGGCTAGGGATGGCAACTTTTTAATCTCAGAAAACCAAACACCTGTGCCCTGCCCTGAGGCCCCAGCCCTGCCTGGCCCCTTTCCTGAAGCCCCACCCCCCGCTCACTCCATTCCCCCTCTTCTGTCGCTTGCTCTCTCCCACCCTCGCTCACTTGCTGATTTTCACCAGGCTGGGGCAGGAGTGTGGGGTGCAGGAATGGGGTTTGGGGATGCAAGAGGGGACTCCAGGCTGGGGCTGAGGTGTTCAGTGTGGGAGGGGACTCCGGGCTGGGGCAGGGGTTTGGGGTGTGGAAGGGGGTATGGGCTCTGGGCTGGGGTTGCGGGCTCCTGAGTGGGGTCTGAAATGAGTTCAGGATGTGGGAGGGGGCTCTGGGATGGGGCAAGGGGTTGGGATGCAGGAGGGGGGGTGCAGGGTGAGGGCTCCAAAACAGAGTTTGGGTGCAGAAAGAGGCTCAGGGCTGGGGCAGGGGGTTGGGGTACGAGAGAGGATATGGGGTGCAGACTGTGAGTGGAGCTTACCTCAGATGGCCCCTGGAAATGGCCGGTATGTCCCTGCGGACGCTAGGCTCAGGGGTGGCCAGGTGGCTCTATGCACTGCCCCCGCCAACAGATGCCACCACCACAGCTCCCATAGGCCACAGTTCCCAGCCAATGGGAGCTGCGGAGTCGGTGCTCAGGGCGGAGGCAGAGTGCAGAGCTCCCATGGCCATCCCTCCACCTAAGAGCAGGAGGTGCCGGCCACTTCCAGGAGCCACACGGAGCCGGGCTGCCCGGGTAGTGAGCCTGCCAGCCCTGCTGAACTGGCAGCACCGCCAATCAGACTTTTAACAGCCCAGTCAGCAGTGGTGACTGGAGCCACTAGGGTCCCTTTTTGACCGGGTGTTCCGGTCAAAAACTGGACACTGGCAACTCTATGTATGGCAACTGAAGCGAACTACTGTCTGCCTTCGTTAAAAAGGAGGCCCAGGGAGCTCCATATTTATACTAAGAAGCTATTAACACTAATTGCACAGCCACCACCACCCCACACACATTTTCTGCAAGATGGCAGAGGCTGCGACAGGCTGTGCCTCCTGGTCTCAGACAGGGTTATGGTGATGTGCAACATGACGATACACCTCTTAGCCCCCTCTTCCATTCTCACAGTGCTATCCCCTTCTTAAGGCTGCTCTGCTCTTAACCCTGCTGCAAAAAAAAAAAAAAAAAACAGAAACCTCCCACCTTTCGAGTTTCTCCTTCAGGCAAGGGAGGGCAGAGTTTGGTGCGATTGCCATTCTTTTTAATTAATTTATGAGAAACGGAGAGATTCCAGTGATGAGGGTCATATAAGTATCTAGATAAATTGATCAATCATCCAGGGAACAACTTCCATTCTCCTTTGATCCCTTCCCGAAAATGTGAGGCGGCGACAGTGAACCACCAGGCAAGCCCTGCTGTGTGCATTTTGCATTAATAGACTTCCCCCTGAAACACCTGGTGCTAAGGGGTTTTGACAGGGCCAGAAATCCCAGAATGGCCTGTTTTATGGCATTTCATCCAGATCAGGTAGTACAGAAGTAATCAAGGCAAAAATGTTAGGGGGCAAACGGCCTGGACCTCTGACAGGGTATTAGAGTTCATCTTGATTTGAGAGGAGAGGTTAGAGTTAGGTTGGGGTATTTTATTTATATGTTTTTGCCTGTCCTTAGAAAGTGAGAAAGAAGGAAAGACGATAGCCCAGTTTTCCTCGTGAATCTAGGCTACAGCCTCTGGGAAATAAAGAGCATCTCCAAGTTTAACATAATTT
This sequence comes from Trachemys scripta elegans, assembly GCF_013100865.1. Classification (NCBI taxonomy): domain Eukaryota; kingdom Metazoa; phylum Chordata; order Testudines; family Emydidae; genus Trachemys; species Trachemys scripta. Next base: position 130,870,881 of record NC_048298.1, read on the forward strand.
TAGTTCACATTTGGGTTTCAGAGACCAGCATAAGGGGAAGAATGTCTCTGCTTTATTAAAATGCATCAGGTGTTCCAGCTGATTTTTAGAATGTTGGTCACGGTCTCAGGGAGTCTAAAAATAAACCATATCAATTGCATTCCCAGGCATTCACTGCAGAGTCACCTCTAAATCTGGTACAGACCATTGTTAGCGTTAAATGTATATTACTTGCACAGATATTGACTTTTTAATGTCCCATCTGGCCTGGTTCCTGCTGATCTTTCAAGGGCAAGTGCTCGTATACCACCCAGCAATTACACCATGTTATCCCATACTATATAGGGATCAAATCCACCCCACAGCTCCAAACTCATGTAGCCAGGCATGGCAAAGGGCTTATGGAGGTGTGATACTCTCGGACCAGCGTGGTGTTTTGAACCGTGGGAATTAGTCTTCCCTCCCTCAGCCCACGGATCATAGAATCATAGAACTGGAAGGAACCTTAAGAGGTCATCTAGTTCAGTCCTCTGCACTCATGGCAGGACTAATTATCTAGACTATTCCTGACAGGTGTTTGTCTAACCTGCTCTTAAAAATCTCCAATGATGGAGATTCCACAACCTCCCTAGGCAATTTATTCCAGTGCTTAACCACCATAACAGGAAGTTTTTCCTAATGTCCAACCTAAACATCCCTTGCTGCAATTTAAGCCCATTGCTTCTTGTCCTATCCTCAGAGGTTAAGAAAAACAATTTTTCTTCTTCCTCCTTATAACAACCTTTTACATACTTAAAAACTGTTATCATGTCCCCTCTCAGTCTTCTCTTTTCCAGACTAAACAAACCCAATTTTTTCAATCTTCCCTCATAGGTCATGTTTTCTAGACCTTGAATCAATTTTGTTGCTTTTCTCTGGACTCTCTCCAATTTGTCTGCATCGTTCCTGAAATGTGGTGCCCAGAACTAGACACAATACTCCAGTTGAGGCCTAATCAGCGCAGAGTAGAGCAAAAGAATTACTTCTCGTGTCTTGCTTACAACACTCGTGCTAATACATCCCAGAATTATGTTCACTTTTTTTGCAACAGCGTTACACTGTTGACTCAGATTTAGCTTGTGGTCCACTATGACCCCCAGATCCTTTTCTACAGTACTCCTTCCTAGGCAGTCATTTCCCATTTTGTATGTGTGCAACTGATTGTTCCTTCCTAAATGGAGTACTTTGCATTTGTCATTATTGAATTTCATCCTGTTTACTTCAGACCATTTCTCCAGTTTGTCTAGGGCATTTTGAATTTTAATCCTATCGTCCAAAGCACTTGCAACCCCACCCAGCTTGGTATCGTCCGCAAATTTTATAAGTGTACTCTGTATGCCATTATCTAAATCATTGATGAAGATATTGAGAACTGGACCCAGAACTAATCCCTGTGGGACCCCGCTCGTTATACCCTTCCAGCCTGACTGTGAACCACTGATAACTACTTTCTGGGAATGGTTTTCCAATCAGTTTTGCTCCCACCTTATAGTAGCTCCATCTAGGTTGCATTTCCCTAGTTTGTTTATGACAAGGTCATGCAAGACAGTATCAAAAGCTTTACTAAAGTCTAGATATATCACGTCTACCGCTTCCCCCCATCCAAAAGTTTCGTAACCCTGTCCAAGAAAGCTATCAGGCTGGTTTGACACAATTTGTTTTTGAGAAATCCATGCTGACCATTACTTATCACCTTATTACCTTCTAGATGTTTGCAAATTGATTGCTTAATTATTTGCTCCATTATCTTTCCAGGTTCAGAAGTTAAGCTGACTGGTCTGTAATTTCCTGGGTTGTTCTTATTTCTCTTTTTATAGAGGGTCACTATATTTGCCATTTTCCAGTCTTCTGGAATCTCTCCTGTCTTTCATGACTTCTCAGAGATAATCACTAATGGCTCAGATATCTCTTCAGTCAGCTCCTTGAGTATTCTAGGATGCATTTCATCAGGCCTTGGTGACTTGAAGACATCTAACTTGTCTAATTAATTTTTAACTTGTTCTTTCCCTATTTTAGCCTCTTCTTATCCACCTCATTTTCACTGGCATTCACTACATTAGACGTCCAATCACCACCAACCTTCTTGGTAAAAACCGAAACAAAGAAGTCATTAAGCACCTCTGCCATTTCCACCTTTTCTGTTATTACTTTCCCCCCCTCATTGAGTAATGGGTCCATCCTGTCCTTGGTCTTCCTCTTGCTTCTAATGTATTTGTAGAATGTTTTCTTGTTACCCTTTATGTCGCTGGCTAGTTTGATCTCGTTTTGTGCCTTGGCCTTTCTAATTTTGTCCCTACATACCTGTGTTATTTGTTTATATTCATCCTTTGTAATTTGACCTAGTTTCCACTTTTTGTAGGACTCTTCTTTGATTTTTAGATCATTGAAGATCTCCTGGTTAAGCCAGGGTGGTCTCAGCATCAGCAAAGCTACTTTTCAGTGGCTGCTGCAGTAGTCCATTTTCATTGCCTTACTCCTGCTTTGTTGGGGGCACTTGTTAGAAGTTGATCCACTAGCCCCCCAGCCCCACTCCTGCCTGCCCCTTTGAGTCCCAGAGCATGCAGAATTGGGAGGAAGCACTGAAGAACTCGACTGCAGTATGGCCCTCTTTGCTCCAGGGCAGCAGCACACCAGTGCTTTCACAGCACCCAGACACCTTAATGACTAATACGGAGGGAGCTGGATTTGGCCCTAAGGCCTTTAGACAAGTTGATTGCAGCCACTGGTATGGCTATTAATCCTGACACTTCATGTGTTTTGTGACTGATGCCCTCAGTTGCCCCCTTTCCCTTGGGGCTGGATTGGCACCTAGCAGTCAACTTAGGTAGGAAGGAATGTGTAATTGTGCTTCCCCAGGAGCAGAGCAGCGACTAAATTGTGATTCAGTCATGATCCAGTCCCTGTTTCCCCTTTCTCCAGGAGGAATTAAGTATCTCCAGCTGTCTTCCTGACGCATCGTACTTCTGCGCCAGTTCAGCAAGTAGGAGCCAATCCTCTGACCCTTCTGCTTCTGCCTTGCCGCTTCCCATCCATGTGCCCAAGACAGCCCCCCATTGGCTGCCCCGGCGGCCACAATGCAGGTAGCCTGCAGAGGAGAGTAAAAAGTACACAGGAGGCTCCACCCACTCCTCTGTGCCGGCATCTAGGCTGGCTTACTACTGAACCTGTGTGCCAGCGCTTGGTACCCTGCTGCTGTCCCCTTGCCATTCACTGGAGTGTTTGCTAAAGTATAAAGGGAGCTTGGGCTGCCCCAAACCCATTTCACAATTAGACAGAGCAGCCCAGACTCCACCAAGGGTTAAGCTTATATACACAGGTAGTTAGCAGGAAATGACTTGTACCACCAAGGTCTTGCCCTGGTAAGTTATACAGTTGCCTGCAAAGTTTGGGAGCCCTCTGAACTAGAGACAGCTGAAGTCTTTTGTCATTTTGGGCTATAGCTGCATGAATAACCCAGATAATTCAGTGCTCGGGGCTTCAGGCACATGACTCCCATTTAAGCTAACAGGTCACAGTTGGGTGTAGGGCTTGGGAAGCCACTCAGGCAGGGAATTCAGCTCTTTCTGAAGGAAAATGAGACTTAAGGATGAGGTCATTCCAGAATCATAACACAAAGATAAAAAGCTTTCTAGTTGTATTAGCATTTGTTTTCACCTTGTAAAACACAACAAGCCAGAGATGACAAGTTGCTGTTCTATGGAGTCTAGCAAGTACAGACATTAATGGGACTGACACGTTTTATTCCCCTTCAGGTGAAGGGAGACTTTCACATGTGAAATTTCCTTACAGCGCCTCACCTCACCCAGCACACATGGCTGCAGAAGCGGCAGCAGAGGTCATTAGCATCTGTACTGACACCACAGTTGAACACAGTGAGGAACAATGCTGAACTGTGCGGTATAAAAGGTTACGAGGCTACATATGAAAAACGGACTCAGAGAAATTTAACAGAGGGATTCAAATATTAATTTAGATCTGGCTTAATAGCTTTCTTATTCATGACTACTATCATTGCTGATGATGTCCTGAGGTGCCAGCTAAGATCAAGGCCCCATTGTTTTAGGTACTGTACAAACATATAGTAAGAGATAAGCCCTGTTCTGAAAAGCTTACCCTCGAAATAGATGAGACAGAGAAAGGGTGGGAAGGGAAACACTAAGGACTTGCCTCTTATTTATGCTAAGGCCGCTTTACCTGACAGGATTAAGGTGCCTTAAATTGGTAATAAAGCACATTTACATTTACTTTAAGGCCCCTTTGCACTACCAGAGTGATGTAAAATGGCCTTAGTGTAAATGAAAATCAGGATCTAATATTTAAAGTAACTACTTACTAATTATTAGTAAAAGATAAGCAGAATAGTTTGGCAGTACAAATTGTTTTCTTACATAAGCAGTAAGGGTCTGATCCAGTGCCAGTCAAAGTCAGTGGAAGTCTTTCCATTCACTTTAATAGCAGATAGATCAAACTCTCAAAGAGAAGGCATCACATGCAGAAGATGAAAGACTACAGTAGAAGCTGAGACAGTGAAGGACGGGTAAATACACATACTATACTCTTATATTTATTTTTAACCAGTTCATCCCACTTCATTTTGATTTATAACTTAGGGGCCCATTGCAAACCCTAGCTGTTCTTACAAATTTAAAAATACAAACGAAAAATCACTAAGGCCTGATTCAGCAAAGCATTTGAGCACATGTTTTAGTGTTAAACGTGCTTACATTCCATTGACTTCAGTGGGATTTAAGCATGTGCTTAACCTAAACGCTTTGCTGAGTGGGAGCCTAGGCTGTGGCAGACCAGGCAATAGTGGAAAGTAGTGGGAAATGAATTCCAGAGCTGAGGAGCTCTTCCTTCATATTATTCATTGCTTAATCCAATACAGGCAACAATATCATTCCATTTCTCGTAATACTTTTATTCTTGTCAATCACCTTTCTATTTTTTTTTCATTTTCAAATAAATTGTACTGCTCATGAAAGATGTCAGCCTGATAGCCCAGGAGGATAAAGTCCTCAGTTTATCCATTGAACAGGTATGGCACAAGCAGTACCATCCCACCCCACCAGAGTACCTCAATTCTGACCTGAAGGAGAACCCCTTGGAGTAAGAGGAGAGGTCAGACTCACATTCACTCCTTGGCTTATGCTCAGACAACAAAGGGACCAATTTGGTATCAGCTGTCTTGATGGCAAACACAATATCAAGGGCCCAGTTCTATGACCCTTACTCAAGGGTAGTCTTTACTTATTCAAATAGTCTCATTTATTTTAATGTTATTACTGAATAAGCAAGGAAAATGTGCATGAGTAAGGGATGCAGAGCTGGGGTTTCATTATATTTCTTATAAGAACTAAAAGTTAATGGGCCATAGACGAAATATATTGCAAAACCCAGATTAGACATTGTCACAGATCTGATCGGGTGCCCCCTTCCAGGCACCCACCAGGCTGCTGTGAAGGGAATCTAAGCCTGCAGTGTTTTAAACCTCTGGAGGCTGAATGAAGTCCAGCCACTGACCCAATCTTGGGGTCCCTAGGCACACTCTCAGGGTACAGAATTTATATTCTGAGAGTTGGAACCTGCTGACCAGCTGCCCAGACCCTGAGCACAATGATGACATTCAGACTTTCCCATTGCTTAAACACACCCACTCCCAGAACTCCACCCTAAAAGTGTGATGCTTCAGGTTTACCTTTTAGCTCTCTCTGGAGGCACACAGTAGTTATGAAGCATTTAATAAAGACACTCTGCACAAGTCTAACACATTATTGCCCTTTCACTTAATCATCTAAAGCACATATGCATACAGATCATATGGAATCTAACCAATATGCTAAATGCAGTGCTCCTCACTAGCTCACCTTTCTCTTGGGAGTCTCTGGGAGTCACCTGTGTCCAGGAAAGCAGTCAGGGTTTCCCTGCTTGATGCAGGCTGCTACATGCTAGGTGGCTTCTCCTTCATGGAGTCTCCTTCCCCAGTTTCTGTGACTTTGCTTTCTCCTGCCGAATGCTTCCTCTTCCTGTCTGGCCCCTTCTGTTCCTGTGTGTTTCCTTATTTAAACTTCTGCCTGGACACCTGGCATCTTTTGTTCTGTTCCTGGTAAATTTCCACTGCTCATACCTTCCCCCACACATACACAGAAAGATAAAACTGGTTTTCCAAGGATGCAGCAAATCTTTAGAGTGACTGTTGTTGGTCAAAGCATGGTTGTTTAAAGTTAACAACCTTCCCATAGTATCAGTTCTAGGAAAAGGTGACACAACCATACTAGCCGATGGAGGACAGACATACCGAGAGGTATTCATGATGCAGCAGATTTTCATAACCACATTGTTAGTCTATAGACCTGTTTGTCAGCCTGAGATAGAATTTTGGGTTTGATTTTTGATACACTTATATCCTTACTAATATATACGAACAAAGAACAACGACATTGTGTGTTGCATTTCCCACACCCAGATGGGGCTTTTAGTACAATGAGAAAAGATAAGGAATAGAGCTAAAGTGTTACTGGGTATGGTGGGAGTATAATATACGAGTGTACATTTGAAGACTGCCTCAACTCCTATTTCAAGACAAGGTCAAGCAACCAGTCAGGAGGGGAAAGATGGGAGGGGGGGAAGGTATAAGAAACACTAAAAGGCCAAAGAAATGCCTGTCATTGATCATAGCACAACCTCACTCCTTACCCCTCCCATGGGATACAAAAGAGGTGGTACGAAGCCCCCAGACTCACAACCCCCCAAAACGGAACATGACCATAAATTGTAAGGGTTGGGACCAGGGGTGTGCACTGCAGGTATATTTGGGCCTGCTAAAAAGGAGGTGGAAACAGGAACACTGTGAAAAAGGCTCTGTGGTGTCAGAGCTTTGGATATGCTTGCTTGCAACTAACCCCAATAAACATCGCATTGCCTGCACTTCAGACTTCCAGTCTTCTGCTGTCTGTCTGCGTGACAAGAACCAGGGGAAGGGGTGAAGGGAAAACCCCTAACAGACATTTCATAGTAACTCCATAATATCAAGCAGAATTGATAAGCTGTACAGAAAGATTGCCACAGACACGTTTGTCTCCTTAAAGCCCAGAGTAAGAGCCCTACAGCAGACCACATTGTCTCTTAGTACTGAGTGAATCCAGCACTACTACGAACAATGGAATTCTGTTATGAAAATCACATTGGGGTGACCCTAACTAAATGACCACTATGTACAGAGCCATAAAACAGCGAGGTTCCCAAACCAGATGTACAGAAGCCTCCATCTAAGGAGAACTCAGTGAGTTTATGCTAAGGAGGGTCAGCCAGGCTGTAACTGTGTGCCCAGGAGCTGTTAAATACTTTACCTGCAGGCAAGAGCTACTTAGATAAAACAATTCTTCCTTGCATTTGAAAACTACAAAGAAAATATTTTCAGTTTGTTCCTACACTGCTCCGTGGAGGAAATGGCAACGAGTGCCCTAGGGATTTCTGGCTAGGTTGAGCTATGGGATGTACGTTTTTCCAGAGGAGGTTGCTTCATCGGCTGAGCTGTTGTGATGCTTCTGAGAGTACTGAGCTCCCTGTGTCTTGTACATTTGCCCCCGTCTGTGATCGTTCTATTTGTGAAAGGGGAGCCCGACAATCTGCTTCATTTTTAATGTGATTTGTGGATACAATCTTCCAGGCACTTAGCAAGGCTTTTATGCATTGACCTCTGAAAGTCATTTTGCATCTGATACCCCAGCCACACTCTTCCCATGCCATTGAGATTCAGACATCTCAGAGTGATAGCTGTAGGACCTAGGACGCATTTATTCCCTGTAGGCCTGTATCTAGCTTTAGGACTGGGAGGGAAACTCTCCACTATCTCAATTACCTATCATACTTCCCAGAAATGCTTTCATTTTCTTTCAGATTTAGATTCTGATGTAGATTACCCACACAGGAAGAGACTGAGGAAAGCATGGATTTCCCCACTCTGATTTTTCAGCCTATTCAGGCCAAATGAGATTGGGAAGGAGAGGAGAGTGGAGGAATGACAGATCTTGAGCTGTGGCCTAAGAGGAATTCAGCATACTGATTTATACAGCTCACTGAAGCTTCAGAAATTTCAGTTCACAGACACTGACTACAAGCCCCACACTTGTCAATTTAGTCTGGAAAAAAAAAAAAGTCAGCTCTCATATTCAGAGCAAAGGCACTGAGACCGAAGACACCTGACCCGTCCTTGTAGGACTGTGGCTCTCCAAGTCAAAACATATTACTTATTCATGCAGAGACTGCCTGTAGTCTAGTGGTTAGAGCAAGAGTCAGGACTCCTGTGTTTTAGTTTGGGCTCACTGTGTGTCCTTGAGAAGTCACCCAACCAGTGCTGTTCAATTTATTCATAACTGATCTGGAAAAGGGATAAACAGTGAGGTGACAAAGTTTGCAGATGATACAAGATTACTCAAGATAGTTAAGCCCAAAGCAGATTGCGAAAAATTACAAAGGGATCTCATAAAACTGGGTGACTGGGCAAGAAAATGGCAGATAAAATTCAGTATTGATAAATGTAAAGTTATGCATCTTTGAAAACATAATACCAACTATACATACAAAATGAAGGGGTCTCAATTAGCTGTTACCACTCCAGAAAGAGATTTGGAGTTACTGTGGATAGTTCTCCGAAAACATCCACTCAATGTGCAGCATCAGTTAAAAAGGGGGAACAGAATGTTAGGGACCATTAGGAAAGAGAGAGAGAATAAAACAGAAAATATCATAATGCCATTATATAAATCCATGGCACACCCACACCTTGAATACTGCATGCAGTTCTGGTCTCCCCATCTCAGAAAAGATATATTAGAATTGGAAAAGGTTCAGAATCATAGAATATTAGGGTTGGAAGAGACCTCAGGAGATCATCCACAGAGAAGGGCAACTAAAATGATTAGGGGGCTGGAACAGCTTCCGTATGAGGAGAGATTAAAAACACTGGGATTTCTGAGTTTGGAAAAGAGACAACTAAGATGGGATATGATAGAGCTCTATAAAATCGTTAATAGTGTGGAGAAAGTGAATAAGGAGGTGTTATTTACCCCTTCACATAACAGAAGAACGAGGGGTCACACGATGAAATTAATAGCCTGATAAGAAAAACAAAAGGAAGTACTTTTTCAGCACTGTCAACCTGTGGAACTCATTGCCAAGGGATGTTATGAAGGCCAAAACTATAACTGGGTTCAAAAAAGAATGAGATAAGTTCATGGAGAATAGGCCAAGATGGTCAAGGAAGAAACCCAGGCACTAAGTGTCCCTAAGCCTCTGACTGCCAGAAGCTGGGACTGTACAACAGGGGATGGATCATTCAATAATTGCCCTGTTCTGTTCATCCCCTCTGAAGCAGGGGAGGGCAAACTTTTTGGCCCGAGGGCCACATCTGGGTATGGAAATTGTATGGCAGACCATGAATGCTCACAAAATTGGGGTTGGAGTACAGGAGGGGGTGAGAGCTCTAGCTGGGGGTGCAGGCTGGGTGGGAGGGGGATCAGGGCTGAGGCAGGGGGTTCGGGCATGGGAGGGGTTCAGGGTGCAGGTTCCGGGCGGCGCTTACTTCAATCAGTGCCTGGAAGCAGTGGCATGACCCCCCTCTGGTTCCTATACAGGGGCACGGCCAGGTGGTTCTGTGTGCTGCCGCATCCACAGGCACCGCCCCTGCAGCTGCCATTAGTCGTGGTTCTGGCCACTGGAAGCTGTGGGGGTGATGCTTGGGGTGGGGGCAGCGTGTGGCGCCCCCTGGCTGTCCTTATGCGTAGGAGTCAGAGAGGGGGTATGCCGCTGCTTCCAGGAGCCATGCGGAGCTGCAGCACACACGCGCAAAGCAGCCCCTCACCCCACTTCCTGGCTGGAGCACGGGAGCGCGGCAAGCACCAGACCCCGCTCCCCAGTGGGAGCTCGAGGGCCGGATTAAATCAGCTGGTGGGCCAGATGTGGCTCGTGGGCTGTAGTTTGCCCACCCCTGCTCTGAAGCATCTGGCATTGGGCACTGTTGGAAGACAGGATACTGAGCTAGATGGACCATTGGTCTGACCCAATATGGCCTTTCTTATGTTCATCTATCAATGTGAGTACACAAGCCCTGTAAGCTCTCTGTGCCTCAGCTTGTCCATCTGTATTGGCTATAACGACACCGGCATCATAGGGTGCTACCAAAATTAATTCATTATAGTTTGCAAAAGGCCAGAGTGTAACAGACCCCTCTGTGGAGAGTGAGGAGGAGGGAGCATGTGTAAGGAGCTCCCCCATCTTGTGCCCATGTGAGGGTCGGTTACAGTTACAGTCCCCACAGCTCAGGGAAGGAGAGGGACTTCTGTGTCTCAAAAGGGGCAGGACAGTGGCTGGCCATACCAGGAGGATAGTGCAGCCTGTGTAGTCCCCTGGGTACTGGGAGGTTTGAGAAGAAATTATCCCTCCTTGAGGTACAATCCCTCCCCGAGTTCCTCATGGGGCAACGCAGCTCCACACCCCTCCCTGCTTGGGCCAGTGCCTAAAAAGCACATTTGGTCCCAAATGTTTTAAGATGCTCAGATAAATAATTGCAAATATTACAATGTGAACCTCTGATCCTGTTGAGGGTCATCTGTCGCTATTTACCACTGAACTGTCTCCACCGTGAGCTTTGTTGCCTTCACTTTCTTGCTGTTCTTCTTCTTCTAGACAGGACTGGGTATTTTGCCTCAGATAGCATTTTCCTTGATGCTGACTCATTAGGCAACATATGTTACTACATGCTGACAGAGTGTACACTTGGCTGGGGCTGAATGGGAACTCCTGGCCTGATTTATGGAGGCAATGTAGAATTCTATGTCCACGGTGAAAATAGCAATCTGTGACTGTCCTGATGGGACAGCAGTGTGTTTTATTGCATCTTTCCGCTGAAGTTAAATGGGGAATAACCAAACAGCCGCTGAAGAAGCAATTACTGTGCCATAAACCAAGGTAAGTCATGAAATATGTGCTATTCTGAGATCATGCACCTAGGCACGTTAAGTTAACTTCAGCTGAGAAGCTACCTCTCGATAAGCCTTTGATCATCAGCGTGAGAGAGACCACAGATGGTTTGTGGGACAGCTGAAGATTTAGGGTGGCTGATTCTTGTTTTAGCTGAACTGGTTCACCCAGTCCTGCTTATAATAAGAAACTAAATCCTTGAGCATATACAAGAGGGGGATGATCATTTCAATCAGTTGCTGCAGCGAAAAGGTAGTTTAAATGATTACACTGATGAATGGGCCCAGGTGGCAGTCTTGTAGCTTTCAGCCACACCGCTGTGTAGAAGGTGGTGAAGGAGCTGCAGCAAGCAACCCGGATGAAATGAAGGGAGGCAGTGGGCCCAGGGAAGGAACAATGCCTCCTGCAGCTCCCAAGCAGGGGGAGTAAGTCTGTTGGTACAGCCTTTCAGGGTCCTGCATACCCTCAATTGCACCCTCAGTCATCTCGGTTTGTCATTGTGGGATGCGTGGGTCCATAGTCCTGATTCCTCCCACTTGTTTATAGTGGCACGGGTCCTGCATAGCCCTTTCTCAAGACTGCACGGATGGCAACTTTGGCTATGTCTACACAGGGATAAAAAACCCGTGGCTAGCCTACATCAGCTAACTCAGGCTTGCAGGGCTTGGGCTCCAGGGTGGTGAAATTGCTGTGTAGGCATTTGGGCTCAGGCTGGAGCCCAAGCTCTGGGACCCAGCCTGAGCCCGAACCTCTACACAGCATTTTTGAGCCCTGCAACCTGCACCCCAATCAGCTGATCCAGTGCCATGGGTTAGATGTACCCGTTGGAGGACTGTACTGTGGGTGGCTTGGTGTAGCTCCTTACACCTTCCCCTCCCTTGTGCGTTCATACAAAGGCCACCCAAAATAGTGCCCCAGAATTGATACAAAGTCAAAACAGAATCTAGAAAAGATTTCTGCCTAAAAAAGAAGTACAAACCTAGAAGAAAAAAAGGTAATGTAAGCAAGTGAACAGAAAAGGTATTTGCGGCAGAAAAATCTTTGTAACTGGGCTTTTAATCAAATGAATTCAGCGTTGATGCTTGTGTAGTTAGATGGCTGACTTGAAGACTGAAATTCTCTATTTCAGTGTTTCCAACTCTCATGATTTTATTGTGAATCTCAGGATTTGGGGTTTTTTTTCTCTTACCTGATCCCAGGTGCTGAGCTTTACCTGAAAATCTCAGCTTTTATATTTTTAAGTACATTTTTAAGCCTTCATAGTTGAGGAGAAAAGTTTGAAAACATGACTAATAAAAAGTCTCCAGTATTAGATGGCCAACAAAAAGAAGCCAACATATATTGTTTTTAAAATCTCATGAGATTTTGTTTTGTTTTTTTATGGCAGATGTTGGCAGTGCTCCTCTTTAATCATAGAATAAATGCAGCATGGTTAGCAGCAGTGTAAACTTTCTCAACACACTGCCCAACCAGTGTGTAAAGAGAGGGGACTTCAATCTCTCTTGCCCAGTCAGCCTTTGGCCGCTCCTAAATATTGCCAGGATAAGTGCCAAGAAATGTCCAGTGGTGATGGTGGTTTTTAAAATGTCCACCAAGAACTAGACTAAGATCATCAACTTATTGCATGGGGGCTACCAAACAGCAATCACTACTGACATGGGCGGGGTTGGAAAATGTATTTACCACTCCCCTGAGCCATTAGCTCATCTATGAAATTGTGTTTGATAGACACTATATGGAAAAAAATAGAATGAAAAATCATTTCTCCCTTTAACCTGCTGCTGGCTGTATCACTGAGTTTTAATCTGCCAAATTTTATATCACAGAATCATAAATAACAGGTTCCCAAGGGGATCATTTGTGTCACCCCAATGCTACTCATGTCTCATTCCCACTAATATACTACCTAACTTTTTCCCAGATCTCTGCACAGTGTTCAAAGCTATTGTAAATTAACACAGAAAATGGGGGAAAAATAAAGATGTTATTGAGACTGAGGATTGGGGTTTTTCTGGAAATGTATGGGTCCTCTGGGATCTTGTCTCTACAAATGTTTCTCTTGTTCGGAGAATGATTGGCAACTGAGTGGGGCAGAGGAGGGGAAACATCAGTGAGCACTTTCTGAATTGATTGCGTATTTACAATTAACTGGGAAAAAGAAGTGAGAAGAGGAGCTCTCTATTAGGAACAAGATTCTGAAACAAAGAGTAGACGAAACACTACTAAATCTGGACTCTATATCTTATTGCATCCAACAAAACTGTGTTAAAGGAACATTAAGGTGGCAAACTCAAGTGCTCAAAAGTTAGCAAATGCTCATTCAACCTTAATTTGGCTCCCTTGTGCATATGCATTATGATACATTCTTTAGTTACATGATCACATACAATTCTTTCCACACCACCGCTGCCTCATTCAGTGAATAGGTAGCTATTCAATATTTCTTTTTATCCTCCACATTCTTTGTGTGGTCCCAGACCTTATTTAATGCCCTGTATCCAACACCTGCACTGAGCACATCATCATTATTATTATGTATTAAAAGCAACTGAATGGGTCTTATAATGGGATATATCAGGCAACCTTAATTATAGGCAGCACTACCAGCATTGCCTATAACAAATGCTGGAGGAAAGGGGAACCAGGTCTGGGCTCCTAAGAGAAGAATAAATCAGCCCGCTTCCCCAACCTTTAGAGTCCCAGAGAAAAATCTTCATTAAGCTGAAATTATGGCTCTGCAGAGGTGTCACACTGCAGAAAAGGCCTTAAAGGAATGACATTGATTCTTTTTTAAAAAAAAAAACTCACCCTTTGGAAAGCCTGGAAATACACAACTAAAGTTCCATTAAAAAATTAAGACACATTGGAAAATATGAAAATGCAGAGTTAGTCACCCGAGCCTGGCAACAGCACAAATAGATTGAAACACGCAAGCCACACTGTCAGAGCATTCTGTAGAAACCTTAAAGTAGCAGGGAGAGGGGTTCTCCAGACTGGAAGGAACTGCAGATGGGTTAATGTCACTCCAGCCTGCCTTAACTATCAAACAGATTTTCCACAGGGCTTTGAGTCAGGGAATAAGTTTTGCAAAACTACCATGGATGCCAAATGCTGTGGTCTGATCACATTAATGCAGCAACCACAGAAGTGGATCAGAGTCAGCATTACTCCATCCAAGGCGGTATTCAGTCTGTAATAATCATGATGCAAACAGGCCACTTTCATATTCTGTGAAAGATAAAAGGAAGTGATCATTTACTGACTTAAAGCAGAGAAGGAGAACTGGGATGAATAAAAGGCTGGTATCTCCTGCATTAGACCCATAGTTAAAGATTAAAGGATGTAAGAAAACGAAAGAGCATTCACTCTCCATGTGGCAGAAACTATGCCTTAGGCTTTCCAGCTTCAACACGGAACCTCACCATTGAGTGAACTAGAGAAATATGGAAGAGCAAGTTACTGAAGAGATAGCAGGTACCATACCATGGTGATCTCCCAGAGGACCAGTTCCAAAACACAAAGATCCTGGAATGGTTTGTTTACATGCATAGACATGAGGTTATTTAGTACAGCCATAAAAAGGGATGCCATGTTCTTCAGACAATAGAAGGCATCAGAAATCTATCAAATGGATCTTGCATCTTTTCCAAATTAGACTTGGATAAACTACTGTCAGCTTGAACAGGATCCCAAGTCAAAATGTGCAACATTTATTTCAATGCTTAAAGTGCTAAGGCATTGCCAGAGGCTTTAAAAACTGATTTTTTTTTTCTAACCATTGAAGTGTTTGAGAGAAGGACAGTCAGCATCTAATCAGACTTGGGTTGGACTTTTTCTTTTTAGAGGTGACAGTGGTTTTCAGCAAAACAATTATGAAGCACAAAAGGAATGTATCTGACCATTTTGCTGCCAACAATCTGACTTTCAACACAGCTGAGTGCGAATCCCACAAGGAATATATACATAGGGTTTCTTTGGACATTTTTCTCTTCACAGCATGGCATTCAAAATGATCCAAAGAAGGCTCATGACATGAAAGAAGCAGCTGTATCATAAATTGCCAGTTCATAAAAACATTTTCTTGGCATGATTCGCATAACTTACCAAAGTTTTCATATGCAAGTGCTCAGTAAAGGAAACTAACAATAACAAAAATCCTACTACATTAGAAAGGTCAGAACCATGTCAATTTGACTCCATGAAGGATTTTCTCAGTAATGATGCTGTTATGTCATAGTTTGATCTTAAATTGGCATCTGAGTTAATAGTGCACGCAAATCCAGCAGGTTCCAGAAGCCAAACTGAGTCAAATACCAAGAGCTATAAATCTGTCCATGTGATCACTAACAGCTCAAGAAATTAACTCTTTTGAGTCAGTTATTCCGGATTTACATCAGTGAAACTGTCAGAAATAATTGGCCCTTTGTATTTTTTTCAGTCCTTTGAGGTGCTCAACATAACCAATTCCTGCTAAAGTCAGTGGGCCAAATTCTGCTCTGTTACACTGGTGTAAATCCAGAATAATTCCGTATGCCATCTGCATTGCCCCAGTTGTATATTGGTGTAACTCACAGCAAAATTTGACCCATTGAGACTTGAGGGCCTGCAGACCCTCACAGGATTGAAACCTTGGGGAGCCATGGGCGCTCTGTTCATGTGTGACAGATATTCCTAAAGTTATTGGATCTCTTCTATATCAAACAGAGAATTTATAATTACATTCTGAGCTTCATTTAAAAACTGGCATTTGATTTACTTACCCAAATACATTTGAAGGTAAAATCAGTGTCTTGGCTACACTCTGGTCTTTCTCAAGATGCGTGATAACAAGGAAAAAGAAATGGATAAAAATATGGGATTCACATACAATAATCCCCCTCTCAGACCAACACGGTCATACTCTGCATTGGTATTCTGCTCCTCCTATATATGCATAACTCCTTTTGACTGTGTACGTATCTCTTTACATTTAAGGGAGATGTTTTGAGTCTGCTTTTTGCTTAGTGTTCCTTTAAAAACATGGAGCCTGATTCCGCATTGCCCTGCACCTTGTGTAGTCGTTTACATCTATGCAAAGTGAGTGTAAAATGCTATGATTCTGTCCCATTGACTTTAATCGAGCTGCAGATGCTCAGTGCTTCTGAAACTCAGGCCCCCGGTGGCCTCTGTCCTGTTGTGAGCATTCAGTTTTTTGCATCACCAAAACCCCTCTGGTAATTGGCAGTGTCAGGCTCAGCAGAGAGGCCTTTTAATATCATCTGCTCAGCACAGAACATACACTACGTGCTTTACAGCATGTGATGAATATTCATACGCGTTACCATGAAACACATTACAAAACAATATATTGCAAATGACTCAATAAACACAAGCAACGAGAGAACTATTCTCATCTTTATACAAAAGGTGCTGCGTGTGCCCAAGAGCAATTAAAAATGATATTGCTATGCTAAACCCATTTGAAAATGATCACCATAAGTAGATAGCTTTTGCATATTTATCTGTCCTTGTAAAATCAAACTGACCATGGATTTATGTAAGGATATAATTCTGGCTTCCAAGAATGAAGGATCCAGTGGGCCTAGATCATATAGTAGGGAAGAATTGATAGTTTAAAGTTGCATTAAGATTTCCATGTAAAGCGTTGAGATTTCCATTTAAAATCCCTCTATTTTATATTTTAATTATTTAATATAGTGTCCACATTAGGCACAATATGTCTTCAAGGGACAACTGACTTTTTTACATAATTTTTTTAAATAAATGATGAAGGGTAAAATTTTCAAAAGCACCTCAATGAGACTTAGGCTTCTAAGTCACTTGAGGCCAGATTTTCAAAGGTATTTAGGTGCCTAAAGGTGCAGATAGGCTTCTAGTGGGATTTTCAAAAGCATTTAAACAGGTTAGGCACCTAATTCCTCCTGAAATCACTGGCAATTAGGTACCTACCTGCCTATCTGGCTGGGAAAATTCCATTAGGTGCTTAACTGAGCCCAAGGCCAGAGTTAAGGTTGTGTAGTTTACATTTTAGTTCTGTGAAAGTGATAGCACTATTGAACTGAAATTGCGTGTTTTAAAGAAGAAGTTAGTGTGTTGGTGTGATTGAATATCATGCTGGCAGTGCACTATAGGCTGGAGACTAGAACTGTGTTGGGTGTGACTGTTGTCTTAATATATTATTTCCTTGCTCTTTAGTGATCATTCTATGAGAAAAATACACATTAGTAACCTAAACTTTAAGTTAGCAAAGTTTTTTTTGTAGTGATAACATACCGTTTATGAAAAGCTCTTTGCTGCCAAGTATTTGAGATAAATAGTCTGTTTTCACATTGTTAGGGTAATAATGCATTATATTCTGTAGCTGTCTAATCTTCATCTGATTATATATAGGGGATATGTCTCCTCTAACCCTATGCTCATGAAACCCTAGGTGGATTTAACTTAATGAAGTAGACTTACTTATAGGGGGTCATTAAACAGTCTTTAGCTTTGTTTTACCAAGTCAAAAAACCCTTATATGCAAAGAGAAGTGAAGTGCCAGACATTAAGAGTTAAAGATACATTGTTGTTTTTATGTTAAGTAGAAATCTCATTGAAAGAGACTGAGATCAGCAACCCACAGCTTCAGGCCTAAGGCGTATACAGAACTCCTATTAATGTCCCTTTAGTGCCTGTTCCAAAGCCCAATGAAATCAATGACAAGACTGCAGCTGACTTCAGTAGGGTTTGGATCAAGCTCAGACAGCTAGATTCACAAAGGGACTGAGGTGCCAAACTGCCACTTTAGGTTCCTAAATCCCAGATTTAGATGCCATTGGTATTTACAAACCCCCCACCCCCCTCAGCTGCTGTCTAACCCTGTAGGCACCTAAATTCACTCAGTGCCTACATTCTGTCACTAGACATTCCTTAGGCACCTCTGGGCATGCACACTTCTGCCTCACTTTTGTTGTCCAGACACCTAAGCCCCAGTGCAATGCAGGAACCAGGGGAAGATAGGTGTCCTTCTGCCTTTCTTGCCTGCAGGGGCCTGATCCTGTAGGCCTACCTCCACCCAGAACAGCTGGGGAATGGGGGAGGACTTCCCTCATAACTTTCAAAGAGTGGTTAGGCTACTCACTTGGGATGTGGAAGACCCCCAGTTCAAATCCCCCCTCACCTCCACCTGAGGGGGAGAAAGGATTTGAACAAGGATCTGCCACCCTTCAGGTGCATTCCGTAGCCACTGGGCTATAGGATATTCTGACAAGGGGTTCCCTCAATCTCTCCAGTTGAAGCTGTTCCACTGTGTATAAATAATTAGAGTCATGGGAGCAGGGGGACTGGCTCCTGGGTCTCCCACCTCACAGATGGGTGCCCTAACCACAAAGCTATAGAGTTATTCTCACTCTCTTTCTGGCCCAGTTAATATTTATATATTTATTTCTCCAAAGTGGAACAGCTTCAACAGGAGAGACTGAGGGAGACCTACATCAGACTACCCTATAGCCCATTGGCTAGGCCAGTCACCTGAGCGATGGCAGATTCCCTATTCATAGACTCATAGACTCATAGACTCATAGACATTAAGGTCAGAAGGGACCATTATGATCATCTGGTCTGACCCCCTGCATGCTGCAGGCCGCAAGACCCTTCCCTGTACTCTACCGTTGAAGTCCCCAGTCCTGTGTTTTAGTGACTTCAATCGGCTGAGACCCTCCTGCTAGTGATCCCTGCCCCATGCTGCGGAGGAAGGCGAAAAACCTCCAGAGGCTCGGCCAATCTACCCTGGAGGAAAATTCCTTCCCGACCCCAAATATGGCGATCAGTAATACCCCGAGCATATAGGCAAGAGTCTCTAGCCTGACCCTTGTTGGCCATTATGTTGTTCATGTACCATTGCTTGGTTTTCCTTGACTACTATGTTTTATCATTAAACCATTCCCTCCATAAACTTATCCAACTTAATCTTAAAACCAGACAGGTCCGTCGCCCCCACCGTTTCCCTCGGAAGGCCGTTCCAATATTTCACCCCTCTGATGGTCAGAAACCTTCGTCTAATTTCTAGCCTAAACTTCCCCCCGGCCAGTTTGTATCCATTCGTTCTCGTGTCCACATTAGTACTAAACTGGAATAATTCCTCTCCCTCCCTTGTATTAACCCCTCTGATATATTTAAAGATAGCAATCATATCCCCCCTCAGCCTTCGCTTTGTCAGACTAAACAACCCAAGCTCCTCTAATCTCTTTTCATACGACAGGTTTTCCATTCCTCTGATCATCTTAGTCGCCCTTCTCTGCACCCGTTCCAGTTTGAGTTCATCTTTTTTAAACATTGGAGACCAGAACTGCACACAGTACTCCAAATGAGGTCTCACCAGTGCCTTATACAACGGAAGCAGGACCTCCCTATCTCTACTAGATATACCTCGCCTAATACATCCCAAGACCGCATTGGCTTTTTTCACCGCCACGTCACATTGCCGACTCATAGTCATCCTGCGGTCCACAAGGACCCCTAGGTCCTTCTCCTCTTCCGTTACTTCTAACCAATGCGTCCCCATCTTGTAACTAAAATTGTTATTATTCGTCCCCAAGTGCATAACCTTACACTTTTTACTATTAAATTTCATCCTATTTCTAATACTCCAATTCACAAGCTCATTCAAGTCTCCCTGCAGAGTATCCCTATCCTCCTCCGAGTTTGCAACTCCTCCCACCTTCGTATCATCCGCAAACTTTATCAGCCCACTCTTGCAATCTGTCCCGAGGTCAGTTATAAATAGATTAAATAAGATGGGTCCCAAAACCGAACCTTGAGGCACTCCACTAGTAACCTCCCTCCAACCCGACAATTCACCCTTTAATACGACCCGCTGCATTCTCCCCATTAACCAATTCCCTATCCACCTCTGGATTTTCATATCGATCCCCATGTTTTTCATTTTAACCAATAGTTCCTCATGGGGTACTGTATCAAACGCTTTACTGAAATCCAGGTAAATTAGGTCCACCGCATTTCCCTTATCTAATAAGTCCGTTACTTTCTCAAAGAAGGAGATCAGATTCGTTTGGCACGATCTGCCCTTCGTAAAACCATGCTGTAATTTATCGCATTTGCCATTAACCTCAAGGTCCTCAACTAGTTTCTCTTTCAGAATCTTCTCCAGCACCTTGCACACTACTGATGTTAAACTAACAGGCCTATAGTTACCCGGGTCACTTTTTTTCCCTTTCTTGAAAATAGGAACCACATTGGCTATTCTCCAGTCTAACGGGACTACCCCCGAGTTTACAGATTCATTAAATATAGTCGCTAATGGGCCTGCTATTTCCCGCGCCAATTCCTTCAATATTCTCGGATGAAGATCGTCTGGTCCACCCGACTTAGTCCCATTAAGGCGTTCTAGTTTTGTTTCTACCTCGGATGCGGTAATCCCCCATCCCGTATGCCCCTCTGTAACGGTGCTAGTATCCCTAATACCTTCATTGGCCTCATTAAACACCGATGCAAAATATTCATTGAGATATTGCGCCATGCCTAGATTATCTTTAATCTCCTCTCCGGCTATAGTCTTCAGCGGTCCCACTTCTTCTTTCTTTGCTTTCTTCCTATTTATATGGCTGTAAAACCTCTTACTATTACTTTTAATTCCCCTCGCTAAGTCCAACTCTTCCCGGCCTTTGGCCTTTCTCACTCTATCTCTACATTCTCTGACTTCGCTAAGGTAAGTTTCCTTACTGATCCCTCCCCTCTTCCACTCTTTGTACGCTTTCTGTTTTTTCCTAATCGCCCCTTTCAGCCGGTCGCTCATCCAGCTCGGTCTAAGTCTCTTGTTAAGTAATCTTTTTCCCTTTTTGGGGATACAGGCCTCTGACAGCTCTTGCATCTTTAACTTAAAGTAATCCCAGGCTTCTTCTGCCTTTAGGTCCCTTAATACGTTTGCCCAATCCACTTCCCTTACCAGTCCCCTTAATTTGTTAAAATTGGCCTTTTTAAAATTATAAACCCTAGTCTTTGACTTAATTCTGGTACTCTTTCCATTTAGTTTAAAGCGAATTAGCTCATGATCACTGGAGCCCAAGTTGTCCCCCACTACCACTTCCTCAACAAGGTCCTCACTACTTACCAGAATCAAATCTAAAATGGCCTCCCCCCTCGTCGGCTCAGCTACCACTTGATAAAGGAATTGATCCGCAAGCACATCTAGGAAGATCTGAGCCCTATTATTGCTACTAGCGTTTGTTCCCCAATCTATATCCGGGAAGTTAAAGTCCCCCATAATGACACAGTTTCTATTAGTATTTACCTCCCTTAATACATTAAACAATTCCTTATCCATATCCTGGGTCGATCCCGGCGGTCTATAGCACACCCCAAGCACTATCCCCGGAGAGGCTCTAGTAGTACTTTTACCCAGCTTGAGTATTGCCCAGACGGACTCTGTATTATCTATTCCATCCACTATTATTTCTTTACAGCTTATTTCACTATTGACATACAATGCCACCCCCCCCCCTTTACCTTTATCCCGGTCTTTCCTAAACAGCGCATACCCCTCCATACCTGTGTTCCAGTCGTGACTGCCATTCCACCATGTTTCAGTTATTCCTACGATATCCGGTTTCAATTCTCGGACCAAGAGCTCCAATTCCTCCATTTTATTACCTAGGCTTCTCGCATTGGTGTACAAACAGCCTAATATATGTCGTTTAGCCTGTCTCCCATTACTAGCACTGTATGTTGCGCTCCTCTTTGTGTTCGTCCCCCCTGTCCCTCCTATGTCCAATCTCATTTCCCCGGCTATGTCTCCTCTTATTACACTCAGCTTTTCAATACCGGAAACTGGCGTGGAGATTAACTGTGCATCTCCCAACCATCTCCCCAAACTTCCTAGTTTAAAGCTCTTTTGATAAGATGAGCCAGCCTCCCTCCCAGAAGTCTATTTCCTTCCCTCTTTGCATCAGGCTGGGACAGGGAAGACTTGAACCAGTGGTCTCCCACACCCCAGGTGAGTACCCTACTCACTGAGTAGTTTTGAGCTGGTGGCTACAGCTATTGCTTGCAAGATGAAGAAATGCCTAAAGAGGGTTCACTGCTGAGAATCCTGAGCAGAGGTTGATGCTTCCCTCTAGCCTGGACTTAGGTACTGAACTCCCTGCGAGGGCAGGGTGTAGGACACACCCCTCTCCTTCACATCGCCCATTGGCTAGGTTAGTTGAGGAGCCACTTAGCATGCCGACTTCTGTGAATCCCAGTCTTAGGGGTATAGGAAGCCTGAGCAACTAACTCAGGTTTTGTGAATCCTAGTGGTTTTCTAGATGTTTAAAAGTTAGGCATTGCAATCCTGAGCATCTCAATGTCTGAATCCCTTTGTGAATCTAACTTTTTAATGCTTTAAGTCCGGATTCAGCAAGGGGCTCAGCCATGAATCTAAATGGGAGCACATGTTAGTTCCATATATGCCAATGGAACTACTGGTGCGTAAAATTAGACTCATGCTTAATATCTTGCTGAACGGGGGCCTAATTCTAATTAACTGATCATACTGATTAGGTCTTACGCATATGAATAGTCCTAATGGATTACATGGGATTTGTTGCCTAAGTACTACCCAGTGAGAATAAAGATTAAAGAATGGGGCCCTCATACCTCTCCAATACTAAAAAATGTGTGGTGTGATCCAAAGCTCATTGAAGTCAATGGAAGCCTTTCCATTGACTCCAGTAAGGTTTGGATTAGGCCCATGAAAAATGTTACCTATGATATTAACTTTATTGTATACCCTAATCAATTGTCGCTAACAATGCTAACATAAACAAGAGTACAACACAATGTGTAGCTTCACATTAATACAAAAGCCAGCTCTTGATAGTTCTGAAATGTCTTTCCACAGGTTTGATTGTTAAATGCAAAAGGGATGCAAGAGACCATATCACTAAAACTTTTATACACCCATGAAATCGTGTACCATAATCTTTAGAGCCTGCTGAAGAATCCATAATATGACAAAAACTAATTTAATATGACATTTGCATACTTAAGTAGACTCATAGAGATACCACTGTAAATCACAAATAATTTCATTGAAACTGATGGATTTACACCAGGATACAAACAGTGTGAGATCAGACTGTCTCCATTTATTACTCAGTTACATTATCTGGAAACAGATCATCAAAACAACAAATATTAAACTGGATATATTTTTCTGCCACTATACAAGGCAGCAACTTCAAGAAATATTTTATGAGCACTTAGGAGCATTATTGGCCTAGTGCTGAGGAAAGGAATAGAGAGCTGGCAGGTAGAGAGATGACATGAAGAGTGTACAGAGATATTTTTCCAATGAAATAATTGCCTAGAGGCTCTGTAAATGTATGTCTCTTGTAAAAGAAAAGAATCCTAGAAGAATACAATTCCACCCTTACAGTAACAATTGACAGCACTCTCATAGCCTAAAATCCTCCTCTAACTATTTTAACCTCCTATTACATTCAGGCACTCCAAAAAAAAATGTTTTTTTTTTCTTTAAAAACCAGGAAAAATGGAATGTAAGGTAGGAAAAAGCAGAAATGCAAGAAATAATTTTGAGACTTGTCCTACTTCTATTATACAGGTTAACCTTTTCTAAACCAATGCTCACAAAAACACTGTGCTAGTGTCACACTTCCTCTGTCCCCAATGCTTGAAGGAAGAGTAACATGCAGGATGGTAGATAAGGAAGATAGATACATGTAAGAAAGACAGATCAGGCCATATATAAGGTGCTCACATTGCAATCCATCTTTGTGCAAATACAGGGCTTACTTGGACCACTGAGAGACAACCTAATGTTGAAGGCCATGTGCTACAGGGTACAAAGCTGATCCAAAAATTGGGATGCTTTTCTGCAGAACATTTCAGTATTTCACCAGAAATTCAAATACTGAAAAATGTTGACCTAAAATTGGAAAAATTCAGCCAAAAATGTTAAAAGATCTGTTTGAAAATGCTGCTGCAGCGCTGCATAGGAGTTGTAGTTCAGGTGTCTCATGCACCCATTTTCCTCTATACACAAGGCTCTTTGGTCAGACTACATCTCCCATGATGCACTATGGTCTTGCCTTTCAGAGAGTCTTATTACACTATATTTGAACCCATTTCTACGAGTGCAGAGGACCAGTAGTTTTTCCAACAAGAGCCACTAAAAAACAGTCAGTTTTTCCCTGTGATTGTTTTGCTCTTCTCTAGCTGAGATATATCCTTAACTCACTCAGCTGTTCTTAAGTCTAGTATTAATGAGAACACTGTGTGGTTTAATATTCCATACAGGGTTTAATATTTAATGAAGAAATAAGTTGAATGGAATAACAGCCTTAATTTTCCATATCCTTGCTTTGGACAATGAGTCAATCCTGCCAGCTGCTGAAATGCAGAGCCAGAGCTCGGGACTCAGATTTTGCTCAATGACATGACCGAAATATACACAGTGCTCAGCAAGGTGAGCAAAGCTCAATCCTGAACTGAAACTGAAATGAGCACAGCTGGAGAAGACAGGAGATCAGAAATAAACCATGGTTAGGAGATAGGTGCTTAATCCAGCACATGCTAATGATGTCTCTAGGAGCCATTTTAAGGATTTTCTCATACGACCGTTGCCAATGAGGAGAAGTAGCTACCTGAATGCAATTAGGAGAAATTGAGAGCAGGAGACGCTCTGAGGGCCAGACGCTGACAGAAGAGTATATATTGACTGCCTCATGACATCTAATGGGTACAGTGTTCTAGCCAGCCTATCAGCCTGCATCACTTCCTCTCCTCAGCTTACTTTGCCTTACTGGATCATGAGTTACAAAGCTTCATGGTCAACACACATTATTGATTCAAATGAAACTTACCAAGCTTAGATTTGGTTAAGCATTGGCAAAATGGTGCTGGAACTGGCAAAAGGTTAGTTTAATGGAGATTTCAAGGGAATGCTAAACAAAATTCATCTGAACTAACTGAAACAAAATGCTTTGTGCTTTTCTGAATGTCATGTTCTTATCTCATCTCAGGTTGGTTGGGATGGATCACATGACTAGTCACATGGTGTGCTTTCTAGTTCCATGATTGGGCAATCCTGCATTATGTGATTAAAACCTAACAGAAGTCAATTTCACTCTGGTTTGCAAACAGAGAGACTGTATTTTGTATGAGTCTCTAGGAGCTGTTGCAAAGATCAAGTTGTTTATTTACAAGCAGTATAAAGGGAGCATTGACCCAATCCCCTGGAAGTCTAACCCATCACCCAGGCCTTTGGCTCCCTGATTCCTGACATTTCTGTCGGGAAATTGAAGGGGAGAATATTTCCTTTGCTGCTGTTGCTGCTGCGGCTGCGAATTGATGATAATGAATGGCCTTAGCAGCAAGTTGATATGAACACGTCTCCACATTCTCTTGTTTTCTACTTCGCTCCTTCCATTTCAGTTCCCAACCCCACTGAAGACTTTGTAAGGTGGCCCCTCCCCTACAAGATACAATGGCTTTTCACTTAAGGGAAACTTCACCTTCAACATGCTTAACTTCAGCAACATCAAGATAAACCCAGAATTACCAAACGCTGAAAATGGTTGAAATTAAAAGGATGAAGCATGCATGATATTCTGTGCCCAGTGAAATGTGCTTCTTTTTCCCGTCTGCTCACCAGCCGCACCAGTGGCTCCGTGTTGCTATCACACAACCTTGCCTGTCGTGAGGAAGAGTGACCTCACTCTGGTACAGAGGGGATTAAGTGACCCTGTTGGGCACAGCAAACTCCACCCCACCCTGCCCCCTTTACAGGAAGTAGAGGGGCGGGATAGGAAATATAAAAGCTACACCCCGCAGCTCAGTTGGGGCGGGACCAGTGAAGGAGGCAAATGTCCCTCCGAGGGAGCTGAGCCACCAGCAGAGCGCACAACCAGCAGTGGGCAGAAAAGGCAAACCACCGCCCTGCAGAGGGAGTGAAAGAAGGGCTGTGAGACTGGGAACCAGGCCCCAGTGGCGACGGAGCATCGCCACCAGGAGCCAGTAGGAAGTAGCCCAGGGTAACAAGACTTTGGTCCCGTTGTGCTGTCAGGAGGCAATGCAGTGACTCCACGTTTCCCTGCTGACCCTGTATTGGGGCCATTCATCACGTCAAGTGCCCTGGGCTGGGACTCAGTGGAGCAGCGTGGGCCCAGTTCCCCTTACCCCCCGCTTCCCCAGCCTCTTCACAGGGCTGGATGCACACTATCCTGTAGGCCAGAAGGCCAGAGATAGTGTTTATTTGCTCGGCCCTCAACCAAGCACTCCAAGCCATTGACTGTGGCCTGTTCAGCCCTCGTCCTAGAAGGCCTGAGCCATAGACTATTGTTGTTTGCTCAGCCAGGAGGCCGGAACTATAGACTGTTTCGGTGCTCAGCCCATTCAGGAGGCCTGAGTCCCAGACGCTGTTGCTTAATCTGCCCTTCCCTGGGAGGTCTGAACTTTAGCCTGTTGAATTGCACAGCTCTCAACCTGGAGTCCAGAGCTGTAGACGCTAGTTGTTTACTCCAGCTAGGAGGCCTAAGAGATGGACTGTTTAATCGCTCAGCTCCCATCTACAAGGGCAGAGCCTTAGCTGGCTTGATTGTTTAATCCTTGGTCAAGAGATTGGAGCTATAGATTGCCTGTTTATTTGTTGAACCCTTACCCAGGAGGTTTGAACTGTCATTTGCACAGTTGAGCAGCCACCAGACAGGCTGCCCAACAACTTCATCCAGCGGACATACCAATTCCCCAACACCACCACCGGGGGCGCTCTGGCCTTGAGACACAGTAAGCTTACACTCCCCCTCTGTAGGATCAAGCTTTCAGTCCACAAAGGCAGAATAATCTAAGGGTGATAGCAAGGAATTAACATATTGGAGGACAATGAGTTCAAATCCCAGATGAATCACTCCCTGGTGGAACTATCATCTCCAAATACATGTCACTCTGAATAACACAGGCAGGAAGTTAAGTTCACAGTGTGTCTACACTGCAAGTGAAGGGGTGATTGTAGTAGGCACACCTACAATGTTTGTGAAGGCATACTGATGCAAGGTTTAATCTAGCTAGCATGGATAATAATAGTACTGATGACACAATGGCACAGGCTAATTGCTCATGTAAAATGCTGCCAGGGACCCTGGATACATACTTAGATTGCTAGCCCATGATACCCCATCTTCACTACTATTGTTACCTGTGTTAGCTTGTATGCCTACTTGTGCTACAATTACACCTTCACTTGCAGTGTGGACATACCCAGGGGCATCAACCCCCAGAAATGCTGCCTGTGAAGTCAATCGGAGTTGATGATGCTTAATATTTCACAGGATCAGGACCCTAGAGAAGAGACTAGAACCCCAATGTGACTGAAGGTCAAATGTGATGTCTCCTTTTGCATCAGTTGGCTGAGCTGTACAATTAGGCAAGAAGCAAAATCTGATTGTCAGGGGGAGGGAACAGAAGTGGCTTCTTGGATGTGGCCTGATCTTTGTTGGGTAAATAAATGAACAAGAAGTGTTTGACCCAAAACATCACTTTAACATAGATCTCTGTGTTTACTATTTATTTATTTTTAAAAAACCCTATTTATTAAAATATTCTTCCTCCATAAACACTGTAAGAAAATCATCAAAGCATGCAGGAGAAAAAACAACATGCCAGATACTCAGCTTGTGTCAGCTGGCAGAGCTCCATGGACTTCAATGGACTTTGCTGATTTACACCAGCTGCTGTATGCAGCTAGACAGAAATTCTGTTTCAATAGAGAACATGTACTCTAGTCCCTGTCTCTCTGTACGCCCCCAGAGACTTAATAAAGAGGCTCTCAGCTTGAATGAGAGAGAAAAAAGGATAGATAATACATCATGGGCCTGATTCCGATCTCCATTTACACCAGTGTAACATCATTGCCTTCAGCGGAGTTACTCCTGATATACCACTGTAAGTTAGGTCAGAGTTGAATACAGTATGTGTATCCCATACCTCAGATCTTACGTGATCTATATACAGCCCCCATCTGTATATAGTATCTGAGAGCCTCACTTTCTTTAATGCATTCATCTTAATAATGCTCCTGTTAGGGTAGAGCTGGGCTATTATCTACATACACAGATGGGGAACAAAGGCACAGAGAGACTTGAGGTATATCTACACTTGAGATGGGGGTGCGATTCCCAGCTCAGGGAGGCATATCCACACTAGCTAGCTCTGATCAAGCTACTACACTAAAAAATAGAGGGGCTAACCAGCCTGACTACATGCCTAGCATCTCGAATGGGTACATACTCAGGCTGGCTAGCCCCTTGTGCTGCCACGGCTATCCTTTATATTTAGTGCACTACTCTCATTGTGCTAGCATGTCTCCTTGAGTTGGGAATCACACCCCCAACTTGAAGTGTACACATACCCTCATTTACTTACCCATGGTCACACAGGAAATCTGGCAAAGCAGGGAGCTCAAAGTGGATTCCCAAGCCCGAGGGTAACACCTTAACCTTAACACTTACTTCTCTATTTATTGTGCCCAGGTCTAAGATTTTAGCTAAGAACTTTTTCTCTCCATAATTTCCTTGCATATGTTTTGTTACTGGAATCGTCACTTCTGACTGGAAAGCCAAGACATTCAGATTTATTTATGATGCTGTAACATTTCACTCTCAGAATACAAAGATAAATTATTTTCCATCACTGCACTTAACAGAGTTTTCAAAAAAGCAGTCTTGGCAGTGATTGCCTGAATCCTCCTCCTTTCCAATTCTGATGTCTAGCTCTCCAAATTGTTAATCCAATGAAACCAAAATAATCCATCTTCCATTCCAATTTTTCAAAGCAAGACTCAATTTTTGTGTTTGCAGACAAAAGGGACAAAATTTTTGCTGCCTTTTTAAATTATGTCTTTATTTTATTAGATTGTCTGAGGCGAAAGGCATCTCCAGGACCACCAGGTTCAATACTCTCTCCATTATAAAGCCCATATAATTTCCTATTACATTATAGGAGCTAAATTGTGTCCAGCCTTGTGCAGATGCTCAAGGGTGGGGAAAAGGCTCAAGGGACTTTCCACTCCTTTGTGCCTCTGTGCAGCAGCAGAACACGGTCATATTCTCTGTGCTCAGGACACACAAGATCTCCATGAAGACAGTACTTACAAGTGACACTAGCTGGCTCTGAGTAGGGGTAGAGGATTGCCCACTGCATGCTTTCTAAGGGTGGGCAACTGCTGAACTGCAGGTGGCATTGTACCTCTGTGAGGGCACTGCTGTAGCATGCCAGTATAGCTAGTGGCTGAGGATTCACATCTGGCTCTAGGAGTAGTTCCCTTGCTCCTTAATATGGACATGTTTTTGTTATTGTATTCAGAGGATATTCCCACAGAGGAAAGAAAAATGGGGTAGGAAACCCCAAGTTATTACAGAATTTAAAATCTGTCTGACCCTTCCCTTCAGTCCCCAAAATACAGGCTTGACCATAAGCCAGGTGCTGTTGCTGCGCATCCAGCATGGCCAGTGAAGTCACTGGGAGTTGCAGGTATTTAGCTCATAGCTGGCTCATTCACTTAGGCTTCAAACTCCCAGAAACAGCCTATGAGTCTGCTGAATAACAGCCAGCTTCTCTGCCCATCGGCTTTAGATTAAACACGTGTGGCG
This sequence comes from Trachemys scripta elegans, assembly GCF_013100865.1. Lineage (NCBI taxonomy): Eukaryota > Metazoa > Chordata > Testudines > Emydidae > Trachemys > Trachemys scripta. Next base: position 130,900,520 of record NC_048298.1, read on the forward strand.
CCACGCTCAGGAGCGACGCACAAAGAACGCTGCGCAGCTTCTCCACACGCATAAGCAGCCATGCAGAAGCAAGTGCTGGCACAGCTCCGGGGAACCAAGCCTAGATCAAAGTCAAGCTGCTGCCGAAGCTGGTGGGCAGCGTACTAACCAGCAGAATGCTCTGAAATCAGAGCCCAAAGCAACTCACTTCGCCATTCACCTGCCACTACTATTTTTCTCGGTGATCTAAAAATAGTTTACGAGTAAAAGAGGTTAGTGTAATGTCACGACTAGAACGTGCCCTGTCCCTTGTCCCCTCCTGGTACCTTTGGGGACAAAAGTCTGCTACCCTCTTAGCACAAATCACCATAAGCAGGGCAAGGAGGGCTGGGAGGGAAGGGGGCCAATAGTACTAATTCCATTCTCCATTGTGACCCAGACACCCAAGCAGCAGCAAATTGGTCCATCCTAAAAGGGACAAGTTATCTCCCACTGAACTAGGTGTACCAAGGCTCAGATTCAGTATGGCAATTCCCATGTTCCTGTGTAGAGTACACACTTTCCATGCACCCTCCATGCACCCTCCTGGAGCTCTCTTGGGTTAGTGTAGAACCACAATATCCTCAAAGCAAGCACAATCTGTCCCTTAATGACCCCAGGACAAAGAGCACATTGAACACTACAAAACAGCATATAGAATCATAGAAGATTAGGGTTGGAAGAGACCTCAGGAGGTCATCTAATCCAACTCCCTGCTCAAAGCAGGACCAACCCCAACTAAATCATCCCAGCCAGGGCTTTGTCAAGCCAGGCCTTGACAATATGTGTAATTAGACCAGACATTAACAATCTGCTGTAGTGATTGACCCTATACGGGCAAGGAAACAGACCAGAGGATCCAGTAGGTCTTGTCTATCTCTAAGTTCTATGATTCTTATGAAATATTAACATTCCTGGATCTTATTTTGTATTATTAATGCACACATAAGAACATAATAAAGGCCGTACCGGGTCAGACCAAAGGTCCATCTAGCCCAGTATCCTGTCTACCGACAGTGGCCAATGCCAGGTGCCCCAGAGGGAGTGAACCTAACAGGCAATGATCAATTGCCCCAAATACCTTTGTTATGCAATGGGTCAGGATAACAATGTAGAAGATGCCCTAATTCTAGGAATGTCCTGACTTTTTAGTGTTTGATTTCACAACCTGAACATTGTATTACTTCTGAGTAGGGATAGAGAGCATTTAATTACACTGGGCATAATCCTCACCTGAGCCAAATGTATGTCCTGCACAACTGGAGTGGGGAGGGGAAGGTGGTTCTCAGCCAGAGTTCCATTTCCCCCAATCCTGGACTGGCTAAAAACCAGAACAGCCCCCATTATAAATTAGAGCAACTGAAGGGATAGTCAAAGTTATATTGGCTGCAGAGGCAAGGCACCAGCTGAGGATCAGATGGAATGGGATGCGCTCTGCTTTGCTCCCTAATCAAGCTCTACACTACTTGAGCATTCCCCTGTGTCAGTGGGAATTCTCAGGAGCCCCTTTAGGATAGCTTTCTGGCTGCTTTTCACTGTCTCAGCAGCACAAACCAGCTGGAGTAGCGCTAGCTGGGACTTTTCTGAAAACGTGTGGGGGATTTTGTCAGAAAATGCTGATTTGTTGAAATCAAAACTAGTTGCAGGGCAGGGTCAATTTCCACGACTCTCCCAAGTCAAAAACTGTTTTAACCAAAGTTTCAAAATTAACAAAACACTTGACCCAAGCTGAAATGTTTTTTGGTGCATCGGTTCACAAACCTTTTCACAATTTTGACTTTTAGTCCCGACGGGAAAAATATTCAAAATCTCAAACTCCCACAGGATCGGAACACTGGACTGGAACATGGGCTAAGGATCTGGTCCATATAACTCCAATATGCTGTTTATCATCACCACTGGCATTACAACTTTCTGCTCTCCAGTGTTACAAGATTTTGGAACATGTGACCTCTCAGTAAAGTTGAAAGGCATGTCACGAGCTGTTTTCTCAGTGATGACATGCTACAACACAGTCGGCACCGTGCCTTGGAAAGAGTCAGAGTCCGTCATCACTTCCACTACCCTGCCATCTAGGGGGACCAGACAGCAAATGTGAAAAATCGGGACAGGGGATGGGGGGGTAATAAGAGCCTATATAAGAAAAAGACCCAAAAATTGGGACTGTCCCTATAAAATCAGGACATCTGGTCACCCTACTCCCGTCCCATCTCTCTTGGTGTAAGTAACTTCGACTCGGCGGTATTCTTTCATGCATGGAGTTCTGAAGTCATGTACTGAAACAAGTCCCATGAGGGCAGGGGACTGGACTCAATGATCTCTCGAGGTCCCTTCCAGTCCTAGAATCTATGAATCTATGAAAACATTATGCTTATATAGTGTTTTTCATCAGTCGATCTCAGAGTGCTTTACAATGGATGTCACTATCCTTATCCCCATTTTACAGATGGGGAAACTGAGACACCGGGGGGAATGACTTGTCCAAGGTCACCCAGCTGGCCAGCAACAGAGCCAGGAATAGAATCTAGGTCTTTTCAATCCCAAACCAATGATCTAGCCACTAGGCCATGCTGTCTCTCTCATTAGCAAAAATCTTCCTAATAGGTTTTTAGCTTGTGTTCAGTTTTACTTTAATTACTCATTAAAAACAAATCCTGTGCCACAGGAGTGACTGGGAAATGAAATCCTACTCCTGGGCCACAAAGTAATTGTGAAGACTCAGGGCTGCAAGTAGCCCTCACAGTTTTTCCACCCATCCATCCATAGTGATGGATTTGTGTGGTTGCAGATCCACTGACCTTCTCATTCACATAGACCACCTTAATGTGTTCATCCACAATGGCAGAGAAGGAGCTTTCACAGATCTGGGCTCTACAGTACTCAGAGTTCACATCCACATTTAAGGGCTACTGGCATCCTGCATACCAGGGGGTACAGCAGAATCACACGATTTTCATTGTGTCTATGGCCCTCTGTATCCATGGAAGAGAACCAGGACTTTCTGTAATTATAGAGGGAGGATGAGGTAACACTGTAAATGGTGGATTCTCTGTAACTTGAAGTCTTTAAACCATGATATGAGGCCTTCAGTAACTCAGCCAGAGGTTAGGGGTCCATAACAGGAGTGGGTGGATGAGCTTCTTTGGCCTGATATGTGCAGGAGCTCAGACTAGGCTGGGACCCAAAAGATCTAGATTCATTTCTTGGCTCTTCCACACACATCCTGTGTGACCTTTAGCAGATCACTTAATCTATCTATTCCCCATCTGTAAAGTGGGGATATTAGTACTTCCTTTCTCCCACCCTTTAGCTAATCTCTTTAGATTTTGAGGTCTTCAGGGCACAGACTGCCATACTGCGTGCTTCTACAGCAATTAGCACAATAGGAGCCCAGTTTCAGCTGGAGCATCTAGGTTCTATTGTAATAAAAATAGGACTATTACAGGGACTGCAAAGTACAATTTAAAGGGTGGGAGGGGATAGATTTCTCCCCCTGATTGACCTTCCTCTTCCCCTCTCAGGCACCCCATCACCACCAGCAACCTGACCCTCCTCCCCCCACCCAATCCAAATTTGAGTGAGTGGTGTTGCAATCGGGCACACAGGGTTGCAATACCACACAAGTCTGAGCCAGCTAAGAAGTGGCTGGACCCTGGTCCATGTACTCCTGCCCCCAAATCCACAGCCTCTGGACTATGATATCAGTCAGAAGTGTAAAGGGTACGTATGGATGAGTATAATCATTGGATGGTTTATTACAGGGGACTTAGACTCCAGCTATGTATATAACCCCTATCACTGTAACAGTCAGGTTATAAACTCCTTGTATCACTCATGCCTTCATGCTTTTTTTTCATACTACTCCCTGCACCTGGACCAGCCACTGGCAAGGGTCAGGAAGAGATTTTGTTCCTGCTGGGAGATTTATTTTTTTTTAAATTTCCTTACTCTGAAGTATCAAAAATGGTCACAAATAGAGATAGACAGGGTGGCCCAGGGACTCTGAGGTGACCTTGAGTATTCTCTCTCTCAGCTGGCTGGCTTTTGCCCATATACTCAGGGTCCAACTGATTGTCATATGTGGGTAAGGAAGGAATGTTCCCCCAAGTCATACAGGCAGTGACGCTGGGGTTTTTTAGTCTTCCTCTGCAGCATGTAGGTGCAGGTCACTTGCCAGGATTATCTCTGTATATCTCACTTAATTATTTCTCTGACATTCCAGAAGCCTCAGGCATTGGTGCACCTCAGTCTCTCCTAGTCTCTGCCTGTGGCACACAATTATCCAGTTTCCTGATGTCTGTAATACTTTGGTCTTGTTTCAGTTGTTCAGTTTAGCGTGCCGGTGCTGGGTGGTGTTGGTGGCCTGTGATGTACAGCAGGTCAGATTAGATAATGCGGTGGTCCCTTCTGGCCTTAAACTCTATATGTATCAAGCACACACCCTCTCCTCCTGAAATCTCATTTTTTAGACTTGCTTTCCATTGCTAAACTCAGATCTAGAACTGACATCTCCTTCATCCATGCCCATTCATATTAAAAGAATAGACCAAGCAATACATGCAAGTGCAACAATAGGGATTTTGGGGACACTTTGCATAAATGCTCTTCCAAAAGCAATTTTCCTTTTCCCTTTATTTTCTATCTTTCTGCCTTCCGTTATTCCTACAGGGCCCAATTCTGAACCTATTACTCACACAGGCAGCCTCACTGATGTAAATGGGATGGATCATATGAATAAGGATTTATAAGATCAGTCCCATAATTGAGGCACTGACCCCAAAGCCCTATTCACATGAATAGCCCTACACTGAAGTCAATGGGATGGTTCCTGAGAGTAAAGCTCTGTAGTATTGGCTTTGGGATTGTACACTAGTCAGGCAGAGACCTTGAGCCAAATCTTGCAAGCCAGCCATGACTGAGAGGAGCTTCCATTGACTTCACTGTGAATACTATGCACAGACGGCTTTTGGTTTCAGCCCCCTGTCTTTTATTTTTCTGTAAAGCACCATGCCCAGGGTGCTGTATAAATAAAGAAATATAAAAGGCCCTGAAAATAAATTTCTTCATAGAAATGTTGGCAAATAGCCCTCTAATGAACTTCTTGTATATAAATACAGGGCTTGATACAATGCCCATTGAAGTCAATGGCAGGACTCTCATTCACTTCATTGGACATTGAATCAGGCCCATAGGACTATATCCACAAAGGGGACTTAGACTCAGCATTGCAATGAGTAACTTCAGCTGCCTTGCTGGCCTGTGAAATCCTCAGCCCCAGGTTAGGCACTCTGGCTCCCCACATACTGCACACTGAACGGGGGCCACCTAAGCTAGCCAGAAGTGAAATGCTTAGGGGTGTGGCCTAAGCCTTGGCCCTCAAATGGAATTAGGTGCCTAAATCTGGACTGGAGGAAGATGCCTATCTCCACTTGGGCTTCACAGCTGTGAAGCCATTAAGTACCTAAGCCAGGTCAGTTCTTTCTCATAAAAAACTCAGGAGGAGGTGATGCTCTTATACCCTGTAGTCCAGTGGTCAGAGCTGGGACTTGGACCCAGGCCTCCTATCTCCAGGTGAGTGCCCTACTCCCTGAACTATGGCATATTCTGATGTAGGGCTCTCTCAATTTCTCCTGTTGAAGTTGTTTCACTGTGTATACAATAATTAAACATGTATTGGAGCTGGAACCTGGGTTTCCCAGGTGGGTGCCCTAACCACTGGGGTATAGAGTCATTCTCAGTCTCTCATCCTGGCCCAATGAATATTGAATTCTTTATACAAAGTAGAACAACTTCTATGAGTGGGGGGCACCACCTCCTCCTCCAGTTTTATTTTGTGCAGGGCCCAATGTAGAAGGCATGCTCTTAAGTGGCCTCTAAAAATCCCTTCTAGATCAGGCCCCACAGACAAGATAGGTGGGCAGGTTTGAGGATCCCACCAGGGCTTAGGTGCTGAACAGCCAAGCAGCATCAGAATTTAGACAGCTTTGTGCATGCCCAAGTGCAGAAATTTAGGCACTGTGTTGACTTTGTCAGGGCAACGTTGGCATCTAAAGAATATAAGTGTCTACAGGGTTAGTCAGCAGCTGAGCAGGGGAGTTGAGGATCTAAATTTTTGTGTTAGATATCTAAAGTGGCAGTTTGGTACCTACATCCCTTTGCGGATCTAGCCCATAGTGCATATAAAATAGTGTTAATGCTGTAAATGTCTAGAAATTGATAAAATATGGGCCTACTCCTGTAAATCCCCCACTGGCATGAATAGTCCTCCTTTACTCACAAGTAGTCCCATTTATTTCACTGAGGTTTCTCGCATGAGCAAGGGTTTCTGGGACTGGGCCTATATTTGTTTTTTTAACTCAGCACGGTATAAGAAAAGTGCTTGACATACAATATTTGTAGCCATAATGATCTTAGATACATGTGTAGTGAATTTCTGTAATCTAGTGTTCTTTATCACAAAATGGTAATGCTACATGTATGTAATTGTCTTGGTAAGAGCTTGAAATCAATATGAGTAAGATCCAGATTATTTTAGAATAATTTGGCAGTGACATGTTTTGGCCATTTCTTAACTGTTTTAACTGATCATCTGTCTGAGTGTCTCACTTTTTTTATATACTGCCTGTCACCCTAGTACCTTAGTACTTTAGAAAATTAAGAGTATGGGCCAGATCATCAGCTGATGTAAATCAGTGTCACTCCATTGACTTCAGGTGGAGTCAGCTGACATCAATTGAGGATCCTACATAACTTCATTATGATAAGAACACAAATGAAGGGCCCTATCTTACATTCTTTCTGCTTCCAAAACATCCACTGGCTTCAGGATGAGTTTGGGGAGGGAGGCTCAGGGAATGCAGGTTGGAGTCTCAACTTGGCATTTTATGGTTTTACTGAATAAGGATGTTTGGTAGTTAACTAGTTTCAAAAATACACCGATATTTTATCTGTTGCATTTCTAATTATGTGGGTCTCTCTCTCTCTCCTTTTTAAAAATTAAGAAACGTTAACAACTGAAAATGAATAAGCTAATAAACATGAGACAATATTTTACCAGATGTTACCAATGCATCCTTGCTGGCTTCATGCATAGACAAATACAATAGAAAATGTCTATCTGCAATATGCCAGTCTATAATTTTGCTCTCATTTCACAAATCTTGCATTTGCATAGATTATAAAGAGCAAAAACCCTAGCATTCTGCTTCTCATGTAACCAGGATACACTTCCTTTCCGAATGGATTTTTTTAAAGAAAGCCATCCCTGCAGATGCATAATGCAGTGGGTTCAGCGTTACACAAGACAACAGGAGAGGGGATAAACCCCCCAAATGCATCGATATCAAGTTTAGATGGAAGAGAGAAAGTTAATGAGTCCAGTTCATATTTCCTCCCCCATTTAAAGACAATGAAGGGTTCTGAAAGTAAGCAGCTGGGCTTATTCTCTGCCTCCAGTACTGGTCAGGAATCTGGGACCTCTGGTACAGTACGTGCCATCAGTACTAGGACAGTTTACAGATGTGCTGCCTGACTTCTTGCTATTTATAGCAGCCTCTTCTACCACGGTACTCGAGGGGGTTGTAACGCAGGAACAGGCAGGCTCCTTTGATTTATTGCTGGAATTATATTCGTTTAAAATAACCCCACTCTTCTCATATCAGGGCGAGTGAAGCACATCCCTGGACCTTTACCACACACCCGTTAGCAGAGATTAGTGTCCCTATCACACAGACACTGTTAGGATTCACTGCAAGGGAGACTGGGGGTGTTTGGGGCTAATACCTTTTAAATAGCTGTAAAACAGTGGAAATAGACAGAAGCTCGCTATGGTCTCTTACCTCTGCAGGGATATTAAGGGAATGGAAGCCAGCTGTGTGTGAGAGAGAGCGAGAGAGGCTGAAGCGGAATAGGAGTGTGAGTTGGTTAGCATGCAGTGCCATGATGGATACACATTTCACAGTGCTGCATATCGGGTAACCATATGTTAAATATTCAGCAAGAAGAACACTAGGCATAGCCTATTAATAGAAGCCGAGAGTTTGGCTCTCGCTCGCGCTCGCACATGCAGGCAGCCGGGGGATTTGATTCTGTCTCTTCTTCCCCGGGAGCAAGAGCATAGCCACAACCCCTGGAAAACCTCAGCCAGGTCAAGGAGAGCTCAGTGAGTATCAAATGCTACTGACCCCATTACCGCTCAGATGCTTCTCCAGCGGAAACCAGTGCAAGGCTGGGGAAGGCAGCTAAAGGACATGGAGCTAATGCGAAAATATTCTCTCTCTCTCTGCAGCACCCTGGATAGCTCCTAGGGGAGCCTCACCAAGCCATGCGAAAGCCTCGCCCCTGCCCCGGCCAACTAGCCAGCTTGCACGCGGAGCCGGGAGCTCTGCTCCCCGCGGGCAGCTACGCTAGGAGCTCTCCCGGGTGCTGCAGAGACCTGGCTCCCTAACTCCCTGGCAGTTCAGCGAAGAGCTGCTTGGGATGCTGCAGAGCTCTGCCTCCTCCTCCCCCCCTCGGAGCTCGCGGAGCTATCCCGGGCGCTGCAGAAAGACAGCTGCCCTCCTCCCCTCCCCAGCCCCTGCACACCCGGCTGCCCAGCGCTTGCAGCAATGGAGTGCCCCGAGCGCCGGACTCCTCCAGGAACGGCCAAGAGCCCAGCGCTTCATTTTACCCAGCCGCAAAGCACTTGAAGCCGCTTCAGATCAAAACCTGCTGCTTGAGGGCAGGGCAAAATTGAGGTGGAAAGTTCTTGACATGTAGGGATCGACGCACTGCTGGAGAGGAAACCAGCCCGAGTAGGGGCCATGCAAAAACGCAGCAGCAACAGTGGCGGGAGCAAGCAGACGGAGCGGGGAAAGTTTTGCACTTGCTGCTGCTAGCGGGGTGTGTGTCCGGGGATAGGGGTCCGGGGGGCAGGTCCCTGTGCCTCGCTTCCTTACCTCGGTGTTCTCAGTAGCATTCTCCGCCATTTTCCTCCTTAGGAGCAGGCAGCGGGAGGAGTGTTTCATTCCCATAAGAGCCAGCCAAGGGGTTGGGGCTTGGGGCTGGGTGCTTTTTTTTTTTTTTTTTTTTTAAGATCTCCAAAAACTGGCACAGACACAAAAAGGCAACAAATTAATTTGCTTTGTCCTTTCTGCTGCCTCCACTGGCACCAATTTTCCTTTGACACTTCCAAGTTCTTCTTCCCTTTCCCCCTCTTTTCCGCCTCCACCAAGTACTTGAGATGAGTTCGGAGGCAACCCCCTCTTCAGCTTACACTAAAGGCTGCCGGGCTGCGCGTCCTGCTCCCTCGGAGAAAGCAATCGGGCTAAAAAGCAAAGAGGCACCAACTAAACTGAACTTGGGCGTGCAGTGACCAGCGGGGCATCTTTGTGTCCTGTGGCTAATCTTCCAGGGGCAGAAGCAGCCAGAGACAGAGCAGCGGGGCCAGGAAACCATAGCCCCTTCCTTTCTTCTTTGGGCTCCTCTCTCTCGCTCTCTAAGTCTCCACTCCAGAAAACTTGCTTTTAAGGAAGGAGCCCACACTGCTCACGCTGGTAAAGCATTTGCTAGCTTCTTTCCGTGGCTATCTTCAAAAGGAAGCAGCATCCCCTTCCTGTTCTTGGGCTGGGCTCCTGTCCTACTCTGGGAGTTGATCTCATGTACCTTTCTTGGGAGGGACAACTATATCAGTCCCCCCCCCCCCACACACACACACACAACTTTCTTCCTTCCTTCTCCCCCACCCCTTCGGATCAGCTCCACTTTTCTTTCCAAAGCCTCGCTGCCCTTGAGAAGAATTTTATGGGTCAGCCCATTAACTCCTTCTGCTCCGGCTTCTTTTCGCTTTGGTTTTTGGAGGAAGCCTCTTTCGCTCTGGTTTTGTGTGTGTGCCTCTTCCTCCCGGCTGCTGTTTCCTGCCTTACATCTTCTAGCCTGAGCCTGACTCCCAAACAGACTCCGGGTGCAGAAAGATCGCTCTGGTATGAGCACAGCTGCTCAGCAAAGCCAGAACAAGCGTTTTGTTTTTCAAGCCCTTCTCTATGTCCATCCTCCTCCGTGGGAACTGTCGTTAAGTGCCCCCTTCCCGCACGTTTCTCTGGTTCTTCTTCTCCCGGCACTTTTTAGATTCCTGTTGTCTTACAGCGGAGCTAGATTTGCCTGGCTCGTGTTGATGTGCCTAGGGGCGGGAGGGGGTGTATGTTACACACTGTATTCCTGGGTCTTCACTTTATTCCAGTTGAACTCCAACCCACTGGGATCGTGTTGATCTCGTTGGGGGAGTGGGGTGAGAAAATAAAGCTAGAGGGGTTTATTTCACGTTAAAGTACCTGATCAATTTCACCACCGTTCGTTGTCCTAAATCATTTCTACCCGTCAGGCCAACAGACGTCCAAAGAGGCTTAAACATTTCTTTGGGTGCCTATTTTTAGTACACACATTCATATCCCACCCACCCCTACTCCCCTACTCTTTATCCTTCTCTGATTCTGATTTTTTTTTTTTTTTTTTTTTTTTTGCGCAGCCTCTTTTATAATCTCCTGTAACAAAAGAGTTGCAAGAAGAGTTTATCCTTAGCTGACCTCTGCAATGCTGGCAACACATCAGAGGCCATGCGAGCAACAGGAGCCCATACGCGCATAGGAGGCAGGGATATTCCTGGGGCAGGTGTTAGTGAGTTATGGAGCCGACAGCCAGACTGGCTGTGCTGTCTTCTCTCCACAGGAATGGGGCTAAACTGGCAGGACACAGAAAACATGTAGAGGAAGGGGGTCGGAACATTTTTTATATGCTCACTTACACAGAGATGGAGCTACTCCCCCCTTAAGCGGAGATTTTAGCCATGTGATACATTTCAGGGACGTGATCAATGTATACATACAGACCAGGGAACTGGAGATGCTAGCCAGGTGATACATTGCAAGGAGATGTGACACATAAACATATACCACATAGATAGCCAGGATGCTATGAGTTAAATTACAGAATAATGTATTAGACTCAGACCAGGTAACTGAAGGTGATACCCCTGTGAAAAACTGCAGAGCCATTTGATAAATCCATGTGTCTTACACCGTTGACTGCCCACTAACCCATCCCATATTATCCTAACATGCCAAACCTGTTAGTTTCAAACAGCTGCCATTTTTTAAAAATGATCATTTCAGAAAAATGTTTCCTTCTCCCAAATGTGGGATTCAACCCCTGCCCCAAATCACACTGGTCTGTATGCAAGATTCAGTACTGTACCAATAAGAGGTTGAAACAACCAGGCAGAGCTAGAAATGGGGCACTCTCTTTTTCCGATGGTACACACAAAGAGAACTTGAAACTTCTCCAATGTCAGTTCTTAAAATTGAGACAATTTTTGCTTAGAAAAGCTCTTATAGATCATTTTAGAGGTTTTTCTGACTCTCCCAGAGCCTTGTATAGTTGAACTCAGAGTAATCAAATAACCCAATAAAAGTTGCGAAATGCATTTTCTGTCACATACAGAATACCAGGTGGCATTAAGTTTTTATCAGCATGAATTTGGAATGACCTGCATAGCTCAATTGTGGCTTCCCTATTTATGAGTAATATGCCCAGCCATAAATTATGCTGCTAACCCCTTTAGACTATACCACACAGACCTTGTCTACACTGGCAAGTTTCTGCACAGTAAAGCAGCTTTCTGCATTGAAACTCCCGAGGTGTACACACTGCCAAGCCACTTAGTGCACAGAAACTGTGCAGTTGCAGCGCTGTAAAAAAACTACCCCGATGAGAGGTATACAGCTTTCTGCACCGGGGGTACAGCACCATGGTGCCAGTGTAGACACCCTGGTCAATTAAAGCACTGCAATTGCCTTCAGGAGGTGTCCCACAATGCCTGTTCTTGCCTCTCTGGTCACGGTTTGAACTCTACTGCCCTGCCCTCAGATGATCAACCGTCATCCCCACACAGTAAATTCCTTTGGAATTTTGAAAGTCCCCTTCCTGTTTGCTCAGTGATGCGTGCAATGGTCTCAGCGCATCTTTCCAGGTGGCCATGCCTGCTCCACACACCAGGTGATCTCCCACTTGGAGCAGTGCTGAGATGCTGGACCTCATCAGCATTTGGGGACAGGAGGCTGTCCAGTCCCAGCAGCACTCCAGCCATAGGAATTATGAAACCTATGGACAGATTTCACGTTACATGACAGAAAGGGGCCATTACCGGGACACACCGCAGTGCAGGGTCAAAGTGAAGGAGCTGTGGAATGTCTACCACAAGGTGTGGGAGGCAAACTGCCACTCCGGTGCTGCGCCCACGAGCTGCCGGTTCTACAAAGAGCTGGACGTGATACTCAGTGGCAACATCACCTCCACCACGAAGGCCACTGTGGATACTTCAGTGGATCGCATGCCAGTCGAGATTGGACTGAGCCAGGAGGAGGAAATCTTGGATGAGGATGTGGAGGGGGACTCAGAGGTCAGAGATGCATGCAGCCAGGAGCTCTTCTCTACCCTGGAGGAGGCTAGCCACTCACAGCTGTTGGATGTTGGTGAAGCACAAACAGGAGAGGAGGAGAAGATTTTGGGAGTCACTGAAGCAAGTTGTTGGGGGCAGGAGGGTTGCAGAAAGCAGGCTTGTTGCTATATGACTTTTCTGCGCCACTCTGCCGTCACTGGGGGGGAACCATTGCTGCACACAGGCAAGCCACATAAGGGCCAGGGTGGAAGCTGCAGTCTTGGAGAAGACCCTCCCTTGAATCCCCGCTCACCATCAGCAGCAAGACATCTTCCATAATGAACACAGCCTGTGGAAAATGTGAGGACAGGAATTATTATCAGGCCCCCCTACAGTACTGGCTCTCCCCAAGAGTCACGTGCCCAGTGTACAGTAGGGTCCTGAAACACTGATTTCCCCTGCCCCTGTGGCTACTCACCATTTTGGGGGTCTCATGGCTCATGTGTGCTTGCTTGGGGTCAGCCAGTTAGTGACAGGTGTGTGAATAGTGGCTGTGTTTTAAATCACTGAATCAGTGTTTTGTGTGTTGCAAACAATACTGCTTCTGAAAATGTTGCGTTTTGGCTTCACAGAGATGGCCTTGGGAGCTCAGCCTCCCTCTTTGTTATTGCCGGCTGAACGGCTGCGCAGAATTAGAAAGGGGCCATGAAGAACTAAAGAGGACTTTCTGTGTGAGATTGTGATGCACTCCATGGCCGAGAAACAGGCATTGAAGGACTGTCGAGAGAGAGAGAAGAGGGACCAAAAGGAGAACGCAGCATGCCAAAATGAAACCATGGAGTCGCTCTTAAACGTTATGGAGCACCAAGTTGACACGCTCTAGATGATACTAGCACTGCAAACCAACCAGCTCTGCCCCCACCCTCCCCTGCAGCCGTTATCACAAAACTCTTTCCCATGTGCCCCCCAGACACCACCAACACACTCTTATCAACCTCCTGGCTCCAGTCTGTACCCGTGGCATTCTACTCCTCCCCTGTCACAGTCCAGCACTGCGGACTCCCAGTACCCACTGCACTCAACACCCTCTGAAGTTTAGCCCTGCTGAAGTACAGTACCCACTGCACTGTACTCCAAAGGAAAAGGTTGAATATGATCCCTGGACATACACAAATCTTTAACCATCCCAGGACCCAACCTCCTCCTGGGACCTTACCTTCCCTCATCCCCCTCAGTGACAAGGTGTTTTTTTGTTTGTCTCTCTTCTCCAGTTGTTGTTTTTAATAAAAGAATTGTGTTGGTTTGAAAGAAATCTTCATTCTATTAATTTAAAGCAAACAGAGCCTTGCAAAGCAACAGACAATTATCTTAAACCTTCATATTGCATCATCTTGCATTGCATGGGGGGAGGGATAGCTCAGTGGTTTGAGCATTGGCCTGCTAAACCCAGGGTTGTGAGGTCAATCCTTGAGGAGGCCATTTAGGGAACTTGGGTAAAAATCTGTCTGAGGATTGATCCTGCTTTGAGCAGGGGATTGGACTAGATGACCTCCTAAGGTCCCTTCCAACCCTGACATTCTATGATTCTATGATCTGCACCAATCACAATTACCTCCTAGCATTAAAAGCACTGTACTACTAAGCACAGCAACAAATATTAGTGGCTTTCAGCTTCAAATTGCTGCCTCACGGCATCCCTGATCCTTATGGCCCTGCGCTGCGCTCCCTGGTCTCTGGCTTTTCAAATTCAGTCTCCAGGCGCTGAGTCCAGCCCTGAGTGAAGCTTTCACCCTTCCCTTCACAAGTATTAAGGAGTGTACCACACGCAGCTATAAGCATAGGAATATTGTCATCGGTCAGGTCCAGCATCCCATATAGGTAGTACCAGCGGGCCTTTAAATGGCCAAAAGCACATTCAACAGTCATTCTGCACTTGCTCAGCCTGTTGTTGAACTGCTCCTTGCTTTTGTCAAGGTGCCCCATGTATGACTTCATAAGCCACGGCATTAAGGGGTAGGTGGGGTCTCCCAGGATCACTATGACTTCCCCTACGGTGATCTTCTGTTCCAGGAAAAAAGTCCCTGCTTGCAGCTTCCTGAACAGGCCAGTGTTCCAAAAGATGCGTGCGTCATGCACCTTTCCAGACCAGCCTGCGTTAATGTCCATGAAACCTGCACGGTGATCCATAGAGCGCCTGGAGAACCATAGAGAAATACCCCTTCTGATTAATGTACTCGGTGGCAAGGTGGTCTGGTGCCAGCATTGGAATATGCATGCCATCTATCGCCCCCTCCGCAGTTAGGGAAGCCCATCTGTGCAAAGCCATCCACAATGTCACACATGTTGCCTAGAGTCACAGTCTTTCAGAACAGGATGCAATTAATGGACCTGCACACTTCTGTCAATATGAGTCCAACTGTTGACTTTCCCACTCCAAACTGGTTAGCGACTGATCGGTAGCAGTTTGGAGTAGCCGGCTTCCACAGTGCAATCGCCATGTGCTTCTCCAATGGCAGGGCAGCTCTAATTCTCATGTCCTTGCGCTGCAGGGCTGGGGCAAGCTCATCACACAGTCCCATGAATGGGGCTTTTTTCATCCAAAAGTTCTGCAGCCACTGCTTGTTATCCCAGATGTGCATGACGATGTGATCCCACCACTCTCTGCTTCTTTCCTGAGCCCAAAAGCTGTGTTCCACTGTGGTCAGCACCTCCATGAATGCCACAAGCAATCTCATGTCATGTTAGCTCTAGAGAGCAGCATACTGGTCAACAGTTTGGGATCCATTCCTGCAGACCAAAGAGGCAGAGCATGCAGTACACAAACCATTGAAAGATGGTGACAATGCAGACGGAAGCACAGGGACTGCTGGGATATGAAGCAATGCCTCACGGGGCATTGGGACAGGACCCAGGATGCCCCACAACCCCGTCCACCTTCCCACAACTCTTCGTGGCAGAAGAGGAAGAGATGCTCTGTGGGATAGCTGCTCAGAGTGCACCGCTCTGAATATCGCTGCAAGTGCCGCAAGTGTGAACACGCTATTGCGCAGGCAGCTGACAGTGTGAACACACAACAGCGGTTTCCCTTCAGCGCTCTCTGAGCGGCGCTATAACTGCCGGCGCTATAACTCTGCCAGCCTAGACATACCCACCATTAGGTATCGTCTCTTATGCAGAGAATAAGGTCCAGATTTTCCATTTTTCAGCACCAGGAGTTAGGACAAGATTTCCAGTATAGCGCATCTCCAGTATTTAGGCAGATAAATAAGAGGTAGGTTTTCAAAAGTGCTCAGTATCCAGTAGTTTCCATTCGGATCAGTTTTGCCCAGACTTTCAGAAGCGCTCAGCTCCCATTTAGGCAGTTAAATGAAGAGACAGATTTTCAAAAGTGCTCAACACCCAGCAGCTCCCATGAAAATCGTCGCTTAAGATACCTAAATGAGAGTTGTTGAGCTCCTACGAAGGCCTGACCTCTCACAAGGGCTTCCAACACGCCATTCCTTCCTCATAGTATTATGTGACCTTACAGAGAGGGGGTCTAGGAAAATGTTTTGAAACCCCATGCTACTTGGGACCATCTACTTTATACCAAAGGCAAATGATTTGTTCTTCAGAAGTACATGTATTAGTCAAGGGAAAAAGTCATCCCTTGCAGGAGTGAATTATTCGTATGCGGGGGGAGGGGCTCTGAATTCCAGCTGAGAAGCAGGGAAATGTCTCACATTTTGATGCTGCAGCACTTTGGTAGCAAAGATACACTGCCCAATGCCTAGAATTAAATTCTGCCCTCAGATATGTACATGCAACTCCCATTGACATCAGAGAGCAAAATTGACTATAAGTGCTGAACTTGGGGCATATTCCTTGTACTTGTGCTTTGTTTCAGACATCAAGCAAGACACAAACAATACAAGTATATTAATTTATTTATAACACTCCAAGGAGATGGCCAAAACATTTTGATTTTAAATAAATAATGCATGTGAAGTCCAGAAAGCATAAAAAAGGGGGCGGAGAGAATACAAGAAATTTTTTACTTTTATTTTTCCAAGATGGTAGGTGCTGCGATTGCTGGAGCTCTGCTATTGGCTGAGTGTGTCACAGTGTGGATAGAGCACTGAGTTGGGACTCAGGAAACTTGGGTTCTAGTCTTGGCTTTGCCACTGGCCTGCTGAGGGACCTGTGGTAAGTCACATACCTCTCAGTGCCTTGGTTTCCCCATCAGTAAAATGTGGATAATGATAGTGACTTCCTTTGTAAAGTATTTTGAGACCTACTGATAAAAAGACTGTATAAGAACTATGCATTATTATTTATTCACATGACCCCATGAGGTAAGCCAAGGGAGTTGTAGACCATATATTACAACACTTTAAAAAAAACAAAAGACAGACTAAATGGTGTTTTTAGTACCCGGGGGAAAGTAATGCTCCTTTGAACTGAAAATATGACTTCCCCTGAGCTCTGTACCTCAATGGCAGCTACTTTTCAGCCCAAGTATACACACACATCTGTATCCGTGAATGAAACGGCTAGAGTACCTGGCTGCAGTGTTAATCTACAACTGGTGTAAAAACAGTTAGGATAATTGACATACAGAATTACAAAAGTGGGTATGGAGTGTTGTCACTACCACAAACTATTTCAAACCACTGATAGTAATTTTACAGGAAAAGCTGCTAATCTGGCAGAATTTGAAGCAAGTCTGCTGCTGTGAAGGTTCAAATGGAGCTGACATGGCCACAACCGGTGTGGGAGCACATCCAATAGGATCACGACAGTGCTCCAGGCACCAAAGTCAAGTTCAACAATGGAAGGTTGGACAGGAGAGGAGAGGGTCTCACACAGAGAGGAAAGAAGAATGAGAAGAAGAACAGGAGACAGGAGGGGCAGGAGAAGAGTGGAGGAGACAGCAGGAAGGAAAGAGGGAGAAAGTAGGGAGCTGTAGAAAAGGGGCAGGAGAAGGAAGCATAGGGTGGCAGCAGGAGAATGGAAGTGAAGGGAAGACTGGAGGTTGGAGAGGGTACAACGGAAGAGTGGCCTCCCTCCTCCCCATTCCTTTTTTTCTACAAGTTTGAGAAGGATTTGACCAGGAAAGTTCCCCATCCTCAATATTTCTCATATTTGTGGGAGAAACAGGAGACAAAACGATCAGGTTGGGAAAGGCCAATCCATCTCCTACTTTTTCCCTTACAGCAGAAGAAAGCATTGGGCATTGGCACTCCCCTTTCACTTCTCTTCTTTGTGTGTGGGGGTGAAGAACTGGGCTATGAGAGGGCACATGGCTCCAGCTTTTTCTCTGCTTCAAGTGGGAGGGGGAACATGATCAGCATGTGAGACAACTCCCTTTTTAATGTGTGTGTTGAGTGGGCACAGGCTATGGAAGGCCATCCTCATTTCTCTCCATCAATGGAGAAAATGGGCCAAAGGCACCTAGCTGTGTCTTATGGGAAAGAGAGCACCATGGGGGCAGCATCCATGTAGGAATGGATGTCTCTGCATCATGTGCATATTGGAGTTCTGGATATACAGTGGAGGAGGACCCCGAACAGTTTAATGGTGAGTCTCTTATTCTGAGGGAGAATTATATAGGAGTAGCACAAAGGTGACATTTCACTACAGGGATAGTGAGTCATAGTCATCTTGCTGCCCATGGATAGAAGTGTGTTTGGCAAAGAAGAGAAGAACCTCCTCCCCAACCTTCTGATATCACCTAAAAGAGATATTAAGGGAGCCAGGATACCTCCTGTGGACCTTGTTTCTCTCCTCTGAGTGTTGGCCATTTTACTATATGGTGCCCTAAACTAGATGTGGTTCTCAGATTCCCCAACCACAGCCAAATACAGTGGAATAATTTCCTCCCTTGTTTTACTTGTGACAGTCCTACAAGCACAACTCCGTTTAGTTTTGCCTCCTTTTAGAGAACATCACATAACTGACTAATACGTGACAAGGACTAATGACTCACTGTATCTTCTACTGCAACCCGCTCCCCCAGTTCCCTCTCTATGGAATGCTATGGCTGCCAAGCCACAATTATCCCATTCTGTAGTCATCTTACAGAACCCTGTCTTAAGATTAAATAAGGATCAATGTACTTCACTCATTCCATCTCATTTCTCCGATTCATTGAGGTGGCATGGGTTAGTCAACAGTGCACTGGACTGGGAGTCAGGAGACTGAGATTCTACTCTAACTCTGCCACTGAATTACTGTGTGACCTTGAGCAAACAGCTTCACATCCCTGTGCCTCTTTTCCCCCCTCCCAGCTTTTGTATGCATACTGTAAGCCTTTCAGAGCAGGGTCTGTCTCTAATTAAAGGTACGTCTACATTACAAGTGCTATAGTGGCACAGCTATGGAGCTGCAACTACGGGCACTGTAGCATAGACACTTACTACAGTGACAAGGGATTTTTCTGTTGCTGTAGTAAATCAACCCTTGACAACCTAGCTGCATCTACAGTGGAGGTTAGGTCATACTAACTACATCACACAGGGCATGAAATTTTTCGCAGCCCTGGGTGATGTAGCTAGGCCAATGTAATTTTTAGGTGTAAACCAGGCCTAAGTGTACATACAGTGCCTAACACAATGAGACCCTGATCTTGGTTAAGGAATATAGGCACTACTATAATACAAATAATACTATCATGATATTTTTGATCCTCCAAAGAGTGTGTGATCTCTTCCAATCGTATATTTTCAGTGCATATGATTTAATGTATTCTCTGCTCTATCCTATATGTAAAGTTAAGATTTTGTCACAGTTATTTTTAGTAAAAGTCATGGAGAGGTCACAGGCAATAAACAAAAATTCACAGAAGCCTGTGACCTGTCCCTGACTTTTAATAGAGATAACTGTGACAAAATGGGGCTCAGCTGAACCCTGCTGCGGGAGGGGAGGAGGGACCCGGCATCTGCCATCGCTGCTGCTGACAGCTCTGGGGTCCTCTGGGTGTCTGTGGCAGCTGGGAGCTCCAGGTCCCCTGCCCCCCACGGCAGCTAGGAACTGTGGGGGGCCCCTGTCACCCACAACAGCTGGGAGCTCCAGGTCTCCCCTTGGCAGCTCAGAGTTCTAGGACCCCTGGCGGCTGACAGCTCCAGCCCCAGGGCTGAAGTGGAAAATGTCACAGAAGTCATGGATTCCGTGACTTCCGTGCCATAATCTTAGCCTTACCTGTAAGATGTTCATGAAATAAATACAGTGATATTAAGTATTGGGGGTAGCCATGTTAGTCTGTATCCACAAAAACAACAAGGAGTCCGGTGATACCTTAAAGACTAAGATTTATTTGGGCTTAAGTTTTCGTGGTAAAAAACCTCATTTCTTCAACGATGCCACCGGACTCTGTTGTTTTTTTACAGTGCTATTGGTTCCTAAAAATGGACCCAACTCAAAATCTCCTTTCAGCTTAACATTAAAGCATTCATAATTATTTTCCATATTTAATTCTGGAGGCAATTATGTATGCACGATATACAAGTAATTGAAGATAAAAGTAATAGTTGCAGCTAATTCATATTTTTTAAAGTTTTCCTCTACGTATTTTGTGAAACGATATCAAATCTAATGCATTATTTATTTATATGTATTGTGCCGACTTATGCCTGATGATACGGGGAGGGAGGCACAATGTAAAGGAGGGGCTTTGTGACTGCCCCATGTGTCACCCCTGGGAGGAACCTTCCAGCCCCACTTCCCTGGGCCAGAGCAACCAATCCTGCTGGTTCCTGGGAGGCTGGGGCCACAGGAGTGAGGAGCACGTGTCTCTGGGCCAAGCCGGCCAGTGCAGTCCAGACTCATAGCACTAGTGTCTCCCCAGAGCTCCCACGCCCTCACAGACACCTCAGCAGGGGGAGGGACGCGGGCAATGGCCCTACCTCTGGCTAAGCAGAGGGACCCAGCTCTCAGCACCATCCCCAGCAACCCCCCCTACCCTGCATCCAGCCCGGAGCCACCGCGCTCTCCCCGCCCCATCAGAGTTGCAGGGCTGGGGGGGGCACTCTGTCCTTCTCCTGTTGCACCTCCCCCAGCTGGGCCCAGGTGGGGCAGAGCCGCTTCTCACGCCAGCGCAACACTTGTCTATAAGAGAGCTCAGCTGGAGAGGCAGGCCCTCTGCTCCCCATCTGGGCCAATCTGCCAGGGATAGGAACCAAGTGAGCCGGAGTCCCTCCACTGCATGTTTCTGGCTCACTCAGCCCCTGTTCCCGGCAGCCGGGCAAGGAGTGGGCCACCGCCACCTCCCCAGCCAGGGTCTTTCGCAGACAGCCACCCTGAGCAGAGTTAGGTAGCCTGAGAAGCGGCCCCGTCTCGCCCCCTCAGCTCCCCGCCTGGGCCCAGCTGCCCAAGGCAGGGTCTGAGTAAATTGGGAGTGCTGGGGGGGGCGGGGGAGGGGGAAGTGCAGGAGGAGAAGGACAGTGCTACAGTGCTGCCATCCCCCGGTGGCAGGCAGAATACAGCAAGCCCTGCAAGGGCAGCTCAGCAGTCACTGAAATCTGGGAGGGGACACTTGACCCCGCATGCCCCCCCACATGTTGCCGCCTCAGTCTTAGGCTAGGGCCCCACTGTGCTAGGTGCTGTACAAACACCTAACAAAAAGACAATCCCTGCCCTAATCTACATATAAAACAAGAGACAACAGATGGGTTAAAGCTGAGAAATAGAATCAATTATATTTTCTTTATTTATTTAGCTTGTTATTGGAGTTGGGCTAGAAACAGTTTTCCTGTTCTGTGAGAATTTTCAAGATTTGGCCATTTTTTTCTTATCCTGAATCAGGACAAAAAAAATCAAAATCTCAAAATTTTTCATGAACCAAAAATCTGAAAAAAAATTCAGATCAGATCAACCAAGACATTTCCTTTGGATAATTTTGAAGCAGGGGCGCCGGACCAGGGTGGGCCAGGAGTCCGTGGCCTCATCACTTTTTACCAGCCATAAGGGAGAGCAACGGGGGGAAGGGGACAGAGAGGAGCGAACAGGGGGCAGGACCTCGGGGGAGAAGGGATGGCGTGGGGGGTGGGACCATAATTTGGGCCCATGTTCCCCCCTCCCCTTTTAGGGAGCTTCTGCTGTTTCTGTTTTGAAGTGACACTTATTGATCGTATGCTGTGTTGTAGCCATGTTGGTCCCAGGATAATAGACATTGGTGGGGTGAGGTAATATTTTTTATTGGTCCAACTTCTGTTGGGGAGAGAGACAAGCTTTTGAGTTTACACAGAGCTTGTCTTCAAGTTTTCCAGACCCGAAGAGCTCTGTGTGGCTCGAAAGCTTGTTTCTCTCCCCAACAGAAGCTGGTCCAATAAAAGATATTACCTCACCCACCTTCTCTCTTTTTGGTTTTGACTGTTTATTATTTTTTTTTTTTACTATAAATGAACTTAAATTTCTCAACAAAAAGTCATTTCAAACCCCAAAATAGATCTTTTCATTCCAAAAATGTTGACAATTTCCCCAAAAAATTTCCAAAAGTTTTTCAAAACAGGAAATTTGTCAATAATGACCTTTTCTCATGAAAAGTTTCAGTTTTACAAATCAGCATTTTCCAATGAAAAGGTCATTTAATCAAAAAAATTCCTGACCAGCTTTACTTGTTATCGTATCAAAGAAAGACACAGGTCTTTGTAAATCAGAAAGTCAATGGAGCTACACTGATTTATACAAGCTGAAAATTTTGCCCTCTAAGTGCATTTGATATGATCTAATTTTGATGAACCCGGGGTGACTAGTATTTAACAATTTATTTTCCTCCAGAATATTCAGAAATTAACTGTTTTATAAGTGATTCTAATAATTTACCAGATACTGGAGTTAATATTACTGGTCACTAATTGTCAGGGTACCTTTGATTTCCTCTGCCTAAAAATTACAGCTCTGCTATAGAATCATAGAATATCAGGGTTGGAAGGGACCTCAGGAGGTCATCTAGTCCAATCCCTTGCTCAAAGCAGGACCAGTCCCCAAATGGCTCCCTCATGGATTAAACTCACAACCCTGGGTTTAGCAGGCCAATGTTCAAACCACTGAGTTATAAGGTTAAGATTGGCTTTCTGTTTAAATCTTGACTCTTCTTAGTGCTCTAAAATCCATATAATTAATCAGATTGCCTTGAAATTTGGTGTTCCTTATGCGGTCATTGAAGTTTGTTAGTGAGCCAACTTTAAGCCCATTTGACCAACGGGTTCCTGAGATATATATACAGTGCTGTTTTCTCTCAAAGTTGGCAGACCCTGGTGACTTTTTTGTTAATAGATAGAGATCAAACCAGGGCTCAAAGCATCGCACCCACATGTCCAACACTCAAGGGCACCACTAGCCCTTTGGGAGAAATCAAATTAAAACATTATTTGAAAAAGATTTTGCTTCTCCAGTTAGGATCCTCACAAGCTTCATGTGTTTATTCTCAATCCTAATAGATTACAATCAGCATGCATAGATAGAGGTGTTAACAGGATTGTTAGCCCCAAAAATCAACACCAGGTGGGTACTTTAAGACCTTTTGAACCTAACCCAACCAGGTCTAAGTCCCACTCTGGGCAGAAGTCTGGAAAAGGCTGGGAGGCATATTGCTAAAATTTGTCTGTTAAGGGTGGGGGAGGAGGGGTTGTTTGTTTTTAATTTTGGGGGAGGGTAATCAAAGTATTTTTGTAAAAAAAAATTAGACATGCAAATGCTTACTGGTGGGGGAGGGGTATTTAGAGTGGGGTGAGAGGACTTTGGGGCTGCACCAAGGGGAGGGGGTAAATGGGAATGGGTATGAGGGGGTAAGAAGGGCTGAGAGAGTCAGGTGAGGGGGGCAGAACGCTGGGAAGGGGACATGGAGATGCATGGCAGGGGAACTGGGGGAGAATAGGGGTAGGGGCAGCGGTCAGTCCCACATTCTCTCCTTCTCTATATGTGCCAGGAACTGTGGGGGTCTAAGCCCCTCTCCCTATCCCCCATGTGATCTGGGGGTCCCCATCCCCACTGGTGGTGTCTGAGCCCTGCTTCCTGCCCCTGTGAATGTGCCAGGATGGGGGGTAGGGGGCTCTGCCCATCTATAGGGCTGTGGTTCCCCTTCCTTGCCTCCCTTGTGTAAGCCAGGTTCTGTAAAGGTCTGGTCTTTATGTGGCAGTGGGGAACTGGCAAGATCACTTAAAGATTCATTTCCAGACCTTCTATATATTTTGAAAATTATAGATTTTTAGTTTTATTTTGGTAAAGAAACTAATTTAGGTTGGGGAAAGGGCTAGCTGGATTGGACTGAAACACTACTTCAACTTTATCACCTTTTCAACATTGTTTTTCGTGTATTAATTTCCTTGTTTATAATGAATGCTAAAAGTTTAAACTGGGGTCTATAACTGGGGATAAAGCCTGCAAGAAGAAAGTCCTGCTCTTTCAGATTTTATGAGGGCCACCAACATGTGGTTCCCCTCGTCCATGTGAGATCTCTGGAGGATCAGTTTGCCTGTAGGAAAGTAGTGGGGTGCAGTTGAAAATCAGGCTTATAGGGCCTGTTCCAAAGCCCATTGAAGTTGACATGGAAAGAGTCTCATTGATTTCAATAGGTTAACAATCAGGCCCCTAAACATTAAGCTTCCCATTAATTACTGAGTGGCCCGTTGATTGTTTGTTTCCATTATCCTCTAAGCATTTAGGCCCAGATCCACAAAGATATTCAGGCTCCTAGCTTCCACTGAAATGTAATCAAGTGATTTTTTCCCCCTCTCTTCTATTATTTTAGTAGAGATAGAAGCTAAAATTATGGGATTGAGTTGCCATAATCTGTTCTGTCTGAAAATTGGTCTATATGTATGACTTTGGGCACCTCCTCATTCTCTACAATTTTTCAAAAATGGTTATCACCAGGACATTGTCATTATCCAATTCCCTTTATTCTCCGGGATGCATATCATCCAGGCCAGCTGATCTGTGTACATTTGAATTTTCCTAGTGTTCCCTTACTTCACCTTTTTCAGGAGATAGAATTTCAAGATCCTCCTTCCTTACTCATTCAGGCCTCAAACTTCTTTTCTATCTTTTTTTTCTTTTGTACTGTAGCTGGATTTTAAAAGCATTCAGTGGCTCAGTAATTTCTGAGTCATCATTATTTTACTGAAGTATCTACTCCTCCCTTGTACTTCTATCTTCCCTGACATATTCATAAAAACTCTTCACATTCCCATTAACCTCTTTAGCTATAGCATTAAGTTACTTTACCTCCCTGCCCTTTTCCCTGCTTTTAACATTCCTTTTTGGTTGCCTCCCCCTTTTCATTTCCAGTGCAGCTTTTATTTTTAAACTTCAGAAGTTTGAGCCCACATTGACTGCTCTTAGGCCTGGTCCACACCTAAAACTGAATACCCCTGAGGCGTAGTTAAGCCAATTTAAGCTCCAGCATAGACAGCACTAGGTCAACAGAAAGTTTCTTTTGTCAGCCAAGCTACCTCCTCTCAGAGAGGTGGATTTACTACAGCATCAGAAGAACCGCTTCCGTCACTGTCATAAGTGACTACACTACAGCGCTACAGTGGCGCAGCTGTGCAGCTGTAGCATTTCTAGTGTAAACATACCTTGAGTACTTCAGGGCTTGTTTTTTTCCAGGGAACTATAGTCTATTTATTGATGATTATTTATATTATTGTAGTATCTAGAAGGCCCGGTCATGGATCAGGACCCCATTGTACTAGGCACTGTATGAACATAGATAGTTGTTCCTTGGTTTTTCATTTCCTGTAATCTTACTCCAAAGAATTTCTTTCCCACAGTCTCAGTTATTATACTGTAACTCCTTTGGATTGTTAACATACTTGACATGTAGACCACCCTCCATCTTTGCTTCCCTTCCTTTGTCTTGAGTCTAGATTATACCTGTAAACAGTATGCTGAAGTCCTGCCTTTTACTGGGGGCTCAGTTCTTTAAGGGAAAGGAATTCTGGGAGGTGTAGTTTTCCAGGAGAGATGAACGGAAGGTGTCATTCCAGATCACATGACAGAGTGTCATGTGATGGTCAAATTATAAATACAACTTCTCTTGGATCATTAGGAGAGGAGGGCTGAAGGTGAGATGTAGAGAAGAGAAACATGCAGCCCAGGAAAAAGCTTGCAGCAATATAGTGCTGGAGGCCTAGTGCTGGGGCCAATTCCCAGGCCGGAGGCATCCAGTGAAGAAGGGAAAGAAAAAAGTTTCCTCCCACTTCAGCCATGCATCATTAGGATAAGGTATTGTGTAATCTGGTCATAGAAAAAGGACTATTGAGTGAGCCTGGGAGGAGAAAAGCCTATGGATTTACACCCTTGTGTCAACAGGGTGTATTGGTGGCTGCAGCCTGGGGTTGGGCATCTCTGCTTCAAGAGATGAGGAGGAGGAGGACTATATTGTTGCTAGACTTTTCTGGTGCCCTAAGAAGGGAAGGATTCTAACAGGTTTGGATGGAGGGATAAACTCCAATATAACCCATCCATGCGTTACCCATTGGCAAGAGATGGCTGTGTGCCCACCAGGAGACTAACACCATCCTGTTTTCTTTATCTGGGCCACAGACGACTCCGTGTCTCTTCTTTCTGTCTAGTGGCTCCTTCCTCTCTGTCACCTTGGCCACTGGTTTGGATTACTTTCTGCCTTCCTCCCTGTGATGGAGTTTACAGATCCAACACTAAGGTTAAAGGAGTGATGGAGCAGTACTGAACCAAGACGACCATGCCTCTCAACAGCTGCAGAGCTTGCTCCAAATGGAGAGCCTGCTTAAAAGGGGACTCTGGCTGGAAAGCAGGGAGAGAGGGAGGGAGAGAATGCCTGCAGGAAGGCAGCAGCTTCTGGGACAGAGGGATCTACAGGGCAAGGGTCTGGACTGTGGGTAAGACCTGACTGGGAGGCCAAGGGCCTTGAACCCCTTTTCTTTCCACCTTCTCCCTGACAAGGGGAAATAATTGGATACTAAAGAGTGAGCTGAGAAGCCCCAACTGACTGACTGAATCATTGAGACTGTGAGCAACCCTTCACTGAGAGGGAAGCTGAGTGTGGGACCATGCCCCAAACGGAGAAGAGAACAGGAGAGGTAAGAAGTGGTCCAGGGGAGGTTGGTCTGAGATACCATCTAGAGGGGACTGAGACTCTTCTCACCCCTTCCCCCACTGGTCTGGTACCTGATTGAGAGGGAGGGCCCAGATCCTGCTTCCCTCTCCTCCAACTGACCAGGGAGCACCGGGGGACAGCAGACTATACCTCAGTTGCTAGGCCCTGAGATTGCCCAATAGGGCCATCCCAAGTCTCTGGGAGACTGCTGAGCTGCAACTTCCTGGCCCAAAGTGAAGCCTGCTACACTCCCATTCTCAGCCTATTCCCGCTCCTTATCTGCCTCCTCTTCAATGGTAGAATATCTATTGCTGACAAGTAAGATGAAAGACATCATAGATGTTTGTTCTCTTCCCATCTTTCTTTGTTGCATGATTGAGATTTTTAAAACTGTCTAGAGGAATAATTTGAATGGAAAAACCCCTTAAATTGTTTTGAAAACCTCAACCTGCACTTGGTCACCTAATTTCTTGCTTTTCCAGAATTATCTAATACACTATTTCACCTTGCAGTGTCTGATGGCTCTTCCCTTTATGCACAGTTTCCGTTTGACAAGTACAGGTGACTCCAGCAATTGGTGATGACAAGTCAAGGAGTGTTTCTGTGACTTCAGGGTTGATATTTTATTCTTCCCACACAGGATTTTTTCTTTTTCTTCCAGTAAGTGTCAAGATTTTGTCGCATTCTATAAAAGCATGAAAGCTGAGAGAGCTTTGCCTAGTATTACAAATAATTAATGGGCTACAAATGACTTAAAGTTGTTCCCAAAACCAAAAGTAATCCAGAGCTCTTCAAAAGCTAGGTCGTGCATAGCAAGCTTGATTCCACCAGTGCCTAATATTCTTCAATATCTTAAACCCAATCAGGCTTTAGGCCAAGTTAGAATATGAAGTCAGCACTTGTGGCATCCAGGATGATCTACTCTTGGCTGTGAACAGAGATCAGTCTCTAATGCTATTGCTCTTAGATATGTTGTGGCCTTCGACACCTCTACTCAGAAGACTCTCCTAGCTCATCTGTGGGACTTGGCAGAGGAAGCTGGTCTTTCGTTAAGTTATCTCCATTCTTTCCCCTTTCAGAATTCTAGAGTGGTAATGGGTAGCTGCCCATCCTCACTAAGGACCCTAACTGAACACTGCTAGAGGATTCAGTCCTGTCACTTCTTTCATTGAACGTATGTTCGTCTACCAAAGGAGATTGTAAGATGTTGTGATCTTTATGCCAAAGACATCCACCACTACCGTTCTTTCTTGTCAACTGCAGACATTCTTATGTTCCCATGTCTGGAAGAAGTAGGGAGAAGAGTGGGGGTTTGGCTCAATTCAATCCAAGCAAAAGAGAAGTGATGCAGATTGGTATAAAGCAACACTCTGAGGAGGGGAAGTCTGGAACCACCTCTCCAGCTGAGATCCTATGCCCCCCAGTTGTCAAGGCGGGGCACTCCTCTTCTTCTGGACTTCCATAGAGCAGCCATGGCCAAAAATGCCTTTTACCATCTACAGATGGCCAGGAGCCCTTTTCTGCTGGTTGTTGAACTAGCAACAGCAATTCACATCTTTGCCAACTCCAGTCTATGTTGTCATAATACACCACACCTAGGTGTAACCATGAAGGCCCCCTAGAAGTTAAATTGTGTACAGCAGGGGTCAGCAACCTTTCAGAAGTGGTGTGCTGAGTCATCATTTATTCACTCTAATGTAAGGTTTCATGTGACAGTCATACATTTTAACGTTTTTAGAAGGTCTCTTTCTATAAGTCTATAATATATAACTAAACTATTGTTGTATGTAAAGTAAATAAGGTTTTTAAAATGTTTAAAAAGCTTCATTTAAAATTAAATTAAAACGCAGAGCCCTCTGGACCAGTGGCCAGGACCTGGGCAGTGTGAGTGTCACTGAAAATCAGCTCGTGTGCCGCCTTCGGCACATGTGCCATAGGTTGCCTACCCCTGGTATACAGTATGCAGAGGCCCACCTGCTAAGCAAGACAGACCTCTGACAACATACCCCTCTAGGGCTTCATGTTCTTCACAGGCTGCCTATCCAGTGCAAAGTCCAATTCAAGCTCCTGGTAGACCTACATAGGTCTACATTTGCTTGGGACTAACTATCTTGGTGATGGTTTCTGCCTCCACATCCTGGAATGGCAGCTGAGTTCAGGCAAGTTGGAGTCACTATATGTAGTTGGGCTAAAGATTTCTCAACATGGGGCTTGTTGAGGTGAAACATCCTCTGCAAGAGACTGGAATCAGCCTGAACCTTACCACCTTCTGACTACACTGTAAGATACAGGAATCTGAAGTGGATTGTCAGTCTCCCTGACTCCGCTTGGAGTCTGACCTTTCTAACAAGAGGCTCTGAGGGAGGACAGCCATATTCTCTCTCTCTGAGGGAACTCCCCTGTATAAATCTGACTATGTTTAAGATTGGTCTGATACTACAGTGGTGGCTGGTTTAGAAATACTTGCAATAACTTATAAACCAATAATAGCAGCTCCTGAAAGAACTACCATGTCATATGTACATTCTTAGTCATTATCTATAAATAAATGTTATGAGGGATAATGGGGATATATACTTCATGTGTATGTTTTGCTCTCGGGATGACCATTGCAATTTCACCAACAGTGATGCATAATTTCTTACTCTCAATGTTAAGTAATCTGTTGCCTGACATCACAAAAACCTTCCAGGAGGAATACAACGGTGAAGCATTTCTGCCATAAATTAACTCTATGCAAAATCCTGTAAAGAAGCTAGGTGTGTTTTGGGACATTTACATTCTAGAAAGCAACTGATGAAGCTCCCAGCATCATAAATTAAGGCAGTTACAGATTTCCTTTTGACAATGAAAAGGAGATAATTACTTACTCTTTTTACTTTAAAAAGAAAGTACTTTTACCCACCATCACACAAGAACTCTGTGACAGAACCAGGAGATATAGGTTCAATTACTATGGCACTGGACAGTATCTTAACCACAAGACCAGCCTTCATAATCATGGACTACCAGCAGGTTCTCTCCTAATAAGATGAAAAAACTTCCAGTAGATCAATGGAAACTAGAGTGAATTTCTTCAAGTTACTGAATCAAAATGATTCATTACTGAAAATTGAGGGCAAGGAATTACACAGTGCTGTTGATGACTCTCATACACTTTAAGGCAGGAAGGGACCATCATGATCATCTAGTCTGATTTCCTGCACATTGCAGGCCGCAAACCTGACCCACTCCTGTAACAAGCCATAACCTCTGGTTGAGTTACTGAAGTCTTCATATCTTGTTTTAAAGACTTCAAGTTACAGAGACTCCATCATTTACCCAGGTTCATACCAATAATGGACTCCTGCAGAGGAAGAAGAAAACCCGTCCGGATCTCTGCCAATCTGACCTGGGGGAATATTCCTTCCTGACCCCAATATGTCAATCAGTTAGATCCTGAGCATGAGAGCAAGATCCACCAGGCAGACACCTGGGAAACTCTGTAGTAACTCTAAGCCCTTTCCATCCAGCGTCCCATCTCCGACCACTGGAGATATTTGCTACCAGTAGTCCTGGATGGGCCATATGCCATTATAGGGCATTTCATCATACCAGCCCCTCCATAAATTTATCAAGCTCTGTCTTGAAACAATTTAGATTTTTTGCCCCACTACTTCCTTGGAAGGCTGTTGCACAACTTCATTCCTTTGATGGTTAGAAACCATCTAATTTCAGGCCTAAACTTGTTTATATCCATTTGTTCTTGTGCCAATACTGTCCTTAATTTAAATAACTCCTCTCCCTCCCTGGTGTTTATCCCTCTGATGTATTTATAGAGAGCAGTCATAACTCCCCTAAGCCTCTCTTTTGTTAGGCTAAACAAGCCAAGCTCCTTAAATCTCCTTTCCTAAGGCAAGTTCTCCACTCTTCTGACCATCCTAGAAGCCCTTCTCTGCACTTGTTCCAGTTTGAATCTATCTGAAACATAGGAGAAAAGAATTGCACAGAGTATTCCAAATATTATCATTGTACAAGTCACTGATGAGATCACAACTTATTTATCGCTACAGGAAATACCTTGCCTGATGCATCCGAGGATTGAGTTAGCATTTTTCATGTCTGCATCACATTGGTGGCTCATAGTCATAATGTGATCAACCAACATACCCAGGTCTTTCTCTTCCTCTGTCATTTCCAACTAAATTCACAGCTTATAGCAAAAATTCTTGTTGTTAGTGCAAAGTGCAAGGTCATGCACTATTACATTTCATCCCATTTCTATTTCTCCAGTTTTCAAGATCTTCCAAATCTTCTATGATATTCTGAACCTCCTCCATATTGGCAATCTATCCCAACTTCGTGTCATCTGCAAAATTTATTAGTACACTCCCACTTTTTGTGCCAAGATCATTAATGAAAACATTAAATAAGGTTGGTCCCAAGACTGATCCTTGAGGAACTCCACTGGTAGCTCATCTTTCAGCATGAGGTCTCCCCTTTAACCAGTTCTTTAACCACCTTTTGATTCTTGTATTAATCCCCATTTTCTCCAATTTAACTAATAATTTACCATATGGAACTGTAACAAGTGCTTTACTGAAATCCAGGTAAATTAGATCTACTGCATTTCCTTTGTCTAGAAAATCAGTTCTCAGAGAAAGATCAGATTGGTCTGTCAGGATCTCCTTTTGTAAAACCATGTAGTATTTTATCTTAATTACCATTTTCCTCTCCCTTTAATTACTCTCCTGAAATTTGTTCCAAGACCTTGCATACAATTGAGGTCAAATTAACAGGCCTGTAGTTTCCTAGATCACTTTTCTTCCTTTCTTAAATATAGGTAATATAATTCCAATTCTTCAGTCATAGGATGCAACCCCCAAGTGTATAGGTACAGTAAAAATCCTTGCTATTGGGCTTGCAATTTCATGTGCCAGTCCTTTGATATTCTTGGATGGAGATTATCCAGGCCCCCAGTTTGGTCTCGTTGAGCTATTTGAGTTTGGCTTCCATCTCGTATGTGTTAATTTCTACTTCCATATCCTTGTTCCCATTAGCCACACTGCCACTGCCCCCAAGCTCCTCATAACCCTTATTAAAAACAGAGGCAAAGTATTCATTCAGGTATTGGGCCATAACTAGATAATCTTTAATCTTCTTTCCTTGTTTTCTTTTTATTTATAAGGCAACAGAGCCTTTTACTATTGGTTTTAATTTTCGTTTCAAGGTCTGCTTGGCTTTTGGCAGTTCTCACTTTTCCCCCTGCACTTTCTGACATGCAATAGGTACCTTTGCTTCTTGATCCATCCCTTCTTTCATGCATTGTAGGACTTCTGCTTTTTCTTAATAACCTGTTTGACATGCTTGCTCATCCAGTTTGGTCTGCAGCCTTCCCTAATTTTTTTTTCCCCTTGCTTGGGAGGCAGGCTTCAGATAGTTGCAGAAACTAATTCCAAGACTCCTCCACCTTCAGATCCTGGAGCTCTTCAGTCCAGTCCACTCCCCCAGTTCCCTTAATATTTTAAAGGGAATTTTTGCCCTTTTGAAATCAACCAACCCCTAGTTACAGACCTATTTTTTTATCCTTCCAATTAGTTTAAACTGCATTAATTCATGATAACTCGAACTAAGGTTGTCTTCTACAACCAGTTCTTCTGTGAGGTCCTCGCTACTTTCCAATACTAAATTTAACATGGCATCACCTCTTGTTGGTTCAATGACTATTTGGTAAGGAAATCTTTTCACATCCAGGAATACCTGGGCCCTACCATTATTAGTAGCATTTGATCTGCAATCTATATCTGGGAAGTTAGTCTCCTATAATCACACAATTCCGGTAGCATTTATTTCATTAAAAATATTAGCAGTCTCTATCCATATCCATGTTGAACCCAGGGGGTCTGTAGCAGACCCTATACACTATCCCAGTGGAGCATCTTTTACCTTTCTTCCACAAACTGTTTTTGACCCAAACAGATTCCGTTTAATCCATTCCATGGCTTCTAATTTCTTTTGAGTCTACCTTGTCATTAATATACAAAGCTACTCCACAACCTCTAGCTTTATTTCTGTCTTTCCTGAATAGTACTTACCCATCAATACCTGTATTCGAGTCATGACTACTATTCCACCATGTTTCCATTATCCCTATCATATCAGGTTTCACTTCTTGCACGAATAGTTCTAGTTCCTCTGTTTTGTTACTCTAGCTCTTTGCATTCATGTAAAGACATCTTAGTTGTTTCTGCTTGGCGTTACCCAGATTCCTCGCCAGATTAAATACAGTCACTTTACTGATGGTATTTCCTACCTGACTGTTACAGTCATTGGTATTGGCATTATATTTCCTCTTGTCCATTTTCCTACCCTCTGTTATTCCTTTCTCCATTGCTCTATCCTCATTTACTTGATTTTCCTCCTGCACAATGTTAGAAGTGGGTGTGGAGATTACATGAGCGTCTTCCAACCGTCACCCCCAAATTCCTAGTTTAAAGCTCTTTTAATCAATTGTGCCAATCTCCATTGCGAAAGTCTATTTCCCTCCCTACTCAGGCGGAGTCCATCCCATGAGACCCGTCCTCATAAGTTCAGGTACCCTCTCTAGAATAAAGTATGTATCCACAGTTTCCATATTCAGTCATCTTCATTGTCTTTTCCATTCTTTGGGTCACTACCACTGGTGCCTCTAACTCCTGTCAAGGAAAAAACCACATGTCCCTCACACCCTCCCCCAAACTCCCCTTACAAACTCCCCTGTTTTCAGCTCCCTTGGCTGGCTCCTGTGCTTTTATCACTAAAAGTGCACCAAAAAACTTGCACTGATCTCTGTAAGTATCACTTTAATTGAGAACATTGTGACTACATGAACAGGAACAACAGAAGGTATGCAAGGTGTGGAAGAGGTTGATGTGGAAGACGGAGCAGTGAAAAAAGCTCTGTAACCCCAATTAACCTTTTAAAATAACAACATCATTACTCATCTGTTCCGCAGGCTTTGTGGTCCAATTCTGAGAGGTACTGAGTGTAGAGATTACAGGTACCCAGTAACAGAGTAATCTCTAGATAGCACACAAAATGAGTACCTTTTTTTACACAGACACACAAACACTGCATCCAGCTTGCACTACACAAAGATATGTATAATGATATCCAAAAGAAGTAAACTCATCTAGGCATTTACCTATTAATCCCCTAAATTTACAAGGTTAGGCAGCAGATAAGCAGCTGCTTAATTACCAGTCAGATAAAAACGATTCTTCTAGGATATTTAATTGGCCCATTTTATCAGTCAGTTTCTAAGGCCTTGTCTTCGCTAAAAGTGCTACAGCAGCTGCACTGGTGTAGCGCTTTAGTGAAGATGCTCCTGCACCAACAGAAGAGCTTCTCCCATCAGCATAGTTAATCCACCTCCCTGAGAGGCAGTAGTTATGTTGAGGGGGAAAGTGCTGTGGATTTTTCACACCCCTGAGCAAAGTAGTTAGAGGTAGATATAGGTCTAGGTGCAGATATAGGTATAGTAACTCCTCACTTAAAGTCATCCTGGTTAACTTTGTTATGTTAACCATCAACTCATTTAAAGTTGCGCAATGCTCCCTTACAACGTTGTTTGGCAGCCGCCTCCTTTGTCCACTGCTTGCACGAAGAGCAGGCCATTGTAGCTAACTGGTGAGGGCTTGAAACCAGAGTGGACCGGCAGCCCCCTATCAGCTCCCCGCTCCTCTAAGTTCCCCATGCGGCAGCTGCCCAGCAGGCTATCAGTTGTCGGCAGTTCAGCTATCCCTCCCCCCACTGCCATGTGCTGCTCCTGCCCTCTGCCTTGGAGCTGCTGCCAGGAACCTCCTGCCTGCTGTACAGGGGGCTAATGTTAAGGTGTCCCCCTCCACCCTTCTCCTGTCCCTCACTTACCCCTTATAGAGCAGGGTGGGGACACGACAGGGCTCAGGACAGAGGGAGCTTGCGGGCCGCAGCTGCTGTCTTAACTTCCTGATATACTTAAAAAGGCAATGTACTTAGAGTGGGGTCAGCGTACTTAAAGGGGCAATGCGCATCTCTCTCTCTCTTTCTCTCTCTGTCTGTCTGTCTGCCATGTTGTCTGCCCTCCCTCCATTCGTGCTGCCTTGTAGAGCAGGGGTGGTCAACCTGAGCCTGAGAAGGAGCCAGAATTTAGCCTCAGTAATACATCAGCAGCCCCCCATCAGCTCCTCCCCACCCGCTCCCAGCGCCTCCCACCCACCAGCAGCCCCACCAATCATCACCTCCCCCTCCCTCCCGCACATCCGGATCAGCTGGCTCCTGGCATGCAGGAGGCTCTGGGGAGGAGCGAGGGCACAGCAGGAAAGGGGGTGAAAAGGGGTGGAGTGGGGGCAAGGCCTGTGGCAGAGCCAGGGGTTGAGCAGTGAGCACCCCCCGGCACATTGAAAGTTGGCGCCTGTTGCTCCAGCCCTGGAGTCTGTGCCTATACAAGGAGCCTCATATTAACTTCTGAAGAGCTGCATGTGGCTCCGGAGCCACAGGTTGGCCACCCCTGTTGTAGAGTGTGAGGCTACATTAACAACAATGTGTTAACCCTTGAGGGCTCAGCCAAGTGCTAGTTCATCATTTAGCAGTAAGGCATTCCCTGGGAAATATCCCTCCCTTTTCCACCCTCTAACTTCCCCACCTCAACCAAGCTTCACAATCATCATTGCTGTGTACAGTATTAAATTGTTTGTTTAAAACTTAGAGAGTGTGTGTGTATAGTTTTTTGTCTGGTGAAAAAAATTTCCCTGGAACCTAACCTCCCTATTTACATTAATTCTTATGGGGAAATTGGATTCACTTAACATCATTTTGCTTTAAGTCGCATTTTTCAAGAACATAACTACACCATTAAGCAAGGAGTTACTGTATAGGTGCAGACCTGGCTTCAGACAGCTTTAAAAGCTAGCCATGAAAGGTCACAGACTGTGTTCATTAGGCATATGTGGCAGTTGAAACACCTTGGTGGATCAGGAACTAATCATTCTCACAACATTGTAAACCACTCTCTCTTTTTTGCTGCCATAATAACTAAAAGAGACACTGTATTGAAACATGAAATGGTCCCTGCAATTATGCATTTTCAAACAGGAGATCTAACTTTGATGGATATTTTAACTGGAAAGCTTCTTGAAACATCTAACTTACGATCTAGTGGGAGGAGCATATACTTAGGAGTCCAGACTGCTGAGTTTTAATCCCATCTCGGCCACTGACATAATGGGTAGCTTTGGTTGACCTCTGTGTTCCAGTTTCTCAATCTAGTAAATGGAGCTACTCATCTACCTCACAGGTTTGTTATGTGGATCAATTAGTTGATGTTTGTAGAGTGCTTTGAATATACAAAGTCTTATTCAAAATACTCCTTAAATGGAGGGCAGGTACCTTGGAGTGCTTGTGCTTCCTTACAAATAATACATTGTGACTTTAGACTAGATGTCAATTACATTGCCTCTCTGAGTGATATTTTGGAGTGTCCACAGGCTATTTTATCTTGAGCATGAATACACTGCCATCACCGCCAGAGAAGTAGGAGACCCATATTCAAATCCCTACTCCATATCGGGGGGAGGGGGGATTGAACCCAGATCTCCCACAGCCAGAGTGAGTGCTCTAACCACTGAGCTAAAAATTATGAGGGGCTTGCAGGGGGGGAGCACCACCCCAAGTTTAGGTGTGCTCAGAGCTGACCTACAGATCAGGCCCTTAAGACAAGATGGGCAAGTGAACACCTAGTTTGAGAATCTGGCGGGGACACCAAGCTGCTGGGTGATGTTAGGACTGAGACAGCTGTGCACATGCCCAGCTACCAAAATGTAGGTACCCGAGGAACTTTAACAGTGGAAACGTACACTACAGAATTTTGTCAACAAAAGTTATGCCACTGTAATTAAACCATGGTTGCAAGTCCTCACTGTGCTTCTTGTGTTGGCAGAGCACATCCACACTAGCAGCTCTTGCATCAACACCGAGAGCAGTATACTGTGGGTAGCTATCCCATTGTGCAACTGGCTGCAGGGTGCTTTGGGAAGGGTCTGCAATGCTTCATGAGGCAGGTACCGCATCACATGATGCAGGTTTCTCAATCCCATCCTTCTATGGACATCCTACTAGATTGCCAGCTGCTTTTCAACTGAAGTGTGTCAGGAGAAGGGGGGACTCCTCTTCCCCCCCCACACACACACACACACCCGGCTCCCTCCATGGCTCTGCACAACACAGCAGTCTCTTCCCCATTGCCTCTCCTCTGCCTGACCCTGTGTTCCTAGTGCCAGGGAGAGCAGGATTCCACATTAATAGTTCTGATTCCTTCCGCGTTCTCCCACATCCTCCACAGACCAATGTTCCACCCTTCCCCTATACTCCAGGCAGGAGAGCATGTTGCTGTTTTCCTGCTGGCATGCTCAGCAGGTGAGTGCTCCATGATGAGGAATGTCAAAGCTTCCTGGAGCTTTGAAAGGGGAAGGGTGCATGCCTGCAGAGCAGCAGAGTTCAATACAGTGAGCAGACCGGTCATGGCAGGCATTGTGGGATACTGGAGGAGGCCAGTTACATCGACATAACGAACAACGGCATCTACAGCAAGGGCGGGCAAACTACGGCCCGCGGGACAGATCCAGCCCACCAGCCATTTTAATCCGGCCCTTGAGCTCGCGCTGGGGAGCAGGGTCGGAGGCCGCTGCACTCAGCACCTGGAAGCAGCCGCATGGCCCCCCTCTGGCACTGCAGCCAGGGAGCAGAGTTGGGGGCTGCTCCACACGGCTCCTGGAAGCCATGGCATGGACCCCCTCTGGCTCCTCATGCTCCAATGGCCCCGTTCTAATGGCCCCCTCCCGCACTCCAACGGAGAAGGGACATGCCACGGCTTCCGGGAGCGCTTAAGGTAAGCGCCACCCGGAGCCTGCACCCCTGAGCCTCTCCCCATGCACCAACCCCCTGCACCAACCCCCTGCCCCAGCCCTCATCCCCGTCCCATCCTCCAAACCCCTCGGTCCAAGCCTAGAGCACCCTCCTATACCCCAAACTCCTCATCCAGCTTCCCAGCTCTGAAGGCAGCACCGCCACCACCAGCAGCACAGAAATAAGGGTAGCAGTACCATATCCCCCCCCATAATAACCGTGTGACCTCCCCGCAATGCCTTTTTGGGTCATGACCCCTACAATTACAATACCGTGAAATTTCAGATTTAAATAGATGAAATCATAAAATTTACTATTTTTTAAATCCTATGACCGTGAAATTGACCAAAATGGACTGTGAATTTGATAGGGTGGTGCACGAGAGGTGAGACCTTGAAAGAGCCACTGGTTCCTCGGACCAGGCAAAAATATTACCATTTAAAAAAGACAACTTGAAGAATGAAAAATATAATTCTTTCTAAAATTAAAACCTAGATTTGGAAGCACAAGTCTGCAGCCAGGGTGGTTTCAGCAATAAATTTTGCAGTCAGGGAAAATAGAGGTGCCTGTTTCTATATATTCCTCTGCTTGGAAACAGTACATAGTGCAGCTATTGATTACACAGAATGTTAAGTTCAGATCCTCAAAGGTATTTAGACACCTAACTCCCATTGGCTTCAATGAGTTAATCATCTAAACACCTATCAGGATCTGGGCCTTGTTTCCTAGTAGATAAATCCCTTTGGGCCAGATATTCAAGTGGTGTAAATTGGCAGAGTCCATTGATTTCAGTGGAGCTATCTGATATACCCTAGCTGAAGATCTGGCCCTCATGTGCATTTCACATAATCAAGACACACTTAATTGGAAATTTCACTTAATTCGGATCTCTACCAAGGAACTGTTCTAAGTCTAAATGAAGATAACCGGCACTGTGTGCAGCTTAACTGGGACATTTTTGAGTGCCACTTAGGTCTTTGTCTGTCATATGCAGGTATGCACTGTGTTCTCTAAAACAGCAGCTTTCAGTCCCATCTTAGCTAGGATGTAAGTGGAAAGTGAATAAAGTGAAAGAATTAAATGAATTTGTCTTATTTTCACGCAACACTGACTGTTCCAGGCCATTATCTTGCTCCTTCTCTGGTTGTGGCCACCAAAAGCAGAGTATGTCACCGCTGATTCTGCAACCAGCAGTGGCTAGTCAGAAAACCATTGATTCAGGCCTCCTCCCATTTTGGGGGCTTATCAAGTAAAGAGATGGGCTCACTGCAATGCCACAAGAAAGCAGCATTATTTTTGTAAGTAAATCAGTTAACAAAGAATTCTGTTTAATCAGAATTGAAAGTTGTTCACTAGGGATTTCCTATTAAGCAGATTCTACTGTAACACACACTTCACAGCAGACATTTCTGTATTTGAAGCAGTGCACAGCTGGGCCATTTGCTGCTGATAAATGGATGCCTCTCTTTTCCTTAAAGGCATCAGGATCATTCCACATGCACTCGATGACTGAATGAATGTTTCTCACTGCTGATTCACTAGGGATTTAAGTGCAGCGACTGTAGAATATAGTTCATTGCTGCCTTATATAACCCAACATCACCTCCACTCATTAATACCCACGAGCTATCTCTAATGCACAGTGGCAACAAGCACTGTATAACAATTTTGGTATGTCATGGATACATTTAATAGATGAGACTGTTGAAACCACTACCTCATCCAGAGGGCTTAATTCTTAAATTGAGAGTTTAATTCACTTATATTTAATATATTTTAAAACCCCCCTATCTTTCAATGTAAAAGTCAAGCACTCAAAAGTTAGGAAATCCCTGAACTTAGGTTGCCTGTAGAATTTTAATTCTGTTCCCAGATGCAGAATGATGCAGTCTTTAATTACATGATCACATACTCCCTCCCCAGGACCCCTGCCTCATTCAATGAACAAGTATGGTTTAAGTTTGACAAAATTATAAGCAGCTGAAACCAAGGTCATATCATTGAAAGCATCAGGCAACCTTAACAATAAGCACCTATGCCTGCGTCACCAAACTACAATAGCGACCTCCAAGCTTTGTCTAATTGTTTATTTATAGCCTTCCGATTTTCTTTAGCCATTCAGCGTTGTTTTGTCAAGCACTCGCATGGCATTCACACTTTAAAAAGTTATTTTATATAACTAGTCAATTATATAAAATAACTGCCAGTTATTTTATATAACTAAATAACATCACTGCAGTATTTCCTATAGTAAGTATATTTATCTACTTATGAAATTATTTATACTCACCTGGCAATTTTTAAAAGGTAATCACTGTATGTGTTATGTATTTGGGCATTCCAAATGAAATTCACCACTTGGGGAAAACGTAGGAGCATTGAGGAGCCATTAGCCCAAGGAATCAGAGCTGCACATGTTTCGGCCACATAGCTCACACTGAACTTTTTCCTCCTTGCATTTTTAAGTACCTCACCCACAGTGCTGCCATATAAGTGGAAGTACTGCTCTGTAAATACTCCCCAAATACTTACCCCAACAAACACTTCCACATACCGTAAATACCCACCACACTTTTTGAAAATAGAGGGGTCAGTGACCAGAGTCTGAGAAGTCTTTAGGATTCTCTGCAATATGAATAATTGAGTTTAAAGGGGGCAATAACCACTATTCCAACAGATTTCACTAGCACACACCGTTATTTGACTGCCTCAGCTGGGTGGGCCAGTGTTCTGCAGGGAGATCAATAAGCTTAAGCAGTGCCAGTGCCAACCTACAGTTTTTTAGAACTTAATTTCTCCAGCATTCAGGGTATTCAGTTCCTGGGCTTTGTTTCAGATCCATCTTTATTTCAAAAGTGACTCGTTTATTGGCATAAGTTAGGACTCGGCAGTTAGTAAACTCAGCAGAAATCAGAAGACGCCATAATGTACCAGACATTGATATCTCTCTTCATTGACAGGGATAGAGTTCATACCAGGATATAGGGAGGCACAGACCCTGTCCCCAATCCCCCGTCTGACTGAGCTCCATCCAGCAGAGGACCTAAAGGAGGGTGGGAGGGGCAAAGATAGCTGTTTTCCATTGTTGTGCTCCCACAGCCCGTAGGATTAATTAAAATAGCTCTGGCATTGCTCTAATTTATGTAGGGAGGTAACAGTCTTAAAAGGGCTATTACACCATCTGGGGTGTGTCAGAGTGCAACAGTGCTCCAGCCACACCCCTCTCCCATGCACATGTACTCTATGCCAGGGTGCCGAAATGCTGTGCTAACGTTGACACCCAAGGATTCCCTCACACTGGGAGAAATCCTCAATTGCTCTATTTGGACAGCTTTACAGCTCCCATGTGCCACCAGAACAGCAAGAAGGGGCCTGTAACAGGGACCAGGATCTGGCCCCTGCATGCTACCCAATGCCATTTTAATTTCCTGAAAGCAGCATTTGTCCTGGCAGCTGACGGGATTTGTATTCTTCATCCCATCTTTTATTAATACGCTGCCGGG
The DNA here is from genome assembly GCF_013100865.1 of Trachemys scripta elegans. Lineage (NCBI taxonomy): Eukaryota > Metazoa > Chordata > Testudines > Emydidae > Trachemys > Trachemys scripta. The sequence goes on from NC_048298.1 coordinate 130,941,408, forward strand.
TCTCGAAATGTACCCAGTGTTTACATTGGGTGTAAAAGAAGAGGGACACCTTTGGAGTGGATGTGGAGGGCGGTGGCTCTGACAGATGACCAGCTACACCCCTGAGTTCAGTGAAACCATTCTCATGCAGTAGAACAGTGAATGATACTGCAAAGCAAGGGTTTTTCCTGCCCAGCTGTAACGTCTTTTGCTGGTTAAGCACACAATGCACCATTCGTTTTTCACTTTTTTTTTTTAAGCAAACACAAAACATGTCTACAAGTCCCCAGTTTGGGGATCTTTTTTGATGCTAAGATCTGCCATTGCCCTCATCTGTTTCAATATTATCTTATCACCAGGGACAACAGCAAGTATAATACTCAAAAGTCCATTTATATCACGTCAGCAAATATTCTGTCCTCTCAGCTTCCCAACAGCAAAGCAAAATCCTTGCCGGCCTAATACCCTGGCTGGGGATCAACACGGAGGTCAGTGCCAAGTAATGAATTGCTGAGGAGGGTTTTAGTGGTTTCAGCTTAAATAGCCCCCCCAAAACTAGAGGAATGCAGCCACAGGTTTATTAGCACTCATACAGAACTTTAACATTGCTATCCTTTTTTGAATACTCCTGTAAATAAAAAGTATCTGCAGGTCTTGTATCAACAATGAAAGAAAATAGAGGTAAGGAAACAGAAGTTAACAATTGTGGAAGCAGAGAAAACTGTTTTTGTCTGACACAATGGACAAAGCATAAATTCACAAGTGGCCTTGTAAATAACATGTCGTTATTAGATAAAGGAATAGTAAGAAGAGTAATGTGTGATAAGTTTTCAGCTGCAGCTTTGTTTACTAGAATATTTTTGCAGCCTGTGAATAGTTCAGGATTTGTTTGTAATGTGCAGGTGTTACTCTCTCTATATATATATATATATAATCTGATTTATTATGTGCTTTTTGGAGTTGTGGCAAACGCTTATACCCACCCCATTGCATTTGAGCTTGATAACCTCAGTGGAGTGTGCTGTATGCCTATGTCATAACTATAAAGGGAAGGGTAACAGCTCTCCTGTGTACAGTACTATAAAATCCCTCCTGGCCAGAGACTCCAAAATCCTTTTACCTGTAAAGGGTTAAGAAGCTCGGGTAACCTGGCTGACACCTGACCCAAAGGACCAATAAGGGGACAAGATACTTTCATATCATGGTGGGGGGGGGGAAGGCTTTTGTTTGTGCTCTTTGTTTGGGAAGTCGTTCGCTCTTGGGACTGAGAGCGACCAGATATCAATCCAGGTTCTCCACATCTTTCTGATGAAGTCTCTCATATTTCAAACTTGTAAGTAAAAAGCCAGGCAAAGCATCTTAGTTTTACTTTGTTTTCTCAACTGGTAAATGTACCTTTTACTAAAGTGTTTATCTTTGTTTGCTGTACTTTGAACCTGAGGCTAGAGGGAGGTCCTCTGAGCTCTTTAGGTTTGATTACCCTGTAAAGTTATTTTCCATACTGATTTTACAGAGATGATTTTTATCTTTTTTCTTTAATTAAAAGCCTTCTTTTTAAGAACCTGATTGATTTTTCCTTGTTTTTAGATCCAAGGGGTTTGGATCTTGATCCACCAGGAGTTGGTGGGAGGAAGAAGGGGGGATGGTTAATTTCTCCTTGTTTTAAGATCCAAGAGGTTTGGATCTGTATTCACCAGGGAATTGGTGAAAGGTTTCTCAAGGCTTCCCAGGGAAGGGAATTAGCTTTGGGATGGTGGCAGCGGACCAGATCTAAGCTGGTAGTTAAGCTTAGAAGTTTTCATGCAGGCCCTCACATTTGTACCCTAAAGTTCAAAGTGGGGATACAGCCTTGACAGCCTATAATTAAAAAAACCACCTCAGTGACAAGTCCAGATTCAAGATAATTTCTTGGGAACTGAGTGGGGAAAGTCTTGGAGAAAAATCCGAACAATGCCATTTACATATGTGTATGTAATCATTAATGCATGATTAAATAGAAATAACTTTGTAAAAATAAGTCATTATTATTATTTGTCTTGTGGAAGCACTTAGGACCCTGGTCAGGGACCCCATCGTGCTGGACACTGGACAAACAAAGAACAAAGAGATGGCCCCTGCCTCAAAGAGCTCACAATCTAAATATAATCCAAGAGACAAAAAGGTAGATACAGACAGACTGATGGGAGAGTACAAAGAACCAGTGAGACAATATGGGTTACGAGAGGTGTTTTAACTTGCAGTGGACACACAAATAATATGCTGAGTATTTGTTTATACATAGCTTTGTATCAGATGCCAGACCCTAGCTATTATCAACTTTCTCTCTAGTCCCATTCATGATTTCACATCCTAAATCCTTCAGGGGGCAAGCCAGGTGGTTAGGAAGATGGAAGACAGGCCAGCTAAGCATCTCCTAGAAAGACCCGAGTTCTTAAGGTGAATTATCATTAGTGAGAAAAGTATGCCCTTGACTGAAAGAAAGGGGAGCAAATTGTGAGAGCAGCCAAGGACTTCTATGGCCTATAGTGCCAGGGAGTGATAAAGTTCTTACCTGCATTAGTATTTGCACTCTCACTACTTAACTCAGCTACCTATTTAGCATCTAATATTTTTGACCAAGATTTTCAGAAATAAGAATCAGTGGGCTGCAGTTTTAAAGCTCTGGCAGGTGCCTAGGCTCCAAAATTCATGTTTAACTTTAGGTTTCTGTTTTGTTTTCTTTTCCCAAAAAACACCTTTGCCTTTATGTCCCCTTATGAAACATTCAGTTTGGTTGTACTTTCCTAGTTAGAAATCTATGGATTTGCTTACCAGTATAAATTCTATGCTCAGATTCTCAGTTATTAGACAAACTTTATATAGTATTTTAGAGAGAGTGCATAGTATTCAAGAAAATAACATTTGAGTTATTCTAACAGTCTGACGACAATCACATGAAAAGTGTTGTTGATGTGCTACATCTCTGATGTAAAAATCCAGCCAAATATGAGATCAACCGTAATACTACTTTATGGGCCAGATTTTCGGACCTACTCTGCTCACTTGGTGGTGTTCAGGTACTGTAAACGGCCTGGAGACTGCCCACAACCAGCTAATTGAGATAACACCTGCGTGAGGAAGTCCCCAGGAGGCATATGCCCCCTTGGGAACCAAAGCCAACTGGCACAATTTAGAGCAGATCCAAGGCTGCTCTAGCCTATTGCCCATGGCTTGGCAGAAATTCAGAGAGCAGCAACTGGCACTCTGACATTCTCCCTGGCTGGAGTTGCTCTTTGGACTCTTATAACATGGAAGGGGCTGCAGAACAGATAATATCCCAGGCTACCTGATTTTCCCCAAGAAACTCCACATGGATAGAAAGCTGGCTAGATTGGATAGAAAGCTGGCTAGATCGTCGGGCTCAATGGGTAGTGATCAATGGCTCCATGTCTAGTTGGCAGCCGGTTTCAAGTGGAGTGCCCCAAGGGTCGGTCCTGGGGCCGGTTTTGTTTAATATCTTTATTAATGATCTGGAGGATGGTGTGGACTGCACTCTCAGCAAGTTTGCAGATGACACTAAACTAGGAGGCGTGGTAGATACACTAGAGGGTAGGGATCGGATACAGAGGGACCTAGACAAATTAGAGGATTGGGCAGAAAAAAACCTGATGAGGTTCAACAAGGACAAGTGCAGAGTCCTGCACTTAGGACGGAAGAATCCCATGCACTGCTACAGACTAGGGACCGAATGGCTAGGTAGCAGTTCTGCTGAAAAGGACCTAGGGGTCACAGTGGACGAGAAGCTGGATATGAGTCAACAGTGTGCTCTTGTTGCCAAGAAGGCTAACGGCATTTTGGGCTGTATAAGTAGGGGCATTGCCAGCAGATCGAGGAACGTGATCGTTCCCCTTTATTCGACATTGGTGAGGCCTCATCTGGAATACTGTGTCCAGTTTTGGGCCCCACACTACAAGAAGGATGTGGAAAAATTGGAAAGAGTCCAGCGGAGGGCAACAAAAATGATTAGGGGTCTGGAGCACATGACTTATGAGGAGAGGCTGAGAGAACTGGGATTGTTTAGTCTCCAGAAGAGAAGAATGAGGGGGGATTTGATAGCAGCCTTCAACTACCTGAAGGGGGGTTCCAAAGAGGATGGAGCTCGGCTGTTCTCAGTGGTGGCAGATGACAGAACAAGGAGCAATGGTCTCAAGTTGCAGTGGGGGAGGTCCAGGTTGGATATCAGGAAAAACTATTTCACTAGGAGGGTGGTGAAACACTGGAATGCGTTACCTAGGGAGGTGGTGGAGTCTCCTTCCTTGGAGGTTTTTAAGGCCCGGCTTGACAAAGCCCTGGCTGGGATGATTTAGCTGGGAATTGGTCCTGCTTTGAGCAGGGGGTTGGACTAGATGACCTCTTGAGGTCCCTTCCAACTCTGATATTCTATGATTCTATGATTCTATGGCTGGCAAGGGGGAGGGAGGTGTGCAGCTGCAATCTCACCCATATGCTCTCCACTCATAGATTCTGACACACACACACACCTGCCCCGACTGACCTTGTGTCCCAGGCAAGAAATGAACCAGTGCTAGGAGTTAACTGACCATCCCCCTCACATACTTAAAATAGGAGTGTGTGATCTGCCTACAGAGGGCACACTCTATGCACAAATATGGCCTTGAATAAATCCAAGGAAACAGCAATCTGCTTGAGGATATTATGTGAGCAGAAAAAGAGCCTAAATTCACAGAGTAAATTATTCACTGTGTATTACTCACTCCTCTCTAATTCAGCTCCTTTACGTTCTGACATTTGCCTGTGTTAATGGCATCGGATAGGTGCATTCTTTGGCAAAAGGAACCAGGCAAGGTTTATTCCCTGTTGTCACTTTTGGTTGATTTTAATATTGAGCCATTTACTCACAAAATCGGTAAGGTATCTCTTGCATATGTCACTGTATAAAAATCATGCTCTCTACAAAAAGCTTCCACGGTTATTTATATTAAGTCCCAGTTGTTACTGTTCCATAATTCCTCAGTGTGATGGTTCAGTTCTCCCTAGACACCTTAAATAGTCCAAAACAGAAATACTCCTATTTATTTGTTACCCTTCAAACCTGTTTTCAGTTTTGGAAATCTAGTGAGCTCTCAAGAAGTCTTATATCAAACATTGTGGCAGGGCGACGACTCACCGCTGCGGCACCTCCTGCTGGTCGTCCAGGGAATTAGCTCGCCAGCCTCCGGACCACCCTCTGCAGGCCGGTGTCTCACTTTGGCGCTGGCCCCCATGTCCCTCTTGGATCCCGGTGCCCCTTCTTTTGGGGTTCTGCCCCCTGCAGTACCCCACAGTCTCGCTGGGTCTCCCCTCCCTGGGGAACCCCCAACCCCCTATCCCCACCTCGCCTCTGTCTTTGGTTACTGCCAGTCACCGTCTAGCCCCCACTCACTGGGGCCGACTGCAGTGTAATTGCCATTCATCATCGACAAGGAGGGTTTGGACCTGCTGCCTCTGCCTACCCTTGGGCTCCCCTCTGCAACCCCAGTACCTTTTCCGGCCTTTAGCAAGGCCTGCAGCCTGGGGGTTTTCCAGGCTGGAGCTCCCCAGCTCCTCTAGCTGCTCCCCAGCCCTGCTCCAGTCTAGGTACCCTGCTCAGCTCCCAGCAGTCAACATCTAGAGAGAGTCTGTGTTCTAGCCTAGCAGCCCCTTTATAGGGCCAGCTGTGGCCTGATTGGGGCATGGCTCCAGCTGAGGCTGCTTCCCCAGTCAGCCTTTCTTAATCTCTCTTACCCTGCTGCAGCCCTCTCCAGGGCTGCTTTAACCCTTCCAGGGCTGGAGAGGGGTGATCACCCCGCTACAGTTATGCTTGCTCTCCCATTTGGGAAATTAATTGGATAATAATTTGGGCTTTTTTTCCAAGGAAATTTAATGATCCCAAAAGATGCAAATAGTGGAGGTTGAAATCCTTGATTTATTTGTTGGTCATGTGCTATATTCCTTTCTAAGTATAGGGGTACTGCAAACACCCTGGATAAAGGAAAATACATTAGAATCATACAATATTAGGGTTGGAAGAGACCTCAAGAGGTCATCTAGTCCAATCCCCTGCTCAAAGCAGGACCAACACCAACCAAAATCATCCCAGCCAAGGCTTTGTCAAGCCAGGTCTTAAAAACCTCTAAGGATGGAGATTCTACCACCTCCCTAGGTAACACATTCCAGTGCTTCACCACTCTCCTAGTGAAATAGTGTTTCCTAATATCCAACCTAGACCTCCTGCATTGCTTCTTGTTCTGTCATCTGCCACTACTTAGAACAGCCTAGCTCCATCCTCTTTAGAACCCCCCTTCAGGTAGTTGAAGGCTGCTATCAAATCCCCCCTCACTCTTCTCTTTTGCAGACTAAATAACGCCAGTTCCCTCAGCCTCTCCTCGTAAGTCATGTGCCCCAGCCCCCAATCATTTTTGTTTCCCTCCGCTGGACTCTCTCCAATTTCTCCACATCCTTTCTGTAGTGGGGGGGACCAAAACTGGATGCAATACTCCAGGTGTGGACTCACTAGTGCCGAATAGAAGGGAATAATCACTTCCCTCGATCTGCTGGCAATGCTCCTACTAATACAGCCCAATATGCCGTTGGCCTTCTTGGCAATGAGGGCACATTGCTGACTCATATCCAGCTTCTCATCCACTGTAATCCCCAGGTCCTTTTCTGCAGAACTGTTGCTTAGCCATTAGTGCAGTTAGTTTCCACATTTCACTGGTACTCACACAGATATGCCTCATTCCTGACCTGGGAGAACTACTCCTAGGAGTGAGACAATAATTCAATCCCAGTGCCCATATTCTGTCATTTGTCTTTTTTGCTGAGACTTTCAATAAGGGTTTTAAATGGATATGAACTCTCCAGTAGGAACAGGACTGAGACCAACTCATTTCACATAACCTACCAACTAGCTGTTGGATGGCAATAACTTTGTTACTACTAACCTGGGCTAAATCCGAGTCTGTGACGGGGAAGCTAAATGCTCCCTTCTCCACTGACAGTTCCTGGAGCCATCTGTTCCTCGCTGGAGTGCATGCTGAAACCAGCTTGTGACACTGAAGCAGGAGGATAATGGAAGCACTTGCAAATGTCTGTTTGAGCTAGAAATCTTCCACATAAGACAATAAATAGCTGCTCCAAATATTCTGTGTCTACCTATTCAGGCAAAATCTTGCTATTTGAGCCTATTAGTCAGATCACGTGAGTTACTGTGGGCTCTCTAAGCTCAGAAGTAATGCTTCGGAACCAAGAATCGGATTTCTCAGTGTGATTTTCGACTCATGTTTCTTGCTCTATTAAGGAGCATTCCACTTGAGGTAACTTACCCCAGATTGGGCCATTCTTGATTGCTTTACCAGTTGAGGCCTGAGGGGAATTATATGGTCACCTTTTCATGTATGGCAGTATATTTCATGCCCTAACCAATGGGCTCTGAGGTACTCTGGGGCAGGTCTCTCTCGATCTCTCCTGTTGAAGCTGTGTGTCTGTGTCATTAGACTAGAGATAGAGCAAGTGACTCTATAGCCTGCTGGTTAGGGCACCTACCTGGGAGTGGGGAGAGCCAGGTTCCAGTCCCCCTGCTCCCATGAATATTTAAGTATTTATAGGATACCTTATAACTCAGTGGCTAGGACCCTCTCCTGGGACGTGGGACACCCAAGCAGGAAGATCCCTGTTCCACATCAGGCAGACCGGAGAATTGAACCCAGGTCTTCCTTCTCCTGGGTGAGTGGGCTAACAACTGGGCTAAAGTTATAAGAGAGTTCACAGCCATGAATCCCAAGTGGAGATAAGTGCCTAAGTCCATGTGAGGGGGCAGGGTTTAGGCCATACCCCTCTCCTCAGCATTTCCTATTGGCTAGCTTAGGCAGCTCCCTCAGCTATGTCTACACTGCAATTAAAACCCCACAAATAGCCCATGCCAGCTGACTCAGGCTCTCAGGGCTCGGGCTAAGGGACTGTTTAACTGTGGTTTACATGCTCAGGCTGCAGCCCAGGCTCTAGGACCCTGCGAGCCCGAGCCCAAACATCTACACCACAGTTAAACAGTCCCTTAACCTGAGCCACACGAACCCAAGTCAGCTGGTGTCTAACTGCAGTGTAGATATACCCTCAGAGTGCTGGCGTTTGTCAATCCCATTCCTAGGTGCCTAACTCTTCCCATGCATTGCATAGGGAGCCTGGGTGTCCAACCCAGGGTTGTGAATTCCACCTTAATACAGTACAACATTGGCATTGGTAATTCATGAGATATCAGACATTATTCAGACTACACACTTGCATGGCCACTGTCCCAGAGCCGTAGACCACCATCCTCAGCTATGATTCTGCCAGTCCACTCTTGGCTACCAGGACTATGAGATTGCTCCATACTGTTTGCTTTACTATTGCATGGCACACTTGGAGAAGAATAAAGAGTTGCCATTATATCCCCAAAATTCATCAGGTTTAGGATTCTGAAAAATAACAACTTGCAGGAGTCAGAAAAAGGAATTCCCAAGAGGAAGAGGTTGCAGAAATCTGTGCAAAATATGACTCTGCATTGGACAGAAAAGCAGCAGAGATAATGGAGAGAGAAAGACAGATTTTCAAGAATCAGGGGGTAGCCGTGTTAGTCTGTATCTACAAAAACAACAAGGAGTCTGGTGGCACCTTAAAGACTAACAGATTTATTTGGGCATAAGCTTTCGTGAGTAAAAACCTCACTTCTTCGGATGCGTCCGAAGAAGTGAGGTTTTTACTCACGAAAGCTTATGCCCAAATAAATCTGTTAGTCTTTAAGGTGCCACCAGACTACAGATTTTCAAGATATTGTAGTGGGAAAAACTAATAAGACTGAGCAGCAGGCAACTATTCAGTGAAAAGAGAAGTTGAAAATAACCCTGATGTTAAATGCAAGTTTTTTATGCAATTGCAAGTGTCAAATTGTTGTGAACACCTTATTTTTCACTGGGAAAATTATGCCATTTCCCTGCCAAAAAAAAAAAAAGAAAAAAAGAAAGTGAATTCCTGCCTGTAGGATAATTTGCAATTTCACCCACAAAATAGAACTTCAGTATTTTCACTGCAAAAAAAGGATTTCATTGCTAGAAATGGCAATATTGAAGTGCTAAATCAAATTTTAAAACATAAGAAAATAAGTTTCACATCATTGCTCACAAACCAAACATTATTTGATTTCACGCAACTCTGTCTCAACATAATGGCCAAATTTTGCAAACTTGCATGCCTAAAATTAGGCATCTACTTCCATATTTAGGCACCTCAATAAGTGCCCTAGTTTTCAGAGGTGCTGAAGTGAACTCAGTAGGAGGTGCTGGGTGCTCAACACTTTTGAAAATCAGGACACTTATTTAGGTGCCTAAACACAAACTCAGGAGCCTAACTTTAAGCACCCATTTAAAAAACCATGGGCCTAGATAACACACCTTCAGCACCCAAGTTTGGCCCATGTGCTTTGAAAATACAGATCCATTGTTCAGAAGCTGCTTCCATTCATGCAGTGAAACAGTCTGTATGAGAGGCCATTGAAATGAATTGCAGTAATTTCCATGACCTATTCAGCCAAAAAGAACATTGTAAAAATAGGGTAAAACTAATGCTCAAGTAAGTATAGAATACATCAGTTTTTGCTCCCAGGTTATATTTAAACAAACTGCAGGGGTGACAGTGAGAGCTTTCAGTAGTGTTTGAACCTTGCTGGGCCAAAGGGATAAAATAGTGTGGAAGGCTAGTCTCATGCATACCTGTGCTAATACATTATGGTAATCAGATTTACATGTATATGTCAAAAGACAAATAGAATTGTACGGACCCTAAAAAGTGTCAGTAACTTGAGCTCTCAAATATTCAATGTAGAAGTTAGGCATGAGGCTAAAAATAGGGCTAACTCATGACATAAATGGCAAAATCAAAGAAACAGACCTATGGCAATGCAACTTCTTTTCAGTGAAACTATTTTCAACCAATACTCTGAAGTCACCATGAACTAGAGAAAATTGCACCAATTGCCATCTCAGCAGGTGGGTGCTTTTCACTGGTCAACAGATCTGGGGAAGAAATGGAGGCTTTTGTCTGTATCATTTTCTTCTGTTCCATTGTCACGTTCAATAAGCACATGTGAATTGCATTCCTTTCAGTGTTGTTTTCTTTCTGTTCCGGAACAAAAATAACTTGCAATTCATATAGCTGGAAAATGTTGATCAAGGCTTCCCGTCATGAATTCCTTGTACTTTTGGTGAATGGCCTTCAGCAATGCAAACAGCAATGCCTTGCTCAAAGGAAAATCATGCTCTATGGAGGGTAAATAATAGGCATCTTTAGAAATATTCCATCTTAGTGAATAAATGCCACACTTAACAAACATATCTAAACTGAGATTTATACAATGAAGTGACTCAGAAGAAACAGTTAAGAGCAGGCAACAGTACATGTTATAAATTATGTATTTCTGTGCATTTTTTTAAAGTTACCAGCCTACTCTCTAGATGCATGAACAAATCTTACGAAATTAAAACAACAAATCAGACTAAGGATGATGCTAAAAAAAAGTCATAAACTCTTCCAGATCCCACCAGAGCTCTTTCTACAAACTCATACTGCTTTTCACCACAGAATAAGTTTCTGAGAACAGATAGGTCTTGCAACATGACCTGGAGGTTCAAACGTTCAGGTTCTACAAACTTAGGAGACGTGAATTCCAGAGACCAAGATTCTTCCCAGAAAATGCCCTCCTGAATTTAAACCAGGGAGGTATTAGTTTGAGCACTTCAAATGAGCTCATGGGTCCTGTCAGAAACAGGGTGTCCTGATTAAAACCAGAGCCCAGAAAAATATGAAATAAGGAAGATTGACAACAGGAAAAAACAAATTGGGAGGGAAAATATTGGGCTCGTCTACATTTGAAAGTTAATTCAGATTAAGGTGTGAATTTAAAGCTCAACAGCTGTTCTGGAATAACCACATGTGTAGACAAACCCTTTATACACACACACTCTCACACTCTTTACAGGAAGGAAGATAAACGCTCAGCTTTTCTGTTGTCTTGATGAGGGCTTGACGCAGTAAGACAATCATATTAGAACAAGAGACCAGGTCTTTGTAATGCTGATTTTTGCTAGCCTGGTGCTATCACAATAGGCAACTCTGTTCAAGGCATAGCCCCTAGCTATCAAAAACTGCTTCCTGCTTTCCCAGTAGGGTCACCTGATTAGACCTATTACACATATACCATGATCCAGTGGATCAATGGTTGCTTATGACATTTTATTTCTGGCCAATTGTGGAGTTCCCCACAGTTTTGCTCCAAACAAAATTAAGGATAAAACATTCAAGAAGTCCCATTTTCAAGAGTCACTTAGCATTGACACTTACTACAGCAATGGACGGATTCTTCCATTGCTGTAGTAAATCCACCCTGTGACACTGGCAGACCAGATGCCAGCTCATGCCAACTGAACACATACAAATGCATAGCTGGAAACCAGTCTTGCTTACCTATGTGTTGACATTATCAAAATAGATATTAGATGTTAAGTTGATAAGAATGTGGTTCATGTTTCATAAAATGCTTGTAGGATACTGCATGTAGTGTTATCTCTCAACCACTTTTTTTACTCTGTTGTTTAGGCATAGTGGCACTTTTTTGGTTCTCTATGTTTTTTAATGTGGGGGATATATTTAATTTGGGCTTCTATTATGCTGTTGTGCAATGTGCCTCTCACTGGCAGGCCTTTATATGTTGTAATACCTGAGCACAGTGTAGGAATTCGGGGAAAGGGTTTAGTATTAACATTAAATTCCTTAGCTCTTTTTAGCATTAGATAGGACCTTAAGACTAAATTCTGCTCTCAGTTACAATAAATTAAACCTGGAACTGCTCCACTGAAGTTAATGAAGTTGCTCCAGATTAACACAACCGTAACATAAAACAGAAATCTACTATTAAAGCCAAATTTTCAGAAGTTGCCCCTAAAAATGTAGTCCCTGGAATTTGATTTTTGTCTGCCTTGGTGTTGAACAAATATTTTAAATTACAAGATCTTTAATGACAGAGGGATTGTTAATGAACTGTAAGTTTATCCTTTCTGGTTTGCCAGTTAGAATCTAGCCCAGATCAGTCTTGCTCTGTCAGTACTTTTGCGGCCCAAGTAGGAAACACTCGTTTTGGGTTCCAGATATCTCGGCAATGTACTGGAGAAGTAGCCAGCAACAGCTGCAACCATCATTTACAAAAACATAAGAGGTAATTTAATGGCCCTTTGAATTGTCTTGTGGCAGAATTAAATTGTTCCCAGCTTTTGATTCCTCGTTTTAAAAATCAGAGTGCTAACATCTGCTTTCCCTTTGTTTTGTTTTGGAGAGGTTTTGTCTGTGTGTTTATTTCTATAGTGTAACGTAATGTGAGAGATTTCGATTTGCACAAGACATCAGAGACGGGAGAGGTTAGATAACCCTGGTTCCCCATTGTTATTAAACTATGGCCAAGATTTTCAAAAGTAGGAGCATCAAGTCCATTTTTAGGCAGACTTTCTAAAGTGCTGAGCACTCTGCTGCTCCCATTTAAGTCAATAGGAGCTGTGGGGTAGAAAAATCAGACCCTTCCTTTAGATGCCTAAATAAGGACTTAGGAGCCTAATTTTAGCCATCCCTTTTTTAATACTTTAGCCATATTTTTTCTTTAATGGATCTTTTTATTCCTGATTGATAGATGTAATATTCCCCCCCACCCATCCCACCAAGGAAGTGATGGGATGGGTGAATAATCATTACTAATAGTCATTATACTCCTATCTTTCACGTCTCTCTGTTACAAAGTGTCAGATCTCTATTTTTACCCAATCCATTTTTCTTCCTCTCTATTATAATGCCAAGCAACAAATGACTGTCTTTGCTGTTTGTTAAAATCAACTTCTTCATTTTGTTAGAATTAGTCTGACATGGGCTTTTATTGAAATCTGTGATTCATTTCCCATCAAGATTTAGAAATTAGCATTTGAAATGAGTAATCCTTGGTACTTGGCATATCCACTTAGTTGACTATGAAAACAGTATTCTTTCCTTTGGGTACAGGTTTCCAGTTCACATATAGTTCACAAAAATCCAATACCAAGTTAATAGTTTTATCTTATGCAAAGAAAAATTAATGGAAAAACTGAAAAGGCCCTTATGAAATATGTGGTGTTCCCCAAGAGCTGTTTGATGCATTGGACATTGGATTTCAGTTAAAAAACCTGTCACCGCAATCATGTCCTTGCACTTAGACTACAATTTCCAATGCAAACAATACAATACATGAGGTAGCCAGCAATCTATAAGCTTTTTAATTCCAGTTCAGCTAAAGTATATCTAAATAAAGACGGGAATAGCCTAGATAAGTAAGATAGTGTTACCTGGTTGGATTTGTGCCAGCTGGTTCAGGTTTCTACGGCTTTGACACTGCATGAGCATTATTGTGTTGAAGCCTTTGTCCAAAAGCTTTCCATTAGCAAATCATGCATTAGCTGAAAAACATCAAAACTCTAGCTATTGTAGGCACTCATGATTCGTGACTCTGATTAAAGCTTTTACACTCTCTCTAGAGTTATTCTGAAATTTTAATCAGTTCCCTTCTTTGGATCAGGCCCTGAAATCCTATTGCAAAATAAAAAGGATGCTAGTCTTTCATAGACAGTGCAGGAATGTGTGGTTAGTAAGCCTCCTGCCTGTCATTCCAAGTTTCACTGTGAATCTTTGTGCTGTTGGTGTTTGGTTTCACTAATTTTCATGTCTTATCATTCCTCTGCTGAAAAACATTAACGCTTGGATAAGCCTAGGTTAATAACTTAGATCTCGGGGCTTTTGTCATCTCAATGTGCCTCCTCCTAGCTGTCTAAAGCAGTGCAGGCTTCATTCATAATAGGCTCCATTTGAACCAAATAACTAGCATGGATTGTACAGTACAATGGCTGTAGTTTATTCTGATATTAAGAACTCTCTCTTTTTAAAATTTGGTACAGAAGATTGAAAACACAATTTAGAGTCCAACCCCTTCCTTCATTCAAACCACTAACCAATGTTACAATTCTTTTGTAAAAGAGAAATAGGAAGCAAAGAAAAAGCAAAAAGTAAGAATAAGTAACTCAACTCCATCTCTGATTGTCTGTCAGCAGCTTCCTTCACTCTCCATCTCATTCCTCCTGCTTCTCTTTGCCACCACCCACACAGCAGGTCTCACAGGTGTTGACAGGACTAACAAATGCAGTCACTGTAGCCTTTGAAAAAAGAACAGGAGTACTTGTGGCACCTTAGAGACTAACAAATTTATTTCAGCATAAGCTTTCGTGGGCTACAGCTCACTTCATTGGATGCATAGAGTGGAACACACAGACAGAAGATATTTATACATACAGAGAACATGAAAAGGTGGAAGTACGCATACCAATTGTAAGAGGCCAATCAATTGAGATGAGCTATCAGTAGCAGCAGAAGAAAAAAAAACATTGAAGGGATAATCGAGATGACCCATAGAAGGTGTGAGGAGAACTTAACATGGGGGAAAAAAATTCAATTAGTGTAATGACCCAACACTTACTATTTCTGCAGCAACACTTCCAGGTAGTTGAGTTGTTAGCTCATGAAAATAGCAGGACTTTTAGATTTAGTCTTTGGGCCTAATTCATTTTGACAGCAAAACCATGGCCGTGAGAACTGGCCACAGACAATCCACCTACAGTGCTGAACTTTCAGGTCAAGCTACCTGTAAACCCGACTTTTGCTAGAGTCCCTGGAATGGGGCAAGATCAGAAAAGGACCAGGTCTTCTACTGGGCAGCTTCTGCTAGCCAGGACTCCCACTGAATGAATAATCCAGAGCTACAAGACCTAGTTGAAAAGTCTGCAGTCTCCAGTCCAGGAGCCCAGTTCTTTCTCTGCTGGATTCAAGTGATTCCCACTACTCATTAACCTGCAGGGAGATGACAGGGCAACTGGTTTCTTAATCAAAAGGAAGGGTAGAAATAAAACAAGAGCAGAGAATGGAGGTAGAGGACATAATACAGTCCACTGTACTGTTTCTTTACAGTAAGACTCTTTAATAGCACTGGATACTATAGGTGTGATTCTGCAGCCATTGCATGCAAGTTTTCAAGCTGCACCCAAACTATATGCCTTGAAGTCACTGGGAGCTGCTTGTCTGCAATAGGCACATATTGAAGTGGGATATCTGTTTGGTAGCACTTTATTCATTTATAGCTGCTTACTCAAGATTACACAATATATACAGTAAGCTTTGCCAAACATCAATTAACAAGACCCTTCAGGATCATATTGAAGACAACTGTTTTCTGACCTGTAAATCCACACACCTTGTACAATCAGGAACACTAACTTTGGAAAAATAACGAAAAACTCTTCCCCCAAAATCTCTCTGCTTACATGGCTATGAGGTAGCACATGGTTAGCATGTCTCTCTCATTCCAGCACTTCCTTGTTATTTCTCTACCAGAAACAGATCACCAGTCCAAACATCTTGTATAGCCAAGAAATGAAATTTTATACATACCTAAATGGAGGAACAGAAGATGAAGTGACTTGCTGATTAGGGACTGGTTGGGCAGGAAGAAAGAGGGGGCTCTGTGAATAGCATAAGCCCTAATGTGCTGAATGCTTCATGAACCTGAGTCGGGGTCTGTGGCTGGTAGCCATCCCTGCCCTGATTTCAGTAGGGTTCAAGCTTCTAGACCACCACATTGCAGAGTCCTTGCTGTGGTGTGTACCAAGTGGAGGGCATGAGGTCCTCTCTTACATTTAGAGAAAGCAGCTTTCTCTCTGCTGAGTTCTCCTGAAACAGCTACAAGGAAACTGCATTTGCTGTTTTCCAATCCAGTGGTCTGTACTTTCAAGAGCTTGCCTGACTCCCAGTCCAGTGCACTATCGAAAGCTACCTCTTTGAAGGTGGGAGGGAGGGGGTTAGAACAAACTTTGACTTGTGCTGCTCATGCTGTTCTTGTCCTGTGACTAAACAGAGAACGTCATTCGTTGGTGCGGTCAATCCAGCACCTTTCACCAGCATTAAATTCACTTTTAAATTGTAGCTGTGAGGGTCCAGCACCTCTAAAAATCTGACTCATTGTATCTGAAAAAGCGCAGGAGCATTAGTTATATTCAAGCAAAGGTATTCAAGAAAATTAGGCTTAAGAATTTTGCTTGTTTCAGATGGATGTATAACTTGTATAATCAGCTGAAGTCTTTTGCTTTTGGCTAAACTGAGGCCTTTTGGGAGGGGGAGGAGGGGAGACCTGCCATCACAGTTGTAGATCTGGGGATATATGTTCCCAGGAGGAAGGCAGAAAACCAGAGGATCTGCATTTTAATGCATGAGCTTTTGGCAGCATCTCTAAGGCATACAATATTCTGTTATTTTTTAAAATGTATTTATTTGATTTATTTGCAAGACACGTAAGTGCAGCCAGGGGTGCTGAGAGCCATTGAACCAACCTGGAAACCCAGTACATCATGGAAACCACTTTAAGCCAAGGGATGCAGCAGCACCCCTAGTTCTAGCACCAATAAGTGCAGCTCCGAGAACAGAACCACACCTGAAAGGACAAATCCTGGCCTCTGCATGCAGTTCAAGTAAACGGGCTGTGCAGGGAAGTTCCCAGAAAAGCTAGGGCCGTAAAGTAATCCTGGCTCCTTGGCTGCCACAGCCTCAGGACCTGCAGCTACTGAACTTTCCACTGCAGACCACTAGAGAGAACATACTCCAGGGTCACAAAGCACTCTGAATGGCACTGCTCGCCACTCTAAGGCCTTCCCTGCTCTAGAAAAATTAATACCCATATTACATCAGGTCCTTAGCCTGAGCCATATGAGCCCAAATCAGCTGGCACACACCAGCCACTGGTGTCTACTTGCAGTGTAGACATGCCCTTAATCACCCAGTGAATCCATGATCTTGCAGCCAGGGTTTCAATTGTCAGGCTTTGCCCCGGCTCCTGGATGGCCTCAAATAAACCCTAGCCTGAAGGAAATGCATTTCTCTCCCCACTGCGGGGAGAATCTCTCTGTTAGTCCTGATGACAGCTGCCGTCACAGAGCGCGTTTGTATTGAATGGGTATCATTCCGGGACATTACAGCAGATTCAGTGTAGATAAAATAACCTTGTTTTTCACCTTCAAGCACGGCTTTTGAATCTTCCATGTGTGTGGCACTCCCCAGCATTTCCCACTGTTGGCCCTACCGTGCAGTAATGCAATTACTGGTGAAGCTAAAGTTTCTTAATTCACAGAAAAATGAGGTTTGCAGACTGATTCAGACGAAGCCGGTCTGTCTGCATTAGTCCTCCCATTCAGCAAATCGCTTGTGGCATTACATCTTTGTTCTATTAATAGAGATCTACTGAACTTTGACAATGTCAGTTCATAATAAATGTTACCTGCACTATCCAGCCAAGGAAACTGAATTAACAAGGTTCATTTGCATGCATGGTCACAGCCTGATGCTTGGAAAGGGAAATTGTCTCATGGCTTTAAAAATTATTTGGGGGAAAACATCACTAACCACAATGAATGGTCCAGTGGTTTCAGTGCTGTGGGCTGGCCGGTAGTTTTGGGGCACCTCCACAGGTCACATACAGAAACATGTGCTCCACAAAGTGGTGTCCTCCATGTGCCCTGACCTCACATGTGTGGCATGTGCGAGGTCACACTGCACAGAGGACGCCATTTTGTAGAACAGATCTGCTGAGGGGGCAGACGCATACCGGGCCAGATGGAATCGTCCCACGGGCCATGCCTATGGCCACACTTGGACCACCAGTGAGAGTCACTGCCTGTATGGATGGGGAGAAAGGGGACTTGGGGGGGAGGGGCATCATGTCCTCGAGTCATTGTGCCCCAGACGGAGAGGGACATATGCAGTGGTTGTGTTCGTAATAAAGCAAAGAGAATTTGTATTTAACAACTATATTATTTTTATTTAAACATTCCATAATGCAACAACGAATCTGCTGTAAGCGGCAGTTTGTTCACACACACACACGGCAGTCAGAACCCCACTGTCCAAATGGGACCATGACCTTTTGGCCTATGCAGTCCTTCCCATGCCCTTAAACAGTTACTCCACACAACTGTGTGGCGTGTACTACACACTTTAATAGGGTTCAGCATGAGTTATTCCTGCTAGATCAGCTCCATTGGCTCAGTTTTGCCAACTTCCATGATTTTATCATGAGTTTCACAATATTTGGTATTTTGTTTAAAGTTCCAGCTCCTGGAATCAAGTGATTACATAAGAACCTTAGCTACTTTATTTATTTTTTTTTATTAAATTTCTGGCCCTCGTGGTTGTGGAGAAAAGATTGAAAATGTGACCAGGATCAGAAAAAGAACCCAATTTTTTTATATTCCCGATATTTAAGTCAATCTCATGATTTCTGAACTCCTGGCATTGGCAATTCTGCTGGTCCAATACTCATCCCACTCCTAGGAGATTTCTAGCACTGCTGTCAGTGCAAAAGTCCCTCCTCTTTGCTTCCTTCTTCTTGGTAGTCCATCGAATCCGATGACGACAAATCTGTGCAGATCATCAGTTCCTCCTCTTTGCATGTCAGAGGCAAAGAAGGCTCCTTGTGCTCACCTCCTCTGCACAGCCATGCAATGCTAGACAAAATCTAAGTATTCTGCCCTTCTCTGTGCCTCGGTTTACCCATCTGTAGTGTGTGTGCAAAAATACTTCAGAAGAGTGATTCAGTTAGGAGCAAATCTACTCCTCGGTGCCCTGTTGTTGGGCTAATTTCTAGGCCGTGGTGGGCAAACTTTTTGGCCTGAGGGCCATATCAGGGTTCCGAAACTGTATGGAGGGCCAGGTAGGGAAGGTTGGGCCTCCCCAAACAGCCTGGCCACCGTCTCCATCCGCCCCCTCCCACTTCCTGCCCACTGACTGCCCCCCTCAGAACCCCCAACCCATCCAACCCCCCCTGCTCTTTGTTCCCTGACCGCCCCCTCACGAGACCCCCCACCCCCTGACAGGCTCCCCCGGGACTCCCACATCTATCCAACCACTCCCTGTCCCCTGACTGCCCCCTGGAACCCCCTGCCCCTTATCCAACCCCCCTGCTCCCTTCTCCCTTACCATGCCACTCAGAGCACCAGGACTGGCAGCTGCCTGGCCAGAGCCAGCCATGCCACCACGCAGTCTAGAGTACCAGGGCAGGCCAGCGACTCTCGCAGCCGCACTGCCCAGCAGTAGCTCGCAGCCCTGCCGCCCAGAGCGCTGGCGGCATGGCGAGCTGAGGCTGCGGGGGGTGGGGGAAGAGCAGGGGAGGGGCTGGGGGCTAGCCTCCCCAGCCAAGAGCTCAAGGGCTGGGCAGGATGGTCCTGTGGGCTGGATGTGGCCTGTGAGCTGTAGTTTGCCCACTTCTGTTCTAGGCCAATGTGTGAAAGGAAGAGGAGAGGAGGGATTCTCCTGCACCTCCTGTAGGAATTGTAGAAAAGATAAGAGGATTTGTGTGGTAGCAGATCCTACAGTTCCACACCTGGACTGCCTCAAACCCTATTGATTCCTGGGCGCTGGCTTGCAAGGAGCCAATCTGGTGTTAAGCACTACACCACACCAAAGCCGCCCCTGAATCCCCCACACACTGGAACCACACAGATTGCACTACCGGGGGACTCTCCACAGTTGTGGAGACAGGGACAGGATTTTCCCCTTAAGGAAGTGGTTTGACATCCTTGGAAGTGAAGGTCTACATTAGTGCTATTCACTGTTAGAATTTAGCTTGCAGCGGTTATTTACTCCCAAGCCCCTTACCTCATGAAGTTGCAACCAAATGACCTAAGATGCTGTTAACTTGAAAGAAAATGTTGCTGGTTTTGTTTTTCACCTAATACTTTTGTCCTGAATATGAGGGAGGTAACGTAGTCTAGTGATTGCAGCAAAGCGTTAGGGACCAGTAGGATTCTGGCTTCATCACTCAAATTAGCCACTCAATCATTAGGTGACCTCAGCAAAGCCAATTGACCTTGGTGTGCCTCACTCAATCAAGCTGTAATTTGAGTTAAGCATTACTAGAAAAGGAAATTACTATATTAAAAAATGAGGGGGGAGGGAAGAACAACTGCTGCAGTTGCTCTACATACAAACCAAGCAACCACAATCGGCGGTAAAGAAAACTAAGCTGACAAGCCATTGCCTTAAGAGATCTGAGGTGAAATTCATGGCATCTTAAAGGGTTTTTAAAAAATATTTTATGAAAATTAAATTTAAAAGGATTGTAACCTGAAAAAAAAACATAATTATGAAAGACTTTGGACCAAATTCTGCTTTTGTTCACACTGCTGTAAATCTGGAGTACAATAATTCCAATGGAGTCAGTGGCATTACTCTAGATTTGCAGTACCCTGGTGTAGCTGAAAGCAGAACTGGCCTATGGGGCCTGATTCTTCTCTCCTTTACACCAGTGTAACACCATTGACTTCAGTGGACCTACTCCTGATTCATACCTCGGTGAGATCTCAGGTCAAGTCTCTTTTAAAAAAGACCCTATATTCAACTTGGCATTGAAAAAAATACAAGTTACTATAAGAGAAATTAAATTAATGGAGATATCCTATCTCCTAGAACTGGAAGGGACCTTGAAAGGTCATTGAGTCCAGCCCCCTGCCTTCACTAGCAAGACCAAGTACCAATTTTGCCCCAGATCCCTAGGTGGCCCCCTCAAGGATTGAACTCACAACCCTGGGTTTAGCAGGCCAATGCTCAAACCACTGAGCTATCCCTCCCCAAGTAAAGCAGTTGCTGTATAGAATGGATTCTGATACTGCCCATGAAAGACAAACTTGTCTGCATTACGGGCTGGAAATATATCATCAAAACTTCACTGAGTGCAAATAATGTGCTTGGCACTACTAATTGAAATAACTATGAAAGATACAGTTAATATCTGCCTGAATAATTCTTTTTGATGGTGTTTCTTTCAAATGGCCTGTAACTGAATATTTCCTGTGTTTTCTATGGAAGTCCTCTTCTCCCTAATATAGCTATCAGATTCTTTCATTCATGTGTTAATATTTTCCTAAAAGTGAATACTTTCTAGAAAAAACCTAGGCTCTGAGTTGCATTGTGCTTTTTAGGGACTGTTAGGTGAGATTTTCTGTAGTTGTTTTTGTTGATAGTCATATGTTATATGAAATATAAATCATACATTTAAAAACATTCATTGGGAAAATGTAAAGAAGACTACACAGCTGCGGAGACAGCTGCATTTAGGAATACACTGGAGGCAATTATTTTCTATAAGCACTAAATTGAAGATCTTTGCATGAAGCCTGAATGTCTTAGCCTTAAATAGGGGATATTCACAAGTGTCTGGAGCAGGGGTTCTCAAACTGGGGGTTGGGACCCCTGAGGGGGTCGCAAGGTTATTACATGGGAGGTTGTGAGCTGTCAGCCTCCAGTGCAAACCGTGCTTGCGCTCCAGCATTTATAATGGTGTTCAATATATAAAAATGTTTTTAATTTAAAGGGGGTTGCACTCAGAGGCTTGCTGTGTGAAAGGGATCACCAATACAACAGTTTGAGAACCACTGGTCTGGAGGGAATGGAATTCTCCCTCCTCAGGTGGTTGGCTGCTGTTCCACTTTTCTCCATCCTATGCTTTATATACATGGGGGTTTTGGTCAATGGATCCACATAACTGTAGAGCTATTAGCCATGCCACACCTGCAAACACCATCTCTACATTGTTGCAGAGAGAATGGCCACAGGACCATTGCAAAAGCCGAAAGGAAACATTTCAGACTCTCACTTAAGAACACATCATTATGTTATCTGCCCTGCTCTGGATTGTCACAGGGTGAGCTGGACCTTTAAGAGATGCAAGTCCCAGCTCTTTCCCAGGTCTGGTATTCTCCCTGATCACACAACTGAGAGACAAGGCGACTGAGAGACAGGCCTGTTGGGAGATATAAAAAGCTTCCTTCCTTCAAAGTGGATGGAGATCTGAAGGAGAACAGCTGCTTGCTGGGGGAAGGGCAGGGTCTCTGGAGAGATCAGGGAAAGGCCAGACCTGTTGTGGGACTCACCACCAAAAGAACTGGGGAAGCACTCAGCCCAGGATGGGCTGAAGAAAAGATTTGTAAGGAGGCAGGACATAGAAGGGCCCCAAAAAGTTGTGAAGCAAGAGAAGGAAAAGGGCTAGGGCAATGCAATACTATGTGTACTAGAGGCCCTGTATTAGTATTAGACCCAAGCTGGGACTTCTCCTTAAGGGGGAGGAAGCTTGTCTTCAATCCCTGTGTAAACAGAGGGTAGACCCCATTGAGGAAAGGACTATTGATGAGTTTGGGGAGGATCAAGGGGGGAGACTACCAACACCAGGGAGGGATGAAGAAGTAGTGAGCCTGGAGAAGGGCTGATGGTTGTTTTTTGTTTACTTTCAAAAGGGAGGACTTTTGGGGCCCTATATCACTCTTCCAGACCAAGAAGGCCATCGTCAAGGGAAGAAACTGAAGCAGCAGCCACATCTCCACACTGAGGAGAGTAATCTGCTGTTACGGGGACCATGATGATTTTGTGAAGAGTGCAGGGGGAACATGTGAGAATGTCAATTGTCAAAACATTCCACCCTCTCGTGACTTTGGAAGAAACTGGGTGCTTAAGATCTTTACCATGACATTCACCTGCTACATTCACCAGCCACATTCACCTGATGTTCAGCGAGAAACCAGCTAAAGACCAGGGATAGGGAATCTCATATTACATCAACCATCTCAAACATCATCTACAATTCTCCAAACATTATTAACTTGGGATCTTTTGACCATATGTGGTGGTGGTGGCGATGATCCTATCTCTTTAAGTGGCTTGCTCCAGCTTGGTATGTACACAGTACCAAAGGAGTTCCTCTATAGCTCAAATGGAAGAGGCCGCCTGTGTTGTTTGTGCTGAAGGTCTTGGGGTCAATCCCTAGTGATACATGAGGGGCCAGGGCTTCTTATAAAGTTGCACACGAGATTATATAACCATTAGCGAAATGTTCTGAGCTTGTCTCCCTTTCATGGCTGGCTGCAGCAACTAGATCAGCCCACTGTTTATTCACTGTTCTTGCTTTGCCTCAAGTGACAGAGGCCTGTGTTTTGGCACTGGAGGTCCCAGATTCTATATCCTCGTCTCAGTAGTGTCTGTACATATGTGGCCATGGTTTGTTTCACTTAGACTCCTTTGGAAATCCCTCACCAGGGCAACAGAGGGCTTTGCACCCAGCATATCTTGCTCCCTCCATTCTCCCCCTCCCCCCCAATTAGTTTTTCCCTCAGTACTTCTAACCTAACTTAAACTTGGCATTGTTAACTTCAAGTCTCACAAAAGCTGAGAATTTTTTTGGCACATTCAATTCCTGAGTGACCAGAGAGATTTGTTAGAGAGTTGTGTGGGAGCACAGCTGGCATGGAGAGGAGACGGAAGCCCAGTGAGTGTATTTAACAGCAACATACTAATTATCAATTACTAACATTATTATTTATTACACACATTTTGAAGGTATTCATCACCTCACTATAGCCCTAATATTATTCCCGTTGGAATCAGAGGCATTCTCTTCAATGGTAGTAGGTTCAGACTCTTTATAGGGGAATCCATGTTTTCACAAAATGACTTCTTCAGCTAAATTCAGCCCAGTCTACACAAGCAGGAGCAGGCTAAGATCCTGGAAGGAGGCCCCACAGTGGCAGAAAGTTGTTCTGAGTGCAAGGCTGCAATGGAGCAAAGTAGCCACAACCTCTTGCCCACAAGTTGGGCTTGCCGGAAGCCAGCTCAGCCCTACAAATGGGTGGTGCTGGCCAGGAATGATACATGGCCAGGGCAGTCAGGGGATATTTTGATTCAGGACATCTCTTGTGCAGCCTCTGTCGTTGGGGCTCCTATAGAACCCCTCTGTAGTCTAAAGCAGAAATGCCAAAGGAGGTGGCTGCAATGTTATTTGGCACTGGTGGCCATGCAGGGTTAGGATGATGTAAATTATATCTCCCTGCAACAGCAAGAGGGACTCTGATCCCTTCTGTCTAAAGAGAAGGTGGAAGTGCCACAAGGGCATTTGGAAGACAAAGCCTGATGGTTTTGTACGTTTAATATAAGTTTGGGGCACAGTCAGTTCCTTTCAGCAGGGTACATTTCTCTGCAAAGCTAGGGAATTAAAAAAAAGAGCAAAGCAATATAGTCCACATGTATTTTATATATTGGTCCAAAGCCCCCTAGCACACAATAGGAGATTTTTCAAAGTGAGATCCTACCACTTTCAACTTGTGAAAGAGCTTTGACAAGTGGTTTCTTTCAGTTTATAAAAGGAAAAATGTCCTTACAGATTTCCACCCCCTCCCCCTTTTCCCCCTGAACCTTAGATCAGAGCTAGAATTTTTCAGAGCCAGAGATAATGTGCCAGAACACCAGATAATTTAAAGAACTCCCTGTTTTTCAGAAATCCCTTCTATTCTGAAAGGAAGCTACTGAATATCCTTGTGAAATGGAATAATGCTATTTTCAGAGGATGCCGCTGTTACATTTTTCTATACACAAACAGCAATAGCATATGGGTCTGAATGACCTTTCTAAAGGCATCCGTAGCAGGTAAGCGCCTTGGGATAGGGACTGCTTTTCTGTTATGTGCTTGAACACAGGAGCGCCGCCTGCTTTTCTGCCGCCCTAGGCAGCAGAAGGTCCCGCCCCGAAATGCTGCCCCCCACAGAGACGGCGGAAGGTCCCACCGCCGAAATACCACTGTGGTCGCCGCCCCCCAAACTGTAGTGCCTTAGGCAACCGCCTAGGTCGCCTAATGGGTTGCGCCAGTTCTGCTTGTACAACAGCTGCAAAATGGAGCCATGTTCTGTGACAGGCCCTAGATCAGGGTGGGCAAACTTTTTGGCCCGAGAGCCACATCTGGGTATGGAAATTGTATGATGGGCCATGAATGCGCACAAAATTGGGAGTGGGGTGCAGGAGTGGGTGAGGGCTCTGGCCGGGGATGCTGGCTCTGGGGTGGGGCCAGAAATGAGGAGTTCGGGGCGTAGGAGGGGGCTCCGGGCTGGGGCAGAGGGTTGGGGTGGGGCCTGAGGTGGGTGAGGGCTCCGGCTGGAGGTGCGGGCTCTGGGGTGGGGCTGGGGTTTGGAGAGTAGGAGGATGCTTCAGGCTGGCACCGAGGGGTTCTGAGTGCGGGAGGGGACTCCAGACTGGGGCAGGGGATTGGGGCATAGGAGGAGGTCAGGGGTGCAGGTTCCAGGCAGCGTTTACCTCAAGCAACTCCCAGAAGCAGCGGTATGTCCCCCTCTCTGGCTCCTATGCATGCTGCCCTGTCCACAGGCACTGCCCCAACAGCTCCCATTTGCCGGGAACTGCGGCCAATGGGAGCTGCAGGGGTGGCACTTGGGGCGGGGGCAGTGTACGGAGCCCCCTGAGAACACAGTGTGGAAGGGCTTGTCTACATTTAAAATGCTGCAACGATGCAGCTGCACTACTGTAGCGCTTCAGTGAAGACACTACTTATGCTGATACTTAGAAGGACTTCTCCCATTGATTTAGGTAATTCACCACCCCAGGAAGTGGTAGCTAGGTCGATGGAAGAGTTGTCTACACCCAGGGTTAGGTCAGTTTAACTGCATCACTCAAGGTTGTGGATTTTTCACACCCCTGACCAGCATAGGAAGACTGAACTCATGAATCATAGTAATGTGTTAAAAGGTGATGGTACTATAGGCAAAAGGTTGTGAAACTAATGTCTTACGATAGCATGAAATAATATTGTGTTCTGAAACAATAATACATTGACTCTAAACAAAGAAATAATATGTTTAGTTGGAGCTACAGACTTCTAAATGAAGGCCCCAATGCAGCAAAGCATTTAGCATATACTTAACTACAATGGGATTTTAGCACACCCTTAAAGTTAAGCATGTATTTAAGTTCTTTGTTGAACAGAGATGGTTTGGGGCCAATGTCTGTAATTTGAAGCTTCCCTTGCAACACAGTGACAACACAACTTATTCAGAATATTAATATTACACTTTGCTTTTCTATGGGATTTCACAGAAAAAGGATCTCAGTGCTTTATAATCAGTAATCCTCACAGCTCCCTTGTCAAGGAGGGAGGTATTATTTCTGTTTTACTGATGGGGAATCTGAGACTCGGGGAACTTAAGGCTAATATTTTTCAAACTGACAGAATCTGAACTGTGATTACTCATCACAACTGAAAATAAGGCTACTTACTTAGATACCTAATGATAGATTAGGGCTGTCAAACAATTAAAAACTTAGCTATATCTCCATATATATACATCTCATAGAGCTGGAAGGGACCCTGAAAGGTCAGCAATTCCAGCCTCCTGCCTTCACTAGCAGAACTAAGTACTGATTTTGCCCTAGATCCGTAAGTGGCCCCCTCAAGGATTGAGCTCACAACCCTGGGTTTAGTAGGCTAATGCTCAAACCACTGAGCTATCCCTCCCCCTTGACTTAATCATGATTAATCGTGTGATTTTAAAAAATAGTCATGAGTCATCACAGTTTGTACTGTTAAACAATCATAGATTTCCATTTATTTATATATTTGTGGATGTTTTCTACATTTTTAAATATATTGATTTCAATTACAACACAGTATACAAAGTGTACAGTGCTCACATTGTATTATTATTTATGATTACAAATATATGCACTGTAAAAAAGATAAACAAAAGAAATAGTATTTTCAGTTCACCTCATAAAATTATTGTAGTGCAATCTCTTTATCGTGAAACTTACAAATGTAGAATTATCTTTTTTTACATAACTGCACTCAGAAATAAAACAATCAAAAGCTTTAGAGCCTACAAGTCCACTCAGTCCTACTTCTTGTTCAGCCAATCGCTAAAACAGGGGTTCTCAAATTGGGGGTCGGGACCCCTCAGGGGGCCACGAGGTTTTACATGGGGGGTTGCGAGCTGTCAGCCTCCAGTGTAAACCGCGCTTTGCCTCCAGCATTTATAATGGTGTTAAATATATAAACAAGTGTTTTTAATTTATAAGGAGGGGTCACACTCAGAGGCTTGCTATGTGAAAGGGGTCACCAGTACAATAGTTTGAGAACCACTGCACTAAGACAAACAAGTTTATTTATACTTCCGGGAGATAATGCTGCCCACTTCTTATTTACAATGTCACCTGAAAGTGAGAACAGGCATTCGCAAGGCACTGTTGTAGCCGGCTTTGCAAGGTATTTACATGCCAGATATGCTAAACATTTGTATGCCCCTTCATGCCCCTACTCTTGATTGCAAGTTTTCTGGATCTGCTGTTTAACATTCTCTCTAGTTACTGAAGGAATAGAATGTATTTCATGATTGCTGTAAGACAGAAATATATCATCCTGCTTCTTTTCAAATACAGAACTGGTATTCAGTAAATATTTCTCTATCAGAGGGAGAGGGGTTTGAGCCAATAGAGTACCATCCCTCCCTTCCAGCCCACAAAAAGACACCCTTCTGGGTAAACTCCACACATCTGGAGCTATGTAGCTTTAGAAACATGTGACAGGCAGGAGAGGGCAAATATGAGAAAAAGGTGCTGGCCACATCAGCATTGCCCTGCAAACCCTCATGAAGAAGTAACGCTGCCACAGCTGACAAGGAGTGGCTAGGGACCCTCTGGCCCTGCACAGGAATTCCCTGGCCCTTTATAGCGGTTCGTAGATCAGTCTGATTTCCCGATCACAGGATTTCACCCCCATCACAGGCCCTGCTCTTATTTTAGATGTTATGTAAACTGGAGCCCACCTTCGCAGGCTCCCTATCTGCCACAGCTCCTTTGCGTGTTTGTTTCTTTCTTTCATGTATGTCTCTGTCTCTCGTCACAGCTCTTTCTTTCCCCCCTTTACTGTTTACTTTGCTGTTTCTTTAGTGTCCAGCTTTCTCCTTGATCCAGCCCTTTTCCTTGAGCTTAATTATAACAGCCATTAAGCACTACTGTTCCTTGTGATGAAATGATCATAGACAGCAGGGCCCCAAAAGGCTGCTTCTTTCATCAGTCACTGAGAAGCCCTGCATTTTTCAAGACTGTTCACTCTGTCATACCCACTGATGTCTTATCTAATGGATTCTCACCTCTCTGAAATCCTACAGCCTCAGCCTCTTCCCTTGGTGTTGGTTCTGCTGTCTAGCCACTATTGCTGGTAGGAACTTTTTCCTGCTGTCTAGCCTAAGCTTTTCCTTCCCCCAACATCAGACCATTGCTTCCTTGTACTACCGCCCTCTGGGTCTGTGAATCCAAAAATAGCATTTGCTTATTTTCCTCCATATTGTCACACCTGCAAGCTCACATTTAATTACAGATTTCCAAACTCAATGATTTCATGATAGCCCTTCCCCACCCACATTTGTGCTGTTTATTCCCCTTCCCGAGGTAGAAAGAACATAAGAACTACTGGGTCAGGCCAAAGGTCCATCTAGCCCAGTATCCTGTCTTCCGACAGTGGCCAGTGCCAGGTGCCCCAGAGGGAATGAACAGAACAGGTTAATCATCAAGTGATCCATCCCCTGTTGCCCATTCCCAGCTTCTGGCAAACAGAGGCTGATCTAGTGAATACAAGGCCGGCTCCAGGGTTTTTGCATTCCCAAGTGGCGGGGGAAGAAAAAAAAAAGCTGTGATCATGATCGGCGGCAGCTCCACCGCACCACTTTCTTCTTTGAAGGACCAGCCGCCAAATTGCCGCCGAAGAGCCGGACGTGCCGCCCCTACTTGCTGTGCTGGTGCCTGGAGCCGGCCCTGAGTGAATAGGAGACTGGCCTGAGACTAAGGTGACATGCATTCACCGCCTGGCTCAGTGAGAGGCTTCTTGTGTGACCTCGGGAAAACTACTGACACCTCTGTGTCTTGATTCCCCATCTGTGTACCTCCTAACCTCAGAGGGCTGTTAGGTGGCTCTGGGAGACTCCAGTGATGAGTACTATATAGGTACATGATTTTATGACCAGAGCCATTTATGCAGACCTTGGTGGCAGAAAGTCTAGTGGAAGGTGGGGCTGTGGTAGAGCAAGGTACCTGTAATCTCCCCTTCTCTGGGATTGGTCAATGCAACCCCAGAATGGATGGTGCTGACTGAGGGAGCTGCATGGCCACGAGACATATCCCTGAAAGCTTCTATATGTGGAGCTACCATGGAGTTTTCAGCAGAGATAAAAGCTTCCCTCCCCTGGGTTATTGCAGTTCATTATATCTATGAATGAAAGTCAGTTGCCCAATCTTGGAAAAGCTCCATTTAGTTCAGAATGCTGAAGCTTCCTATTCAACCTCCAAGGGCATGACAGCCCAGTGCTCCACGTTATACATTGACTCCACATGAAATACAGAATGAAATCCAAGGTCTCGGTTCACCATTCAGTGCTCTCCATTGGATTGGCCAAAGAACCATGAGTGTCTATGGAAGCTACGTTCCTGCTTACGCTCACAAGTACGGGGGTCAGAGCTTTCTTGGCCGCTGCCTCCCAACTGTGGAACTTGGCCTCGCAGCACATCAGCGTGACCAGGTATCTCACTGTTTCACAACAGGTTGGGGAGAGACACTTAAGACACAGGGTACTTGTGAGGCGCTCAGACAAATAGATTCCCACCCCCTGCACCCCATCCTTGGGAGCAGTGACCTTCACTGGCCCAGGGAGGAGCCAAATTTACTCCCCTATACCAGAGGAGATATATCAGTCCTCATTTATTAGCATTAAATCTCATTTTGTTTCATGCAGCCCCGTGATCTGCTCTCTTCCAGGGCCTGATCCAAAGCCCACTCAGGTCAATGAAAAACCTCCCATTAATTTTAGCAAGTTTTTGATTGGGCTCCTCAGCACTTTGCTCTCTGAATATTGTTATTCGATAAAACCCTATAAGGGGAAAAAGCCCAGTGCTAATCCCATAGCAGCCTTTACTTTATGTAGTGAGTCTCATGGCAGCACAAGCTCCACTTGGTGAGGTATACTATATAAAATCTCCATTGCAGCGGGCAGTCTTAGGTTTAGATGGGTTTGTTTCTACTATAGGAATCTCCACATGTACCTATTTTTTCTTTCTTTGTCATAGACTGAAGCCTGTTTAATGGTGCTCTCTCATTTATCTCTTTCTCTTAGTGCTGTGAAAGATGCCATATTTACAGTGCTACGAGCTAGAACCATACATTAATTCACAGAATCGCTTGAACGCGAGCAGTAGTGCTCACTTGCCTCAAGTTAATGTGCCTCCATCTTGACCTTGAGAGGCCACCTCTAGGCCCATTCCTCCTTTGGCTGCTCTGAAGAGAGAATGAAGACAAGAGTGCCACTACGATGGTGACTTCTCTCATGTCATCACTCTTCCCAAAATGAACAGCAACTTATTTTACATGGTCCACTAAACCGCCACCAATGTTTGGTTGCTAGCAAGCGAAAATGAATTCTAACCAGCAACCTAAAGGGTCCTGTATCCCATTACCAATTCCAGAAGTTGTTCAGTCCTCTTTCCCCTTTCTTTTTCTCCTCTCCATTTTCTTGTTACCCTTGTGAGGGTTGATCAAAACACCTGAAGAAGAAGAAGAAAAATAATGGGGACTATTTTGCTATCAGAAGTACAGACTAGCAAGAGCAGAAGGGTTTGCAGGAGAAAGTCTCAATAGTTGGGGAGGAAATCGGAGAGGGGCAAGAGGAGGTTTGATGGAAACAGATCTAAGAACCAAATCTAGTGTGTGGGGGATTTTTGCTGTCATCTGATATTTTCACTGTCTGCTTATAATATAAAGCAGTCCTGCAGATCACTGCAAAGCTAGTTGCACAGTTGCCAGGATTTGGGGGGCGGGGGTGGAAAGGAAGAGTGTTCTAGGGACTACTCACCTAATAGGCTGACATTCTGGCAGCCATTGGGTTCCCAGTGACCAGGGAATTATATGCGCATCCTAGGGTGACCAGATGTCCCAGTTTTATAGGAACAGGCCCGATATTTGGGTCTTTTTCTTATATAGGCACTGATTACCCCCCACCCCCATCCCGATTTTTCACATTTACCATCTGGTCACCTAGTGCATCCTGGCAACCTTTAGGTTATTTTTTTAAATACAAATCTTAATTATTGGGGGGGGATCAAAGCTGACCCATATTGAACCACTAAGTGATATTACAAGAATACCTGAACACCAGTGAAAAAAACAGCTTAGGGGTTGGATAAGAAATCTGAATGCTTATCTGAACCAAAGGATGTTTCCCACAGGCCCACCTCCTCCCCCCGTTCCACACTGCCTGTAGCTATCTTCTTGATTCCCTGCCCCCTTCCCCAGTAATGCTGTCCCCCACTGATTCTCTGCATCTTGCCAAAAAGGATTGCTCCCCATTAAATTCACTGATTTCCCCAGATCCTAGGAGGTGATGAAATATGGCCCCATCCTGTGTGCCACTCACCCTAGTGCATGCAGCACCAGGGATGGGGATTTGCAGGCAGCTAGTCTGTACAGCAGGAAGTTCAGCATGGAAAAGCAGCTGAGGTAGGCAGAGGGAGGGCTAAGCACAGCAGCCTCTCATGGCAGGACCATACTATTGCAAGAACAGTAACAGCAAAGCCTCAGGCTGCAGAAGCAAAGTTAGCAAGACTGGCTAGGCCAGGACATCTGGCATGGGTTTCCAAAACCTGGGCCAGACCCTGCCAGAACTGAGCTTCTGGCAGCTTTTTGCTAATATAATTGCCTAAAATCTTCAGAAATAATGACTCACGAAAAATGATTCAACAGCTGTGTGACCAACCCCACAATTTGTACAATCTATTTCAATTTGTACCTGCACTCGCCTGTAATGTAACTTGGGCTGCTCCAGTCCCTGTGGTCTGATGTGAGAGCAGTTCAGTCTTCACCAATGATTGTGAGGTGGCCATCAGCAGCACAATGGGGCTCATCACAGAGCCCCAATCCTGCAAGCTATTGAGTGTGCTCAGTTCCCGTTGAATTCAGTGGAAGTTATGGGCCCATGACTTGTAAGAGGTGCTCTTGCTGGATCTGGCCCCACAGAAGGGAGGGAAAGTCTGGAGTACCAATTTAAGAAGTCTGATTTACAGTCCTGGGCCTCAATCCTTAACTTGTTGAAGAGTGTGATAGCATCACCATTATCTTCAATGGGTGCAGGATTGGACACATGGAACTTTAAAATTTCACCCGACCTATATGAGGGGAGTCTCTTTTTTACAGGAACTCAGTGTTATTCAACGGAATTCATTTTGCAGGGTAGATGGAATTTTAAGTCACAAAGGCTGTATCAGTATTAGCACATGTACTAATGGTTGCAAACCAGTGCTTTAAGGTTAGGCAACCTATCCAAATAGGTGAGTTATAAACAGGTACCTTACCAGTCAATTAAAAGGTAAATGTAAGGAATGCATGCATGGAAGTAAACTGTTCAAGAAAGGTAGAAGAGTTCCATTTTTACTGCAGTGAATGTTAGCCATGCTTAACAGTGGTATGAAGTCTCGGGGTATTTACTTTATCTGTAGGGTTTTAGTGCTATATTTAGTGCCAGCATTCATCTGCTTGGCCATATCACTTCTATTTTACAATCTTTACAATGACCCAGTAAAATTCTGTTTTGATTTTAAGGTTTTACCATTTAGTTTTAAGGCATTCAGTGGTCATAGCCTAACATGCCTGATAGATCTTTTGTCACCATATGTTCCTGCACATTCACTGAGGTCAACTGGAGCAGATAATATTTAACCTCTTTGAGCTATAACCTTAAGTCCTTGGGAGATAGGAACCTTTGTATCATGCCCAATTATTGCAGAATTCTCACTGTTTGGACTTTTATTTGCTGTTGCTTTAGACTTTTTAAAAAGTAAGCACTGACATGTTTTAAATATTTTATTGTAAAGCATCCTGCAGCTCTTGGGTAAGGTGAAGGAGATTGTTCAGTTGCACCTTGTTTTGTTGTAGTGGTCATTAAATGTGATAATATTTTATAAATATATAACTCTTTGGGTTGTTTTCTTTCTGCTGCTTTAAGTTGCCTTTCCTCTTTTTAGATGAGGTAACTGTTCCTTTTTACAACTTCAAATAAAATTCTCTTTGAATGGCAGTTCTGATTGATTTTGAATATTCTCCACCTAGAGGGAGCATTGCAGGTTAGTGGAGTGGAAAACAACATCTATGTTCTAATCCTGGATGTTCTGCAGGCTTGCTGTGCCTTTGGGCAAATCACCGTGTGCCTCTGCTGCCTGACCTGTACAATGGGGATACCGATCCCCAACTTTGTAAAGCTTTCTGAGGTCTTTAGATGAAAAGTACCATAGACGTACTCAGGATTATTTTTAAAAATTCTTTTATTCTTTTATTAGATATACTGCGACAGCAACCCATGAAAATCATGTCACATGTGTATAACTGAGATGACACATTGGCCCATTATGTGAAATGTTATATACAATTATTTTCCTTTTCCAGGTGATTAGTTTGTGCAGAATTAATTTCAATACTTGCATCCACAATGTCAAGGATACAAAGAGATACTTAGAGACATTCCTTAAAAAGAGTATTTTCTGTCCTAGTTTTCTCTTCTCTCTTAGGATAGGCTGTGCTTCCCTTGTGCACTTCTCCTCCTTCCCCTTTCTTAAAACAATAACTAATTTGTCTCCCTTCCCTTCCTCCATTTGCTGTACCCTCACAAAGACCTGTGCTCTCATTTCAGACCTGCAAACTAGAGATGCTCACAGAAGCCCATGACTTGCAAACAGCCTTGACATAAACTGAGTAATCGAGAGTGCTGACCCCTACAAAGGCCTTTGCCTCCAAATCAGCCCAGAAGGATAGAAGTGAGGCGTCAAAGACACCACAAAGTCCCTTGCCTTGAAATCAGTCCAGTTAGCATTCTGGGGCAATCCCACACTGAGAAAATTCTCAGTTGCTTGATTAAGGCAGCTTTAAGTCCCCTTTTTACTGCTGGAGTGATGCAAAGAGGACTTAACCAAGGCCAAAGATCTTGACCCATATACTGGCCGAAATCCTGTCCATTTACTGAAGCCGATTGTCAAACTGGGACTGACCCACTTCTCACTGACATTGGTCTAATTCAAGAACCACTCCATTGAAATCAACATAGTGTAACTACACTGGTGTATGTAAGAGGAGACTTCCATGAGACTGCTCATGTGAAAAAGTCAAGCAGAATTTAGCTAAGAGTAATAGCTGAAAGTTATGGGCTTTGGTTCAGTTCTTTAGCAATGAGGGAAGCATTGAAATCCTTGTTTCATTTTTCCAGTGATAAAGTAGAATTCAAATCAGATTCCTGAAACCCTGGGAATCTCTCTTTTACAAAATTAGCTTTTACTGAAGTTAAAATGCTCGACATCTAGTACAACAGAAGCACCAATAAAATACCCTGCTCCACAAAAAATGTATATTCCTGTCACTTTAATTTGTAAAACTGGAGCAGAATGGAACAACTTGTGATGTCTCTCAAACAGATGGCTCTGGCAGGAGGATCTGGCAGTGAGGCGGATGGCATCCTTGAATCCCTTTCTCCGATTGAATAAATTGTTCCTTCTCCTTCTATGGTTCAGGTGGGCAGTCAAGTTGAGTTGACAGGCTGACGTCAATGCCAGGGCAGAGCATGGTTTTGAGAGGGAATGCAGAATTTATTCCCACACTTGATTATTTTTAAAATGTATATGATCCCAGAGACAGCATCCACAGTGATAATAAAGGAGCTTTGTACTTAGAGCCAGATTGTGCCTATATTAGGCACAGGCCCACACTGGGAGCAGTGTGGCGCTGCAGTACCCAAGGGGGAAGTCTAGGAGGTACTGTGCCTCAGGGAGCAGCGTACTACCTGCTAGAGCTTCCCACTGCTCTTAGGAGAACACAGTATGTGCCTCCATCTGTGGCCAGACAGAATGCCACCCAGTGAGGGTGTAAGGGTGGGGTCCTGTCAGTTTCCCACACTCCCCTTTCTATCTAATGGCATTTCTAGCATGTACATCACTGTAGTATCTAAGCACCTAAAAGAAACTATCACCACAGCTTATTCCCTTCTTCCCCCAAGGCAGCTTGGAGAATTTTTCTTTTATTGTTTCCCTTCTCGACTTTTTTTCTTCTTTCTCTCTCTCTTCCTTTTCTCCCTTCTCCTACTTTCTATTATCACTCCTGGCTGTGGGAAAGGTAAACTGCATCCCTTCATCTCCTGTGATGCTCCCAGGGAGCAATTCCTGGACTCAGGAGAGCATAGGGACTGCCTCTGTACCTAGTCCTGGCATGGAATCCTTGCACCTTCCACCCTCTAGTTCACCTGCATAATCTGGCTCTTTGTGTTTTAACATTATTAGGAATGATTGCAGAATCCCTCTTTTAAGAATCTTCACTTCAAAAGAAAGGCCTGTTAAAATGCACCTTAACTTCCCAACTTCCTTAACTTTCTTGCATCTGAAGAAGTGAGGTTCTTACCCACGAAAGCTTATGCTCCCAATACTTCTGTTAGTCTTAAAGGTGCCACAGGACCCTCTGTTGCTTTTTACAGATTCAGACTAACACGGCTACCCCTCTGATACTTAACTTCCCAGACTCCAAAAGGACTAAAATACAAACGATGAGGACAATCTTAGTGAGGTGAAAAAGACGATTTCCCTCCCCCCCCAAACCTTACAAAAGCTCAGCCATATGGAAGTGACGCAGTCATCACACAGATTCTTTCATCACCAGGTATTTCACTGGTTTCAGATCCACATTTACCTCCATCCCACACAAGCCTGGTGTTGTCTAGTTACTGCTTGGTATAAAATATTGCCATTACAAATGTGAAATCTTCAAACTAACACCATAGCAAGCTTTATGCATGGTAAAGAAACTCTGCCTGGAAGCTAGCTTCCTTCGCCTCTCTCCTAGTGTTTGCTGTGTTTCTCTTTTCAATATGGGGCTTAGATATGTAGGCTCTGATGATTCTTTCACCTTGGTGTAAAATTGGAGTAACTCCTTCGAGGTGAGTGGAATGACAGTGGTGTAAAGCTGGGGTAAATGTGAGGAGAATGTGCCCCACAGTATTCACAGCTATAAGGAAGCTGCGTAGCTGTAACAAAGCTTTAAACTCTCCTCTTAAGCATGAAAGGGACAGGGTTGCAGACCCCAGCAGCAGTAAGAAGCAGGGTTACCAACTGCAGTCCTTGATCTGCTGGGGGACCAAGACCCAGCCAGCCCTGCCAGTAAGTGAACTGGGCTGGCCATTGGAACAATAAGACCCATACAGCCAGGAGATGTGCTGATTCGGTGTCCCTCATGTAATCCTAACTGTGTCGCAATGCAAGAGGGAAAGTGACTCACTGGTATCTGGTATTGAGTTTCATCTGGCTTGACCAGGTCAGTGTACCCCAATTTATTAATGTTACAAACTGTATCTGATATGTCATGTAAGGTCTCATTGAAAAACCAATAACACACTGATCATTAATATTCTTGTGTGATGTACACACAATAAACACTCCAGGGACCATACAAATAGGAAGGAAATGTGGAACTAAAATGTGTTTACCAGACCAGTCTGAAGAGTGGGTAATCAGGTTTCTCTCAGACAAAAGACAAGCTGACAGCTCCCGTCAGGCATCATGAGAATCAATTAGCAATCACATGTCAACTGGCCATTTATTTGCATCGCGGAGGGCAGGAAGAGAGCATTTTAGCGAAAACCAGCGGGGGCTGAAACCAGTATGGAACTTCCTTTACCATGAGATTCCGGGTCTCCTTTCTCACAGTCTGAATGAACTTTATTTTGGGGTGTAACCTTCAGAAGAATCCATTTTAAAGGTTTGCTGGACTATAAAAGAGAGGGGCAAGGACCCCCAGGTTATCTTTCATGCAGGAAGACAAGGGGAACCAGCACTCTGTACTTCTGTGGAAGGTCCTTACTCAGAGACAGCCAGCCATGTTGGACAAAGAGTGATTGATGGGAGAACCAACCCAGGGCTGTATTTAAATTGAAGTGACTGTTAACTCCAGTTAATGGGGCAAGATGCTGGGTACTGATTCTTTAAAGGTGCAAACAAACCTTCATATTCTTCTGAATGGTCCTGGACATTGTAGAGCATGTGGTTTGGGGGAAATATGGGACTGGGAGTGTGTTGGAGTCACTTGGCTAGTAGTAACCAAGGCTGGTAGACACCAGAGTGTGGTTGGGGTGGAAAAAGCAGGGTCCTGGAATCACAGTGCTGAACACACAGATAGTCAGTGCATGCTTGTCTGCTGCCTGTTGGCGTCCAGGCTGTGAGCTACAGCAGCAGAGCATTTAAGGCACCCAGGATTATAGAGCAGGCAATGACACAACCCCTCACTGGCTTGGATTGCACACCAGAATGTGACACCTCATCAGCAGCTTTTGCTGATGGAACTCCATCAGAGCCGCAGCTGGATCTGAAAGCTTGCCCTCTCTGGGTGGAATCCCCAGGGTGATTCCTCCCTGGGCTGCAAATTACATCACCTGCACCAGTGGGCAGGAGTGTGGCCCAAATCCTTTAAAATGCATGGGAAACGAGGGAGCCTCCCTCTTCCAAAGAAAGTGAGACTTGGCAGGTCTGGAGTGGTATAGTGGTATAGACACACACAGAGACAAGGGTAAAAGCCATTCTTTTGCTTTGGAAAGTCAATAAATATAGGTGCCAAGGAACAGATAGCTTAAAGGAGGGATTTCACTCCAACACTCATCCCACGTAAATCACTGGCTTGAAGGCTACAAGCAACAGGTTTGATAACAGGCTCTCCAAGTGCTGATTATAACTTCCATACATTCCTAAATGTGGTTATTCCCAGCCTCCCTTCCCCATTTGCTGCCTTCACTCTCACACCCTAGAATGTGAGGAGAGGGGCCTGTTTGGCTGCAGAATTTCTTCTCCTAGTTCTGCTGCCCCTGCAGTGTCCTCTCAGGGTGTGTGCAGTGCAGCAGATGGGACACCGTTTAGGGCTTGTTCCTTCCCTGCTGCCCCCTCAGCACAGTTTGGAACAACCACAAGTGCAATAGCCCGGTGGGTGACTTATGGTGACTGAAGTGGCAGGCAAAAGGAGGCTGTATTCCCCCTCCCTCAGGGAACCTTGAGTGAAGCAGCAAAGCTACCTTCTCCTGCTCAGGCTTCAAAGCACATTCAGCGCTTGTGGGCGCCCTTACAGAAGTTTTGTCCATTCACTTCCCTGAGCCAGGAGTGAGAAGGCTGCCTGCAGATGTAAGTGTCATCTGCTTCCCTCCTTGGGAAGCCCTGTAGGGAGGAGATGGAGCAGGCAATCTCTCTGAGAGCAGAGCTTTCTCTCTTCAGCTGACCCAGGCTGGGATGCAGGGGAGGGCATGACATGGAACTGTGATGTATGTAGCTATGAAATTGTGATGTCTTTTATTTTCTGTGTATTGCACCTTATATTTTTAAGCAACTCTCCCTGGGCCTGATTCTGTCTTTTGCTGCAGCCTCTTTACGCGGCTCCAGTGCCATAAATGGGTTGTAAATGACCCCTAAGGAATATCCCCTTTGTAATGGAGCTCCCCCACCCATTTAGAGCTGCTTGAGTGGCCCTACATCAGCCCTACTCCTGGTGTAGAGGGGTGCACTGGAGGAAGCAAAGGCCAGGAAAAGATGTTCAAAGTGGAGGGAGGGAGAGTGGCTGGAGCAATCTGCACTCTGGCTCTTTGCTATTTCCCCCAGCCTATAGGAGGCATAAGAAGTAGAGCATAACTTCAAACAGTCATCAGGCTGCTCTAATTTATATGGGGGGGGGAGCAGGGTCCTGAAAAGACCTAGACTCTGGACGACAAAAAGTAGCTTAAAGCTTCCTTTGTTATGTTCCCACAAATAGACATGCCTACGCAGAATGCAGGCAAGGGGCAGTGCTACAGTAATACAAATAAATAATAAGAATGACACAGAACAAGGGAACTCCTGAGTGCAGTGTTCAGCAATCATTTTGTTCCTAGAGCTCAGTGCACTCAGAGTCTACACACACACACACACACACACACACACACACACATATATACTGTGATATCCTATGGGGACTTGACTTTTGTTCTTTCTCGTTTTGTCATTCTCTGAGGCTAGGATTCTGCCACCCTCACTAACGATGAGTAGTAGTATTGTACTCACTCATGCGTGTAGTGTCAATGGTCTGGCAAAGCTAGTAAATCTCTCCAGGACCTTGACAAATTTCTTAAGCCTCATTAGAGCCTCCAGGAAACCTTAGGAAGGTTATCCTAGCCCAGAGATTGGCAAACTACGGCCCGGAGGCCACATCCGGCCCTCCAGATGTTTTAATTCAGCTCTCGAGCTCCCGCCAGGAAGCAGGTTCTGGGGCTTGCCCCATTCTGGAGCTCTAGCTGGGGAACAAGGTCAGGGTCTTGCCCCACTCTGCACGGCTCCGGGAAGCAGCGGCACATCCCCACTCCAGCTCTTATGCGTAGGGTCAGCCAGGGGGCTCCACACGCTGTCCCCACCCCAAGTGCCACCCCTGCAGCTCCCATTGGTCGGGAACCACACCCAATGAGAGCTGCAGGGCCAGCGCCTGAGCACAGGGCAGCGCACAGAGCTGCCTGGCCGCGCCTCTGCATAGGAGCTGGAGAGGGGATATACCGCTATTTCTGGGAGCTGCTTGAGGTAAGCGCCACCCAGAGCCTGCCTCCTGACCCTCCCCATGCCCAACACCCCTGTCCCAGCCCTGATCCCCGTCCTGTCCTCCAAACTCTTGGTTCCAGCCCGGAGCACCTTCCTGCACCCCAACTCCTCACCCCAGCCCCACCCCAGAGACCACACCCCCAGCTGGAGCCCTCACGCGCTTCTGCACCCCAACCCCCAATTTTGTGAGCATTCATGGCCCGCCATACAATTTCCATACTCAGATGTGGCCCTCATGCCAAAAAGTTTGCCCACCCCTGTCCTAGCCCAACCTGCCAACCTAATGTTCCTAGTTCAACATTTAATAATGATTCTAAATTTGACTGTAATGTTCAGAAATTCAGAGCTGTGCCCTACTTGTTTGGCTAAATGAATCCTGAAACTTAATCTGAATTATCTTCTAGTTTCCATTTACTAGCTAGTATCTTGCAGAAAGGTGTTAGAAGTTGATAACTGTGAAAAACACCTTTTTAAAAAACAAAAACAAACCATCTAATTTATAAGCAGTTTGATTGTTCAATTGTGGAAATATTCTCCATTCTCTACTGATTATTAGAACATTAACATTTGATAGGGTTAAAAAAAATGAGATAAATTATGCATCAAGGCCAAATCCATGCACTAATTGATGTAGGTGAGGCAGAAATTTCCCCTGTGGGTAAGTTATTCCATAATTGTTACTCTGGGGTTTCTTGCATCTTCCTCTGAAGCATCTGATACTGGGTGAGGTGAATCAAGTATGGGAATTCTATGTTCCTATTACCCTGTGATGAACTCCATGTCCCACAGGAGCATGTGTTGTGGGGAAGAAGAAATGGGCATTGTATTCATATGTTTTCCTATTTAAAACAAAGGCATTCACCCTCTAAACAAAAAGATTATCTCATAATCAGCATTAAGAAGGCAAGCAGAATCAATGGACAAACAATCTTATATTAAGTGTGTTTTGTTGGGGGGGGGAGTATATTTTGTTCCTGCAATATGTACTGAGTAAATGGATGTGCAGTGTCCATCTTGAAGTGAGGGTGTGTGTATGAGGGATCTTATTCCCCAGGAAATGTTTGCAAAGTTAGGGATCTTCTTCCCCAGGAAATGTTTGCAAAGAACCTGTTCTTTGGTTCCATATAGTCCACTGAAAAGCCCAACATTCTGCTGTTTAGTGGTATTTCTATGAAACCCAGGGATAAATCATCTCTAGCAGGGGAGACCAAGCAGTATCCAGACAGAGGGTAAATGCCTTTGTCAGAGGCAGAAAATCATTCCAGCCTTCATCTCCATTTGGCGGTGGAATAAAGGGCTCCCACAACACCTTAAACTACACATTCGGCATATTGCAGTGGGGTATTTCAGTCCCAAACACAGGGTTTATTGTATTTAGTAGTGAGCCTATGAAAACTGATGTACCATTGTGATGCTCCGTACCTCGGGGAAACACCCTACACCCCCATGTTCTTCTTTATAAAATGATTGTGTGGTATCCAATGCAAAGTTTGTCATGTTGGGTGTCCTTGGAAGGCTGATGATACACTGAGCATGGTTGTTATAGTGATGTTATAGTAATTGTTACAGTAATGTTATAGGTTATAATTTCATGTGTACAGTTATGAGGCTGAAAATGTATCCTCATGGCTTAAAGCAAGCCCAGGCAAAAACTCTCCAAGAACAGAGAGGCAGTTCACACCTCATCAGGGCATGCACCAGCCCAGCCTCACAGGAACAAAGGACACTGGCCTAGGCAACAACAAAAGGATCTGTTAGACCTTGGCTACACTTGCGGATTCACAGCGCTGCCGTGGCAGCGCTGTGAAGCGCAAGTGTAGTCTCGCTGCCAGCGCTGCGAGAGCTCTCTCGCAGCGCTGCAAGTACTCCACCTCTCCAAGGGGAATAGCTTGCAGCACTGCGAGA
The DNA here is from genome assembly GCF_013100865.1 of Trachemys scripta elegans. Taxonomy (NCBI): domain Eukaryota; kingdom Metazoa; phylum Chordata; order Testudines; family Emydidae; genus Trachemys; species Trachemys scripta. The sequence continues at coordinate 130,982,934 of NC_048298.1, forward strand.
GAGTGTGCAGCGCTGCAGGCGCTGATTACACTGGCGCTTTACAGCGCTGCACTCGCTGCGCTCAGGGGGGTGTTTTTTCACACCCCTGAGTGCAGCAAGTGCAGCACTGTGAATTGCCAGTGTAGCCAAGGCCTTGGACTCTGAACGAGTCACCCCCCTGCCTTTGGTCAGTTTGGGACTGCAATGAGATAATGCTCACCTGATTCTGAAAGGCGGGGGGGGGAGGGAAGCCAAGGGGAAGAAAGGACATCATAAAAGGGAGAGACATTTGCCATGCCCTCTCTCTCTTCCCCCTACATCTACAGACATCACACCCAGCGACTGAAGCTATGATCAAAGGGGAGAGCCTGGCTGAAGAGCAACCAGCCAGCCCGTGGTGAGAAGCATCTAAGTTTGTAAGGGCAGTGAAAGTGTTAAGATCAGCTTAGAATACATTTTGCTTTTATTTCATTTGACCAAATCTGACTTGTTATGTTTTGACTTATAATCACTTAAAATCTATCTTTATAGTTAATACATCTGTTTGTTTATTCTACCTGAAGCAGTGTGTTTGGTTTGAAGCATGAAAGAGACTCCCCTTGGGATAACAAGCCTGGTACATATCAGTTTCTTTGTTAAATTGATGAACGTATATAAGCTTGCAGCGTCCAGCAGGCATAACTGGACACTGCAAGACGGAGGTTCCTAGGGTTGTGTCTGGGACCGGAGATATTGGCTAGTGTCATTTGATTGCAAGTAGCTGGGAGCAGCTTACATGCCAGAGGCTGTGAGTGAACACCTGTGGGGGTTCTCACAGCAGAGCAGGGTAAGGCTGGCTCCCAGAGTTAAGGATTGGAGTGACCTAGCAGATCACCAGTACAGACAACACCAGAGGGGAACGTCACAACCATATTTCCCTCATTCGCTAGTATACTGAGAATATGTCACATGGGATCTTACTTCCAGCTCTTCATAAGCCCTTTTCCCAACAGGAATTGGAGGCACTTGGGCCTGATTCCTCTTTCACTTACACTGCTGTAAATCAGGAGGAACTCCAGGAATTACCCTGGGGTTAGTTAGAAGAGAATTAGGGCTCAGAATTAGAAATCTGATGAGGTTCAACAAGGACAAGTGCAGAGTCCTGCACTTAGGAAGGAAGAATCCCATGCACCACTACAGGCTGGGGACCAACTGGCTAACAGCAGTTCTGCAGAAAAGGACCTGGGGATTACAGTAGATGAGAAGCTGGATATGAGTCAGCAGTGTTCCCTTGTCGCCAAGAAGGCCAACGGCATATTGGGCTGTATTAGTAGGAGCATTGCCAGCAAATTGAGGGAAGTGATTATTCTCCTATATTCCACATTGGTGAGGCCACACCTGGAGTATTGCATCCAGTTTTGGTCCCCCCACTACAAGAAGGATGTGGACAAATTGGAGAAAGTCCAGCAGAGGGCAACAAAAATGATTAGGGGGCTGGGGCACATGATTTACGAGGAGAGGCTGAGGAACTGGGGTTATTTAGTCTGCAGAAGAGAAGAGTGAGGGGGAATTTGATAGCAGCTTTCAACTACCTGAAGGGGGGTTCCAAAGAGGATGGAGGTAGGCTGTTCTCAGTGGTGGTAGATGACAGAACAAGAAGCAATGGTCTCAAGTTGCAGTGCGGGAGGTCTAGGTTGGATATTAGGAAACACTATTTCACTAGGAGGGTGGTGAAACACTGGAATGGGTTACCTAGGGAGGTGGTGGAATCTCCATCCTTAGAGGTTTTTAAGGTCAGGCTTGACAAAGCCCTGCTGGGATGATTTAGTTGGTATTGGTCCTGCTTTGAGCAGGGGATTGGACTAGATGACCTCCTGAGGTTCTTCCAATCCTAATATTCTATTCTATTTTATAATATTCTATCTCACTGCTTTCCTCCTCTCCTGAACGTTGTTCTGCTTCCTTCATCTGACCCCACATTAGGGTGACCAGATGTCCTGATTTTATAGGGCCAGTCCCAATATTGGGGATTTTGCCTTATATAGATGCCTATCCCCTTCGGGGGCCGTATTTTTCACACTTGCTGTCTGGTCACCCTACCCCACATAGATCTGAACTTGCATCTTTTAGTCCAGAGACACTGGGCAGGATTCACCCTTGTGCAGTGGGGGCAGAGCGCGGGTAAAGCGCTGCTCACTCAGATGGGAAGGGGGGAGACTGAGGAGACAAGGCGATGGGGGGGTAATGGAGAATCGGGTCCGTGCTGAAATATTAAGAGGAGCGTCCCAGCTCTAAGGTGCTTTGCCTCTTTAAGACGCTCCTGCCCAGGCTGCACACGCGTGGCCTCAGAGGGGAGGGGAAGGGGGAGCCCTGGGCTGCTGCTAGGGGCTCCCGGAACCATCGCATCCCTGCCCGGGGGGTGTCAGCGCTCGGCGCCCGCGGAGTGTGGCCAGCGCTCCCGGTGCTGTAGTTGTTGGGGTCCGCGCCGGGGTAAGTGGGGGGCATGTAGCAGGGTGGAGGGGCAGCAGCCGGGTTAACCCAGAGGTGGCCGGAGGAGAGCAGAGGCTGCTCTGCGGCCATCTTACTCAGCAGCTCCCCAGGAGCGACTGAAGTTTCTTACCAGTTCATCGCTGGGGGGGAAGGAAAGATTGAAAGGTGGGAATAAACCGAAGGAAGGCAAGTGTGAGCAGTTAACGGCAAGGGCTGCTGAGACCGGCTGTGCGATGCCCGCTCCTGCTTCAGCGACACCCCCCGTGCTCTGCTCCCCTCTCCCCCCTTTCCTCTCCCTTCCCTGGGCTAGACTGGGGCTGCAGCGTTACTGTAGTATCCTTGCTTTCCCCTCTGCCTGCCTGCCTGCCCCAGCACCCAACCCCAACTTAAAGCTGAACTCTGCAGCCTTGAATGAGCTCCCTGCTCTCCCCTGTATTCTCTGCTCCCCGGCATGACAGGAGTTCCCCTTGCTCTCCCTTATCCTGTGCCCCCTCTCTTCTGCTCCTGCAGATGAGTGCTGCAAATACAGGCTCTTCCCAGTCCCCCCCAAGCTCTGCTCCCCAGCTCCAGCCTGCCTTGCAGGCAGTACAAAGGTTCCCCTGGTTCTCTTTCCCCCTGTGATCTGCTCCCAATCTCAGGTACCCTGTCTTGGAGCATTATAAGCATTCTCCACCTTTCTCCTCTACTCCCCTCAGAATGCACTTCAGCCTTATAACACTTCATCTTCTTGTATTTTTCTTCATATTCTGAATATTGTGCCAACAGTAAGTGAGATGTTAGTTGGCAGTTCTCATGTATACAGCTAGAAAGTGAGATCACCAGTTATCTGTCTAATGTTCCTTTGGGGATACAGCTCCTGTTTCCATACAGTACTAGTAACCTGCTGATGCTTTAGATGTATATTTTCTATGATAAAAGTCTAGAAGGAATCCTTAAATCTGACTGGCTTTGAAAAGTCAAAGGGTGTTGATATCCTGGCAGTACCTCAGAACCAGTTGGTAGTGGCTGACTTCAAAATGCCATTAAAAACTGACATTCGTTGATGTCTTAATAGAAGCATTTTAAATATTACAGACCGCAAGGCTCTGTTAGAAGTTAAAGGCTATGTGAGAAGCTAGCTACTCTCCATCTGCAGGGTTTTACACGCTCAGTTTTCCGCATGTCCAAATAAAAGTATTAAGTCTTCTCACTTGCACTGATGTGACTCCTCTAACTTCAGTAGAGTCCCACACCTGGCATGAGCATTATGCCAGCGGTTCTCAAACTTTTTTTTACTGATGTCCCCTTTCACACAGCAAGCCTTTGAGTATGACCCCCTTTATAAATTAAAAACACTTTTTTATATATTTAACACTATTATAAATGCTGGAAGCAAAACGGGGTTGGGGTGGAGGTTGACAGCTCACGACCCCCATGTAATAACCTCGTGATCCCCTGAGGGGTCCCAACCCCCAGTTTGAGAACCCCTGCATTAGGCCCATACCCTTTTAAAGGGATAAGCTCTCATTTATCCTGATGTGAATCCAGAGCAATTCTATTGGTGCTATGCCTGTAGGGTTTGGTGGGGGGGGGCTGGGAGAGAAAGAGGAGAGAGTGTTTTGTTTCCCCCCTCTCCACCCACACACATGCTCATAGGGTACTATGATGATGACAGCAGTATAAAAATATAGATTTAGACTAGATTTAGGTAGGGGTACATTCAGAGGGAGCAAGTACCTCTCTTTAACATCAGTGACGGCTTCATCTGAAATTTATTTTTTAAAGGGACACTGCCAACATGTTTTTATAAATAGAATTTCTTTTTAAATCTATGTTCTTTTAAATAACTATTTTAAGCTTCTTTTAAATAACCAATTGTTTTTCAATTAAAAGAAATGTCCTTTATAAAAGTTTTTCTGTTTCCTTGCCGATGCAAGGGAGAAACTGACTAAGGTCCTGATCCTGCAAATGTATCTATTCAGGTCAGTCTCTGCATGTGTGCAGAGAAAGTTGCAGGATTAGATTCTAAATAACTGGCCATTCAAGGGAACAGATGGGGGGAAGGGGTGTTAAAATGATGATTTTTGCTACCTTTTTCAGTTAGAGCCATTTTAGGTGTAGCTTGGAATTATAGAAGGTAGACAATGTTCAGGCTGAAATGTGACTTTCAAATTGATGGTGCCTCTTTGAAAAAGAAAATAGGGTCATTTTACCATAAAAGAAGGTTGGTTTCCTCTGCTAACTATTCCCCCCCCCTCTCTGATATCTTATACGTTTAGCTTGTTGATGGCAGTTAAATGTTTCTGGCATTCTCAAATCTATAGCTCTAGGACAGACCACAGGTGTATTTGATGTCAACTTGATACTTGTGTGTTCCTGGCCAAAGCAGTCAATTGGATGTCAGTGGCAGAACACTAATAAAATCATGATAAAGTACTTTTTAGTTTTCCACTGTATGTTGCAATTCAATTATTAGATGTTTCTCAGTAATGGGAGAATTTGCATCAGCAGTGTTGCAGGAACACAGGAATAAAAAAAAGGATGGGGGATAAGCACAGAGGAACCCTGTATAGCACTAAGAGTGGCTTGCAAGCAATGGGTGGCAGACTCAGTCAGCTATGCCTGCCTGCTTCCTGTGAGCTCCTGTTGCCTCTGGAAATTCCTTACCCAGCCTGTTCTCAGTGAAATCAGAATGATTTAAAATAAAATAACGGAGTGTAAAAAAGATTGTAGATGGTATGACTTGCTGTAAATGAATCTTGTTTTGTTAAGAACAGTAAATGCTGTTTCTGAGGCTCCATGGGTTAAAATTAGAGCTGTGTGTATGGGCTGTCAGCAGAGAAAATGAGTGATTTATCAAAACCATTTTAAATATTGGCTGTCCCTCTGTGCCAATTTAAGGTGAAATACCTCCCAATGCAGACAGACTGCATGGACCCCTCTATATCACTTTAGCTCCTACTTTCTGACTTAGCAAATTACTTAAACCCATGGTTCATTTTAAGCATGTGAATAGGCCCATTGAATTCATTGGGGCAAGTCACCTGCTTAAAGTTAAGCATGTGCTCAAGTATTTTGTTTGCTGAACTGGAGCCTCACAAGCCAATGCAGTTTGGGGGTGAATTTCACCCTTATGGAGCAAGCTATGATCTGACAGTGCGTTAAAACTTAAAATGCATATATCTCAGCTATTGTACAGAAATTTCTGCAGCGTTAGGAAGGAAGTTGAAGGTACAATACAAAACCCATTTATCCAATGTGCTTTTTAAAAAAAATCTTTCTGAACCCACAGGCTCTTCATTTTAGGGTTAGATTTTCAAAAAGATGTATTCATCTGTGGAAAAGTGGCAACTGAGCATCTATTTAGAGCTGCAATTGTGTGTACTGTAAATTTTTTTGACAGGTGGCATTTAATAATAAACTATTATATACCCAATAGAGAGCTCAGTGAGTCTGTGAGTAAAATTTTAATTTTGTCATCATTGGTGTTCCAGCTGGATACTTTGATTTATGGAGTTATGCAAATGAAAAGCGGTGTCATTCTGTTTTCTGTTTACTGCTCCTTTAAACATAGAGGAGTGTCTCCTCTCCACCCTCTCCTTGCCACTGCCTATTGCAAGGGCTGCTATAAAGCAGCTGCCATTTGCATTAAATTTCAGATATAGAGTGTTATAGAGTGAGACTCTCTCTCTCCAGCTGACTTCATATTTGTTCTTTCTTTTATCATTGTCGTTTTCCTTAATCTGAAATAAAACGGATCTAGTTGGAGAAATACATCTGTGCTTTGTTTGTGGGAATCCATAACTGGCATCCAGATTTAGTTGATCAGTTCATGGTAGAGTGTGCGAAACATTTGCACTGAACCTATTAAAGCCAGGCGTGGATTTGGGGTTTGCCACACTTGTGAACCTCAGCCCATAAATTTCACGAGGGTCCTTAAAGTGTTGATAGAAACGTCTCGCCATAAAGAGCCCTGCAACACCTCACCTTTTGACTCCAGCGTTGCCTTTTGTCTTGCACCATCATGGCTAGAAAGGGCAGCTGGGCTCATGGAATAAAGTTGGAGAAGGAGAGAAAAGGCAACGAAAAACTGGGACACCCAAAACCAAGTCCTCTCCTTCCATTCCGTTCTGTTGCATCCTCCCCACCCTCATCCACCTAAACCTGGCCTTTTCAAACAAGAAACTAAACTTGGAATGAGACTTGATGAAGTCTGCAGTTCAGTTTCCAGTAAAGATACCCTATAGAGCTCTCCAGTCAATTCCCCTCAGTGCAGCAGCCGAGCTGCGTGGGGAAGAGCCATTTCTGTTTGAAGTCCTGCTTGCTAGCACTTCTGCAGCAGTACTTCAAAAGACAAACCGGTGCTTTCCAGCCCAGGCCACCCCACTAGACAATCTGCTGGGCTGCTTAAGTGTAGGAAGCTGAACTAGGAGCTGTATTAAGGCTCTGAATTGAGTTTCTTGATTGAAAAGGGCAAATTTAGGGGGCGGATGAGAAGGGGGAGGCAGCAAGGAAAGGTTTGTGTGAAAGATGAGTGGCAGTTTTAAAGTGCTTTTTTTTCCTTTTCAACCTCTATTCCTATTAGTCCAGCCCTCTCATGATGTGCTGGAGAGAGCTCTGGGTTGAGGGGGTGGGAAGGGAAGACTTGCAAGAGCCTCTTTCTAATACTTCACCTTCAGAAGGAAGGGAAGATTGGGTGATTCCCTCACTTCCAGTGGAATCACCCCATTTCTGGGCATCACTAGATCTTCCCTGCCAAAGGGAACTTACCACTGATTCTGAAAAGCCAATGTTTTGCCTTTGAATGCATCGGATGTCAGGTAGTTGGTGTTTTTAAAAAAAGATGTCCCAGTGGAGCATGCTGCCTGGATTTCCCTTGCAACACCTGCTCTCACTCTTCACGTACAGGCCAGTGCTATTCAGTGGTGGTAACCATTTCCAGCAAAGTGCCCTGAATAGACAATTATTTTGGGTTGTTTTCCAGGTGGTGTTGCCTTGCTTCTTAGTTCTGCTTTTGAGACAGTGTTTAGGTGAAACTCGGGCTCCACTGACATCAGTGGAGTCAGCTATCACTCTTTGTGTTTAAACGGGAAAAGAAATCGATTCCCAAGGCCCTCAGAGCCACATCTCTGTCACAACACAGCACAGGCTAATAAGGGGACATTTTTGTGGAATCCTTTTTTTAACATATTTGCAACTTAACTCTGCAGCTGTCTTTTCTGGCCCTTTTCAACTTGCTTTAAGTCCCACTGTTGTTATTATTTAACATCTATATTTACTCCGGGGGAGGAGGGATTCTGCACCACTGCACAATCGTTATACACGCAGAATTTCCTTTCCCCCACAGAAATGGGCTGCAGTGCTCCTAGCTGCCACTAGGGGCCACTGGACCTGGCAGAGCCCAGCTCGCACATAGAGAAGGCAGGGAGCTAGAGGGTTCCTGTCAGCTGCAGGAGACAGCAACGGACAGGAAACTCCATGCAAGCCTGGGACCGAGCATCAGGCTGTTTCTCTCTCTGGATCCCTGGGCTCTGGGGGGGAGGGGTGCGGTTATCTGGGAAGGGGGGACCAGCACCTGGGCTTTCAGAGGGAGGGGTTGTGGGTGTATGGCCCCCCCGTCTGGCTCTGGGGGGAAAGGGGGCAGAGAAACAGGAACTGGGTTGTCATAGGGGTTTCTTTAACTCTCTATTCCTGGGGGAAATTTTGTGTGTGTCTGTATTCTTAGACATACTTGAGGACAGGAATTTTCAAATAAATTATCAAAATAAATGAAACTAGCATTATTATGTAATGTTATTTTGACAAATAAAATTTGCAGAATTTTGCAGAATTTTAATTTTTTGGGTGCAGAATGCCCCCAGGAATATATATTGCAATAGCACCTAGAGACATTAGCCAGGTCAGGGCCGTGTTAGGCACTGTATAAACAGAGTTATTGTCCCTGCATTAAGGCTCCTGGTTCCATTTCTTGAATGTCAGAGGGATAGTATTTTAATAAAACAGAAAATGATGGGAAATAGGTTAGAATGATATTATGAGAAACATACAAGAAATGTCTCCATCCTATTTCCTTTCAAATGATATAAAATAATGGACCTAGAGATGGAGATACATATTTTTTGTGGTGAAGTCCCCATTATACACCATTGAGTGTTAGGGCTTTCCTGGTAATGTTACAGCCATGCACCATCAGTCAATCAGAACAAGGCTTTGGATAATCAAGTGTACTCAACCAGGCTCCACTTACACTTACGGCAAGCAGAAGGGTATAAACAAAGGGAAACCACGTTGGTTTCTGCTCTACAGGAATATGTGTTTGCTACATGAAAAATTAAAATGTGATTAGGGAAAGATAGCTTTTCTTTTCAATCAATGGAGACATACTGACTAAACAAACTCCATTAAAAAGACAAGCTCTTTTTAAATAGTTTGCAGTGGAGTCTCTTAATAAAAATTGAATTTAACTTCCTCCCTTTTGTCATTTTGCCCAGTGGGGGGAAGGAGTGTAGTCCTGATTAGCAGAAGTGTGGGATTTAAGACTCACAGGTTATTTCTCTCCCTCTGCCACTAACTCAATGTTTGATTTTGGTCAAGCCACTTAACTACTTTTTGCCTCAGTTTGCCCATCTGTAAAATGAACTGCAATACTTCACAAGTGTTCTGGAAAGCTTAATTTGTCAAGGTTTTTGAAAAGCTTAGAGAGCCGCACATGAAAGACAATATAGATTAGAATGTTTTCATATTTACTATTTGTTATACCAAGCCAGACTGTCCTCTGTAATAATCCAGCAACCTGTTTCTATTATAAAGTGTGTAAACATTTTGTTTTTATTTCTTCTTGACATGAAGCACTTCATATTTGTTGCGTTTATGATTCTTAATGGTTAGAGGTGCATAAAGTCTTAACTGGGATGTTTGCTTTTGGGAGTTTATAAAACCTAACGTTCTATAAGGTAATTAAAAAACCAGATTGCAAGTTTTACAGCAGCTGTAAAGCATGCAGCTCCCTAAAACAGGATATGGGGCTCTATATGCAGTATTGTAATGCCCTACCTTGAGTATCTGTTGGTTTAAGGGATCAGCTGGCAGAAAGCCGTATAAATAACTATTGATTGTTTTCTGGTGCTCTGAAAGAGGGAACACTTTTTTTCCCCCTGTGATTTCTGTTAAATGTGAAATTAATACCACTCTGTGCACTAATAAAAATAACACAATTCTGCATATATTAACTGTTTGGCCCAGTGCATATACCTATGTGTTTTGACCTGTTTGTATTCCTGCCTCATGAGTATTGATTATTTGCCCCAATGCAGTTCTATATGTTGTTTCAATATCTCTTTTTAAAAAAGAAAAAATGTTTATACTGCAAAATATTAGAAAAAGAATTCTCTGTTCACTTTTAAATTTGACAATAACATCAGGTTAGTTGCACAGAATCAGTAGTGATCAATGGACAGAGAATCACAAGATACATTTGTGATAAGAAGCAAAATCTAATCTAAAGTCTTTGTTGTTGTTTTTAATTTAAAAGGAAATCTGTATTATCTCAGCAAAATGACCTCTCTATACTGCAGTATCTCAGCTGCCAATGTAACTTCTTTGACTCGTTTGATTATACTTGTTTAATCTCCCATGCCCTGTCTAGTTGATATACAGTTTCAACTTCTGACAAAAGCCAGTAGTCCAACTGTTGGCCATCTTTGAATGAGCTCATCCAGGAATTAACCTTTTGGCTAATTATCACTGCCTGCGTTTGGGCCATAAATCTTGATATAACAGAATCCCATTCTTGCTTTGCTAAACGTGATTGAAAGGTAAATTTTCTAACTGAGCTTCCTTTGGAAAGGTGAATCGAGTGGCTTTTGTAATAGGCTGCCTGTTTTATTTCAGACTCTTATAACTGCCCATCCTCTCATACAGTCATGCATGCATGCAACTCTTAATTCACAGATGGGGATATTTTGCACTGTCTCTTTACAACCTGTGATTTTACCATTGAAGAACTGCTGATCAAAAATACCGAAATCTTCACATCATTCCAAATGTTGTACAATGTGTAATACATTTGAAATTACAAATCATGGCACAGAGTTGTCTGTCAGTTAATAAACTTGTTGCTCTGAGGACAATTTTCTTATGACCTAGGCATTTTATTGGATGTGAGTTATTAATATCTCTAATTGATTTCATAATTTTGTAATACTTGAGTTTTTCTAGATTTTTAAAGCGTGATTCTGTTCTGACAAGTGACTATGTAAAAATAGCATCTTGTTACCAAACAGACCTGCTGCTCCCCGTGTGTGTTCAGAGGCACATCTCCTCACTTTAGTGACTAAAATACATTTTTCTACTTTTCACTCCTGTTCACTGTCCAGAGCCAGCACAGCTCAGAGAAAGCGAGCTGGATTCTGTGATCTTTCATATATCAAATACATGGTTTACTAAATTCCAGGTTAAAGTTTAATCACTTACACCAGTGAAAATCCATGCCAATAGGATTGGTTTGCCGGGTGTCTCTAAAGATGTACGCTTAAAATAGAGCTTGCAAAATTTGTTTTATTTCCCAGAGCAGGGAATGAAGAGATTTATTTCTTCCAGAGAATCAAAGAGGACCCTTTAATTATCCCCTGATCCTTTGGATAGTTTGCATATAGAAATCTACAGATAAGGAGACTTGATTTATTTTTATCTTCTGGATTTTCATTTACATGTGCTTAATTAAAATGTAAGTCTGTATTGCTAGTAAAGAGCTGTTTTTTATCTAGCTTAGGGTCAGCAAAGTGGCTGATGAAGGCTGACCAGTGTTACGTGTCAGTAGATGAACAATAGAAAAAAAATGAAAGAAGTGACTGGGACACTAGAGGAGGAGGGTTCTGAGTTACTTGGGAAAAGAATTCTCTGTAGAATATTCTCTAATAAATTTTTAAATCTGTTCTTAAAAAAAAAAAACCATTGGGGACATTGCAGTCTGTATATATTATGTGTGCTGCCCAACACCAAAATACTAACATCTCCCTATACGCTGTATGTTACCCCCAATGACCAATAACTGATGCTTCAAATTTTCTGTATCGTTTATTTTTCAAATATTATCTAATAAACTTTTAAATCTGGCTGGTGGGTCTCGTACACATGCTCAGGATCTAACTGATCACCATATTTGGGGTTGGGAAGGAATTTTCCCCTGGGTCAGATTGGCAAAGACCGTGGGGGTTTTTCGCCTTCCTCTGCAGCCTGTGGCGTGGGTCACTTGCCGGTTAAACTACTGTAAATGGCCGGTTAAACTAGTGTAAATGATGGAGTCTCTGTAGCTTGAAGTCTTTAAATCATGATTTGAGGACTTCAGTAACTCAGCCAGAGGTTAGGGGTCTAGAGTGGGTGAGTCAGGTTCTGTGGCCTGCAATGTGCAGGAGGTCAGACTAGATGATTATAATGGTCCCTTCTGGTCTTAAAGTCTATGAGGCTAATTTAAATCTCATTGTTAATATGGTTTAGAACTCCGTGATCTTAAACTACCAAGTGCAAATGCATGACACTGTATGTCCCAGAATGAATAGTTAGGTGCTTTCATCTACACTCGATCAAGACCCAAATTCCTGACACTTCTTCTCTTAGAATGGGTTATGCAGCAAAACAAAAATAATGGAGAACGGGATTTCAAAAGATTTGAGGTTCATTTCATTCACATTTGTAATTCACAACAATTGTGTCCCTAGCCTCTGTTTGCCAGAAGCTGGGAATGAGCGACAGGGGATGGATCACTTGATGATTACCGGTTCTGTTCATTCCCTCTGGGGCACCTGGCATTGGCCACTGTCGGAAGACAGGATACTGGGCTAGATGGACCTTTGGTCTGACCCAGTATGGCCTTTCTTATGTAACACTAAGCAATGAAATAACACCAGGTTTATGCATAATGTAGGAGCTTTTAGGAGTGAAATGTCAGATGTATCTTGTAGTCAATTACAACTGAATAGTATTACCTGACAAGAAAAGAGAAGATCTTAAGTATGGAAAAGCTTTTGTCATCAAGATTTACTGGCAGCAGAACTGCATTGGCCAGATTTTCCTCATACCATTGTAACTCCATTGACTTCAATGGATTAGATCCTGATTCTGACTGAAGTGAGAGGAGAATCAGGCCCATCATTTTGAGGCAAGGCTACCCTTATAATAAAACACCTCAATGAGGCTCTGTAAAACCTGTGTAACTTTAGTGCCCTCGAGGCCAAGATGGAGTCTGCTCTGCAAGCAGCTCTGGCCAAGAGAGAGCGCGCACAGGAATGCAGCAGGAGAAATTCCTTCCACCCCAGGGGCGCCTGTTCCAAACCCCCCAGAGTGAACACCCACAGGAAAAGCACAATGGATATAACAAGGGAAATATTTATTTACAGAGGGGTGAGAGGAGAAAAACACAAGGGAAAATATAAGGGAGGGTAAAACAGGGTTGCATCCAAGCCAAGGCCCCACAGGCCCAGTGGTAGCACAGTCTGGAAGGGCAGACACTGAGCAATGTGTCTGCACACAGAGTTCAGGAGTCCTGAGCAAAGTTCCAGTCCGGTGGTGAGTCTTGGGTGCTCCTGATCGTCTTCGGCGCCAGTGAACTTTCCCCAGCAAACCCCTCCGGTGCCCTCTTCTGCCGCTCTCTGCAAAGCCACACAGAGCAACCACCACCATTTAACTAGCTACAGCCTCCCTCCTCGTCCCCAATGCAGAGTCACAAGCTCCAGTACTCACAGCCCCATACAGCTCTGGGCAGCCGTGATCCTGGGTCCAGCTCCGGCCTGTCCTTCTCGGGTGATTCCTCCCTGGCACAGTGCTCCTCCTGGCTCCTGTCCTGGGCTGTGATCGGCCCTGTCCGTCCCAGGCCTCAGGCAGGTTCTCTCTGCTTCCCTTTTCCAGGGCCTGCAGGCTGCCTCTCCCTCTCCTTGGGGCTCCAGCGCTGCCCCCTGGAGTTTCCCTCCTTTTTTCTTATTCTCCCACTCCCCCTTAGGAAAAAGATTTAAAGGGGCCATGCTCTCTAAACCCCAAAGGGGTTACACCTGTTTAAATACTTAGGCCATTTTGGGGTTATGTCCCAAAAACTAAGAGTAAAAGGGCATAAAACGGATTTGAAAGTTACTTTTCTTCCATTGTAGGATTCCTTACTTAAGTCATTAGATGAGCTTTCTTGGTAGCCAGTCTGTGCTACTGGAAATGCCATTAAGCATGAGCCTGGCCTCTTTCAGAAAGAGTTGCAAGAAGCACCTCTTTGCCCAGAGTGTCCCAATAATTGAACAAAGCACTTAAGCATTTATTTAACTTTAAGCAAACTTGCTGAAGTGCTCTATTGGATCGAGGCCCACAAGAGGATGGGAGGAGCCCCGCCCCTGTCCTGCTCTAGCCCCACCCCTGCCTCTTCCACTCCCTCCCACTTCCCGCCCCCCTCAGGACCCCCAACCCTCCCCCTGCTCCTTGTCCCCTGACTGCCCCCTCCTGGGACCCCTGCCCCTAACTGCCCCCCAGGACTCCACCCCCTACCTAAGCCTCCCTGCTCCTTGTTCCCTGACTGCCCCCTCGTGAGACTCCCCCCCCACCCTAACTGCCCCCCAGGACCCTACCCCCTACCTATACCCTGACTGCCCAAAACCTTATCCACACCCCCACCCCCAGAAAGCCCCCCCCCGAACTCCCGACCACCCCCGCTCCCTGTCTCTTGACTGCCCCCTCCAGAACCTCCCTGCCCCTTCTCCGACCCCCTGGCCCCCTTACCCTGCCACTCAGACCAGCGTGCCGGGGAGGAGGAGCAGGGGGAGGAGCTCCAGACTGCCGGTGCGAACTGCCGGCTGGTGATCTGCGAATACAGGGAGGAAGTGATCTCAGCTGCAGGGGAGAGGAGGAGGGGCTCTCTCTCGCTGTCGGAGCCCCATGTAAGTGGCACCATCCGGCCGGCTGCCCTGTCAGCAGCGTGCGCTCTGCATGGGGGGGAAGTCCGGACATTTACAGATTCCCCCCGGACGCTATTTTTTAACTCTAAAAGCCGGACATGTCCGGGGAAATGGTAACCCTAGTGTTTGGTCTCACTCAATGAGACCTTAAAAATGAGAGGAAGAGTCAGAGCATGCTAAATTCTGCCCTCATTTAAGGGACAGCAGAATTTGGCTCAGTAAAAAATCGCTTGCTGCATCACAAGACGGCCCCAAAATATGTTGCTATTTTTCTTTTCAAACCCTTGAACACCTTCCTCCCTATTACCATAACATTTCCCAACACCTCACAGATACTGTCTATCAGTATTCCATGCTATAAGTGAATTTGCCTTTTCCCTTATTCAGCCCAGACTAAGATCATTCCAGATAGTATGAACCCATCTGTGCATGAAGTACAGGAATGAGACAGTGTCATATTCTCGGTGGGTCTGCACTTCCATGAGAACTTTATTTTACTTCTCTAAATGTCTTTGTGAAGATTTTTTTCCTGGCCAGGAGATATTAACTGAGATCTGTAAGAACAGGGAACAAATCTGAGTGACTATGCTAATGAGGTGATGTATTCTTAATAGGGAAGTGACTACATTAATAATTGTGTTAAGTCTCTGAGTGTGCCTGAATATCTGAACTAGATGTGTCCAGAAGTCTGAGCAGATGCAGAGTGAGCTGATTGACCAGACTGTTAATAAGGACTGTGGTTGCGCTCTAGCCAACTAGCCTCTTAAGAGCTTCCCCAGAAGTTCCTTCTTCAGAGCTGTGTTTACGCTGCTGTAGGTTGGCATCAACAGTTCAGGTTATTCTTCAAGAAATATGGATTACACACTCTGCTCCTTCTGCTACATTGTAAAAAGAGCAGACCACGGCCATCTCCTTTTTGGTGCAAAGGTCTGAATGCAGAACCACTTCTGTAGGCAGGGCCTGATTTAGGGGCAGGTGACCGAGGCGGCCACTTGGGATGCCAGGCTTGCGGGGGGGTGCCAGGCTCAGGATGCTGTTTTTGTTGTTAGCAACAAAAGGGAAAATAGAAGGTTTGAAGTAAAGTGTTTCAAGTATTCCATATGTGGATTCATTTTTCACTAACCTCCTAGAATTCTCTGGACCTTTGTAGAATCTCGTGGAACCTTCCAGACTTTCTGAGAACTACATTTTCCTCGAACCTCCTAGACTATTGTCCGCCATGCCCTTGTGGGTATGAAAGGGTGGGGCGTCGGTTCTGAGGGTAGAGATGAGGTGATGGGAAGCTTGGAAGAAAAATCCATCAAAGAAAGGTTCAGACAAATGAAGCACCACAAGAAGACCTAGAGGTTTTTGTATGACCTTTATAAGCTGCAGACAGGAAAACACCCTTGAACAATTGTGCGGAGCTTCACCAGATGCTGACATACAGGGAATGTTCGGACGTCAATGATAAAGACCTCTATGTCGATTACACATTTCCCCCGCCTACTGTTATTCACACCTTCTTATCAACTGTTGGAAATGGGCCATCCTGATTATCACTACAAAAGTTTTTTTCTCCTGCTGATAATAGTCCATCTTAACTGATTACTCTCATTATAGTTAGTATGGCAACATCCATTTTTTCATGTCCTCTGTGTATATATATCTTCCTACTATATTTTCCACTGCATACATCCGATGAAGTGGGTTTTAGCCCACGAAAGCTTATGCTCAAATAAATTTGTTAGTCTCTAAGGTGCCACAAGTACTCCTCATTCTCTCCACTCCAAGTATTCCAGTTCATTCATGATGCAGAACTGAAAGACACTTTTCCTAATGTGTGGATAGCTTTGAGGATTCTGCTCATACTGCTGGTCCCAGTCGCGAATGGTGAGTGCAGGTTTTTGAAGCTCAGGCTCATTAAAACATATCTTTGATTGACGATGGCCGGCGAGAGACTCACATTGTTGCTATTTTATCTCTCGAAAATGCAACTGGCCAGTCTTTGGATCTCTCCGATGCTGTGCTTCAGTTTGCAAGGGCAAAAGCGAGAAAAGCGACCTTTTGAACTAAAGGACTAGGATTAACATTCTAAGACTGTCACCTACTGTTACACTATTTAATACTGGTCCACCCAATGTTAGTGCACAGTTCAATTTCTTGATGTTAGTACATTTCAGTTATTCTTAACTAAAAAGTTTCTGTAAGTTTAGAGGAAACAATTTTTATATTGCCTATGTATGCCATGAATAAATGCAGAGTTACAGATTCTAGCATGCAAATTTATCATCTTACATGACAGCGATAAATCATGTATGCAAATCATGCATCAAAGTCATGAACTGGGCTACAAATGCAATAAAAAATAAAGTATTTAAAAATTTAACAAATGGAGGCAGGGGCGCCATTTGTTCTAGGGCCGGCCCTGTCTACAGGCTCAGGTCTTGTCTCCTGATTTGTGACCCGCTAGTAAATAGAACATTTAAAACAAAAAAAAAATGTGAATATGAAGTAACTGGAATATCCATTTGCAGAAGGTCTCTTGTAAGGTATCATTACAAAGCTTATAACCTACCAAGTGTGTTCCTCCTGTTTGTTTGCATGTATTATTTCTATGTCTGGAGTCAGGAGAATAAGATATAAAGTTGTATTATTAATGTAAATATATTAAGTGGAAGCCATTAAGGGTACTTCAGAATCAATGAACTATAAATGGCTCAGTTACTTGCAAACCTTCCTGTATACATGTGGGCCAGCCCAGGAAGAATGGTGGCTGGGGTCTCACAGGAAATATGACCATGTCACCTGATAATGAAATCCATCTTAAATCTGGTACTTTTCCATTTAGAAGAAGGGGTGAGGACCCAGAGAGACAAAAGATTCCCGCCTTGTGCCAAAGCTATAAAAGGGGGTGGAGCAGGACAAAGGGCTGCCAGTCATGAGAAAACCCCTAGTTACCACCTAAGATGTCTGTTGGAACTAACAAGGACTGTGCCAGGGGAAAGGATTGGGCCCAGACTAGGAAGGAGTCTAGTCTGTGAAAAGAAGCTTATTGGAACATCTCTGAGGGTGAAATATTACCTGTAATCAGTTTCTTAATGTATTAGACTTGGACTTGCGTGTTTTTGCTTTATTTTGCTTGGTAACTTACTTTGTTCTGTCTGTTATTATTTGAAACCATTTAAATCCTACGTTTTACTTAATAAAATCACTTTTGTTTATTAATTAACCCAGAGTAAGTGATTAATACCTGGGGGAGCAAACAGTTGTGTACATCTCTCTATCAGTGTTATAGAGGGCAGGCAATTTATGAGTTTATACAGAGTAAAATGGATTTATTGGGGGTTTGGATCCCATTGGGAGCTGGGTATCTGGGTGCTGAAGACAGGTAAACCTGCTGAGCTGTTTTCGGTTTAGTCTGCAGCTTTGGGGGCATGGCCCAGACCCTGGGTCTGTGTTGCAGCAGGCTAGCATGTCTGGGTCAACAAGACAGGGTTCTGGAGTCCCAAGCTGGCAGGGAAAACAGGCTCAGAGGTAATTTCAGCACGTCAGGTGACAGTCCCAAGGGTGTCTCTGTGACCAAACCTGTAACACTTGCATCTTTTTGCAGCTCTTCTAAGCCCTCAGGGGCAACATCTTCAGGAACAACTTCTTTGTTGTCTTTGACCTGGGTCCTGATCTTACACAGGTGTGTATCAACAGTGTCTTAATTGAAAATAGAATTATATGGAGTAAACTTGCTGTAACCCGGATCAGGACTGTTTCCTTTTGATATTAGTGGGAATTCCATGTGTGAAATGAAGGTAGAATTTAGTCTTTCATGTTCAATGCCTTATGTAGTGGCAATTTTGTCTGATTTATGCAATTCCTACTCTCCTCCAGCCATTATTCCATGATGCCATACACTAGCCCATGCAAAGTAATCTGTAATCTTTTTGAGACTACCCTGTCATCTCCACCTTAATTTTAAACATATGCTTAAATCCCATTGTAGTCAATGGGACTCAAACATGCCCAAAGTTAAACATGTGCTAAAGGTCATTGTTGAATAGGTGTGGACTGCTCAGTCGGTGCCTATAAGTGGAGCTGAAATGCAGTGAAGGGAAGTGAAAGTCCAAAACCACTATAAACATGTTCCATTGTAATCCTTTTTTTTTTTTTTTTTGGCTGGGGATTTAGAAAATGTAGAAGACAGTACTAAATATTTAATACTGAGTAGGAGATTCTTCGTTTAAACCGGAGATGACCCAGAAAGCAAGAGAAATTCACAGGCTGAGCTTTACACAGCATTAAAATACACTTTGTAAAGGCACTAATTTTTGTCAAGAGACGCCTTTCCCATGCCCACCATCCCCTTCCCTATCATGTGTTTGTGAAGATCCGAGTCCTTTTTCTGTGCTCGAGGAAAGAACATTGTGACAATACCTTGCAACCAAGAGACTGCTTTGGCCACCACTTTGGGATGCTCCTACCACCAGACAGTGTAGTCAACCTCAGTTTCAAGACTGGGCCTGTTTTGGTAGTAGTGTCATGTGTCGCAGGTCCCAGAAGCTGGCTGAGAGAGAGCCTTACTGTCTGCGCCCTTCCATCGCCCTACAAGGCTAGACAAGGAAACTACAGCTGACGCCCTGCAAACAGAGGATGCACAGTGGGATCAGCTGACCAGCAACAGGCAGCTAATTGGATACCTCATAGCATAAAGCTTCTTGTTCCTGCCACACCTCTTGTCTGAGCAACTAGTTGCTAGGCCTGCTGGTGGCCAGACCCCGGAGACCAAGTTCCTGCCTCCTCCCCTGGTTCCCGCTCCTTATTCCTGTTACACCTACTTATTCCTGGTTTCTGCTTCCTTGCCCTGACTCCATTTACTGACCCCAGCTTGACCCTGGGCATGATTTCTAGCTGTGACTCCAGCTGTGATCCTTGGTGTGGCTTCTAACCTTGATTCTATTCTAGGCTCTGACCACTAAGTCATACCACCCACAAACTGCTCTGTAGGCTTAAGTGGAATCTAAGTGGCATATGAAAGCCTAACATGCACCCTGTTCACTGGGAGCAGAAGGCCAAGCAGAGGTCCATGCACCATCATGTAACACCTTTTTTGAGAACTTAAGTGGTGCATATATCTTATGTGGGGCTTTTTACAGAAGGGTGAATTTCATCCTATATGTGGCTTTTCGATTGGGAGTGGGCAGCTTTTTACACAAATATTCAATGTGAGTTGACTTTCTTTTGAGCTAAGAGCTTATCTAGATGTGCAGTTAGTGCGTGGCAAGCTGGAATGTAAATCTACAGTGCACTAGCATGCTATGCGTTAAATGTCCATGTGGACCTTGCTTCCATGCACTACAATTTCCTAGTGTGCATTGGCCTACTCTACCACCGTTTCAATGCGGAAACTAAGAAAAAGCATACATTGTAATAGACAATTCCCCCTAAGGGTATGTCTACACTACCTGCCGGATCGGCGGGCAGTGATCGATCCAGCGGGGGTCGATTTATCGCACCCCCGAGTGCTTTCCCGTTGACTCCTGTACTCCACCGCCACGAGAGGCACAGGCAGAGTCCACGGGGGAGCGGCAGCAGTCAACTCACCGCAGTGAAGACACTGCGATGAGTAGGTCTAAGTACGTTGACGTAACTTAGATCGGTTCCCCCCCCCCCCCCCCAGTGTAGACCAGGCCTTTGAAAAGTATCACTTAATAGAATCTTTTCTCTTTTCTTGTGGATGGCAGGATGGGTATCTGATGTCTCAGAACTCAGCAAGCTTGGACTTTCTGCAGCATTTGGACTGGATAAACGGGGCGTTTTGTTTTGTTTTATTTTATATGATGCAAATCGAACCCAAGCCAACTGTTGTTGAGGTTCAGAAAACTTTACAGTGAAGTAATAAATGTCAATTTGCAGATAGCCAAGATTTAAAAATGATAGAAGTGTTTAATCAGTTTAGATTGAAGTACCTAAGCCATTGAAGTGTCTTTATAGGAAATATTTACCTCCAGATAAGGGTAATGAAGCATTTCAGAGATGCTAGAGGATGTGTCATTAGCAACTTCAATAATAACCAAGGATTTTAATTTTCAGTTGCCACAGATCAATTGGAATATTCAAGCACTGAATGATGAAAAGGGAAGGGATTGTGTTAATGTTAACAGAGGATCCGTTTTTATATTCCGGTGTGTTAAGGGACAACTGGTAAGGGTTACAGTTTAGAATCTCCGCGCCTGTAAAGAATGTATTGTAAGGGAAGAAACTATAAAGGGTGCTGTCATTTGGGAATTGATTTGTATTGTCTTAGTGCCTAGGAGCCTCAGTCATGGACCAAGACCCCATTGTGCTAGGTGCTGTACAAACACAAAGCAAAACAGACAGTCCCTGCCCCAAATAACTTACAATCTCAGTAGTGATCTAAATAGGCTCATACTCTAATGTGGTTTCAAATTTCAGCTACTGGAAGTGATTTTTGGACACAAATAGAAGCAAATTAAATCAGTTAGCACTGAGTTCTAATCCTGATTCTGATAGTGTGTGACTGTGACCATCGCAATTTTCTGAATCCAGTTTTCCCATCTATAAACTGGTGGGTGGTGGTTGTGGGAGGCTTTTAATTATTAGCCCTGCCCACTCAGCCTAAGTGCTGAGACTAAGTTTAGGTTATTTCCCAACTGTCACCAGTAAATAGAAGTTTTGGAGGCCAAATTCTGCTGTTGGTTACATCTATGCAACTCCATTGTCTTCGGTTGTTTCCCTTTTGTGACACCTCTGTACAGGGCCAGCTCCAGCATTTCTGCCGCCCCAAGCAAAAAAAAAAAAAAGCCGCAATCACAATCGCGATCGGCGGCAGCAATTAGAAAAAGAAAAAAAAAAGCCGCGATCAGCGGCGGCAGTTCAGCAGCAGGTCCTTCGCTCCTAGAGGGAGTGAGGGATCTGCCGCCCCCGAATTGCCGCAGGTGCCGCCCCTCTCCCTTGGCCGCCCCAAGCACCAGCTTGTTAAGCTGGTGCCTGGAGCCGGCCCTCCCTATGTATGATGTCTTAAAGGAGATTCGTAGCATGAAATCCTGGCCCCATTGAAGTCAGTGGCAAAAGTCATTGACTTCAACGGGGCCAGGATTCACCTATGCATTTTAAGGCTGGAAGGAACCATTATGATCATCTTTTCTGACCTCGTGCATAGCACAGGCCATATAATTTTACCCAGTAGCCTAAGTTCCAATCTGTAGCACAGGTGTAACTGATTGAAACTTACTAAACGACTTTGGTGATGATGCACAAGAAGGAATAGAATGCAGCTCCCTTTCTGAATTGTGTGGGCTCTGCAGGGATAATAGGAATAAAAAGTAGTAAAAACTTATTTTTATGTTCCATGTAAATAGATCTGACTCTGAATACACACAGAGCAGATCTGTTGAGTAGGAAGGTGCAATTTTTACATAATCACTTTCAAAATAGAACGTATCAAATTCCATATAGACATCTAATTTTTGCTTAAATACATTAGTACCATTTGACTCCACTACCTAAGTAGGATGTTCATTCCAGCTGTTCTCGTTAAAATAATACAATTTTAATTTCTGCTTACCTACAATGCCTCTTCACTTAAACCTGTGTTTCCTCTAATTCTGGTCTCCTCAATGTCCTCAGATCTTCAAGTTCAATTTTATAATCTTTTGAGAGTGTAATTACTTCAATCCCGTCCTCTCTGAAAACAAAGTATCCCCAATTTTTTTTTTATAATATCGTCTCATCCGTAAATCCCTCCTTTCAACTTATCAATTTATTTGGCCTATGCTTACTGTCTTCTACTTTGATGGTCAGAAATGGACACTGTATTTCAAATGCAATCTAATCAGTGCTACGTAAAATGACATGCTATTAATGATAGCACAATATCCTTGGATTAATATAATATACCCTTCATTGTTGCCTTCTTTACTACTAAATACAGTCAATCAAAAATGTAATGTTTGAGTCTACCAGTACACCCAGCACCTTTTCCTCTGTCACGTTAATTCATTTGATGTAATTTAAAACTGTATTTACTTTGGGCATTATTTCTTCCTAAGGGCATCATTTTACATTACATTTCATATTCCACCTCTGAGTCTGTTTGCCTAATCCATCCCTCTAAGTCTTAACTATTTTCTCTATTTTGATATTATCTGCATATTGTATCTTTGTCTGAACTAGTAAAAAAAATACAAGACCAGTTCCTGTTGGTCAGTTGGCAATACCAGTTCCAGTACAGAACCCCATGGTGCTCTGCCTCACCAAATTCCACAAAGAATACATATCTTTAATTCCCATTCTGTTTTCTACCTACTAATCAGTCCCCAATTCATTTTAATAATGTATTACCTAACCCAGTGGCTCTCAATCTTTCCAGACTACTGTACCTCTTTCAGGAGTCTGATTTGTCTTGTGTACTCCCAAGTTTCACCTCACTTAAAAACTACTTGCTTACAAAATCAGACATAAAATACAGAATTGTCACAGCACACTATTACTGAAAAATTGCTTACTTTCTCATTTTTACCATATAGTTGTAAAATAAATCGATTGGAATATAAATATTGTACTTACATTTCAATGTATAGTATACAGAGCAGTATAAACAAGTCATTGTCGGTATTAAATTTTAGTTGTACTGACTTCACTAGTGCTTTTTATGTAGCCTGTTGTAAAACTAGGCAAATAACTAGATGAGTTGATGTACCCCCTAAAAGACCTCAGTGTACCCCCAGGGGTATACGTCCCCCTGGTTCAGAAGCACTGACCCAACCCATATTTTGTTGGTATACACATTAATACATTGTGTAAAACTTCTGAAAATGTAGACGTTATGGAGAAGTGAAAATTCCTCCTATTATTCTGGTCAGTTACCTTCCTCTTGTAAACCTAATTGTATCACTTCTTGACCTCATCAGAATGAAACCAATCCACCTCAGAGTTCCAATGGCACATCTTACCCTGGGAAATAATGTTTCTAGAAAGCTTGGACCAAATCATACAAAGTTTCAGAGATACCAAGCTTTTAAAATTTCCCTGTCATTCACATTCTCCCAAAGCTTTTTTAGGCTAGAGATATTCCTGAGATAGATTAAACTGTATAAGGAATAGATAAGGTTGTCTCAGAATTTGTGTTTCTAATGTGGTGCAATGAGTTGGATAATTTTAATTCAAGCATTTCCATACTTTGGAATGTTCTGTGTAGTTTATAAAGATGAACCTTAACTTGACATTTGCATATTATCATGTATGGGTTTTGAGTTCTCTTAAGGGTATTTCTTGTGAGTGAAAGAATCCATCATTTAATTTAATCCTTAACTTCCGGTTAGCAAAATTTTTACTGGGAACATTAATACTTCCCATCTATCTAGACCAATGGTTCCCAAACTTGTTCCGCCGCTTGTGCAGGGAAAGCCCCTGGCGGGCCGGGCCGGTTTGTTTACCTGCCGCGTCCGCAGGTTCGGCCGATCGCGGCTCCCAGTGGCCACAGTTTGCTGCTCAAGGCCAAGGGGAGCTGCTGGAAGCGGCGGCCAGTACGTCCCTCGGCCCGCGACGCTTCCAGCAGCTCCCATTGGCCTGGAGCAGCGAACCGCGGCCACTGGGAGCCGCGATCGGTCGAACCTGCGGACGCGGCAGGTAAACAAACCAGCCTGGCCCGCCAGGGGCTTTCCCTGCACAAGCGGCGGAACAAGTTTGGGAACCACTGATCTAGACTAATAGCTATATTTAACGTGATTGATCTTTCACAAATTCTTCTTTAATTTCAATCTTCTGATTTTAAGTATATATTTTATTGCATTTTACACCCAATTCACCCTGCAGAGCCAACACGCTTAGAGAGAAGAAGCTGGATTCTAGTCCTTCCTGTGTATCATCAACAAAATTGATGACTGAATTCCAAATACAGTACACTCCCATTATCTGAATTGCCTCGGAGACATCCAAACATTCTGCATAACTGGGTGTTCGGCTAACCAGAAGTCCTATTAACTAACATACCGGTAGGGCTACATGGGGGACCATGGTGTAGATTCAGATAACTAGGATTTTTGGTAAAGGAAAGCTGGATAATTAGAATTATACTGTAGATACAGTTGTTTTAACCCACTGAAGGCAATGGGGGTTTTACATATGTGGCTGAGGGCAATGGGGGTCACTAAAGATTTGCATGCAGAATCTTTATTCCTGGTGACGAAGTTTGCCAAAAGAAAAGAACCCAGCTTGCTGCTAAGAGCTCAATGTGAGTTTGCAGGGCTGGGAGTTAGAAAATATTCCGCCCCCCCTCTTTTTTTTTGGCAAATTGAGCATATTTGATACAGAAATCATCGAAACTTGGGGCCTCATAATGCCATTTTAAAGTCACTTTTCAGAGTAGAACCTCACTTTTAATTTTGTTCTAGAATAAAAGGGTGTGTCTCAGGGTTTTTAGGGGAGGAATAATCTGTTTGAAAATGTAAGGTGTATGTGTATATATATGTATATGTTTTTCTTTCTAGAGACTCCAACAATGTCCCATTTCAACAAAGCCGAGCAAGATGACTGGATGACTGTTTATCTGAAGTATCTCTTGTTTGTGTTTAATTTCTTCTTCTGGGTAAGTGTGACTTCTTGGTAATTCTACGGAATAAACTTGTTATAAAGACACCTTTTGTTTGCTCACTTGTCTAACTTGAAATTACTTATTTAGGATTAAATTTGTTATGTTCTACATAGTGGAACTGGAAGAAGGCATGGAGCTGGCTAGGTGGGTGCCCAACAGTTGTGTTCAGTGATGCTTCATAGCCCCAAGGGATCATGATAAACTGGGTAGGGTTGTGGTTAGGCAGCATATGTTGCTGGTAACATCTGAGGTCCTGATTCAGCAGGTCATCTCTATTCAGCAAAGCATCCTTAACTTTAGGCAGGTGCTTAATCATTGACTACAATGGGACTTAAACAAATGCTTAAAGTACTTTGCTGAATAGATATGGACTTAAGCGTATATTTAAATGTTTTGAGTTGATATCAGTGGGAGTTAGGCTCCTAATATGCTTAGGCACTTAAGAAAATCCCACTAATCCTAAGTGACTTTCCCACAGGCACTCAGTATTTTAGTGGCAGAGCTGCTCAGGGTACGTCTACAATGCTGTTAAACACCAGTGGCTATCCTGTGTCAGTTGACTCGGGCTCGCGGGGCTCGGGCTATGGGGCTGTTTAGTTGCCATGTAGACGCTTGGGCTGGAGCCCTGGCTCTGGGGGCCTCCCCGTCCCAAGGCCTGGGTTCCAGCCTGAGCCCGAATAGCTACACCACAGTTAAACAAACCCAAAGCGCGAGCCCGAGTCAGCTGACTCAGACCAGCCGCCATGTTTAATTGCAGTGTAGATCTACCCTCTGGGTCAAATTGTGAACCCCTTGCTCATATTGGTGAGCACTGACTCCTCACGTAAATAATTACTCACCAGTGTGACCAAAAAGTTCACAGTCTGGCCCTAAGCAAATAAACCCCTCATCCGTTCACAGTCCTGTGTGTGCACTGAGTGAACAAGGACTCTGAGTATGCCTACTCTGCAATCAGAGGTATGGTAGCTTGCAGGAGTAGACAGACCTTAGCTAGCTTTCATTTAGCTAGCTCAGGTCCTGAAGCTGTGAAACTGCGGCAGTGCATGCTTCAGTGCAGGCTGTACAAGCCAGGGCCGGCTCTAGGTTTTTTGCCGCCCCAAGCAAAAAAAATGTTGACTGCCCCCCATCCCAGCCCTGGGCTCCTTGCCGCCCCCCCCCGCTGCCCCCCCCCCGGGCCCCCCCCCCCCCCCCCTCCTGCCCCCCCAGCCCTGGGCTCTCTCCCCCCCCCCCCCCCCCCCGTTCCCTCCTTCCGCCACAGCCCTGGGTCACCGGTAACTCACTCCCAGGGCAGGTCATTCAGCAGGAATTTTAGGTGAGCACATAACATAGAAAGGATTGGTTCCCATATGGTTACAGAACTGCAGTAAAGTGGAACAATTTTCAGCTTTTGTGATTGGAGGATATCTGGATGCATATTATAAGACTACAGAAGACTTATATTGCAGAAGCAGCTTTTCCTCTCCTGGAATTGACACCTCCTCATCTATTATTGGGAGTGGACTACATCCACCCTGACTGAATTGGCCCTGTCAACACTGGTTCTCCACTTGCGAAGTAACTCCCTGCTCTCCATGTGTCAGTATATAATGCCTGAATCTGTAACTTTCACGCTATGCATCCGAAGAAGTGAGGTTTTTACCCACAAAAGCTTATGCCCAAATAAATCTGTTAGTCTTTAAGGTGCCACCAGACTCCTTGTTGTTTTTGTAGATACAGACTAACACGGCTACCCCCTGATATTATAAGACAGACCTACATAAATGAGGAAAAGTTGAGGTGCCTTTATTATTCTTTTCTTCCATTCTTTCTTTCTATGGGGAATTTGCCAATGCAATATCACTGTCTTCCCTTTAAACAAACAAACAAACAAAAAGGCAATGGCTGTTGAAAATAGCAATTCCAGTCCTAATAACCACTGGGAAGCATTTCTTGCTCAATTTTATCCTACTTTTTCTACAGCAAGTTACAGTGGATCAGTATATTTGATTTGGGAGAAATGAAGTAACAGCTGCCCAAACTGAGCTTGAGCACTCCTGAATTTTGAGGTGTTGAAATCTGGAAGGCAGGTGCTGGGGCGGGGGGGGGAAGGGGGCTGTGGCTCCGTGGGGGAGCACGGCAGCATGTATGCAGCAGCGTGTCTGGCACTGCGCGGAGCCAGACATGCTGGTCTGAGTGGCACGGTAAGGGGGCTGGGGGGTTGGATGGGGCGAAGATTTGGGGGGGCAGTCAGGGGCAGAGAGAAGGGGGGGTTAGATGGGTCAGGGATTGTGGGGGCAGTCAGGGGACAGGCAGCAGTTGGATAGGCATTGGAGTCCCAGGGGTTTGTCAGGGGACAGGTAGGGGGTGAGGTCCTATGGGGGAAGTTGGGGCGGTTTCAGGAGGGGGCAGTTGGGGACAAGGAGAAGGGAGGCTTAGATAGGGGGTGGGGTCCCGGGAGGGGGTGATCAGGGGGCTGGGGGGGTTGGATGGGTTGGGGTTTCTGTGGGGGGCAGTCGGAGGGGGTGGATGGTGGCAGGATGGGGCTACCCTTCCTCCCTGTGGAGTGTCCTGTTTTTTTAATGTTAAAATATGGTATCCCTGCCCTTCAGAGTGCAGCTCTACATTCATAGCAAGCGGCAGCATGAGGTCTCAGCTACCTCACTCCCTCCCCCTCTTTCCTGTTGGTAGTGGCCAACGGAATGCTGGGAAATGTAGTTCTTTCCCTGCTCCAGGGCTGGCTCTGTAGGCAGGGAGCTAACCAAGGAACTACAGCTCTCAGGGCCCCCTGTTAGTTCTCAGCTCCCATGCTGGATTCCTGCCGCCCCTGCAAATGGGCTGCCCCAAGCATGTGCTTGCTTTGCTGGTGCCTAGAGCCGCCCCTGTACAAGCCCACTTAGAACCCTAGATAGTCAATTATGGGGCTAGTCTGTGCTGAAGCACACACTGCTGTGGGTTCATTGCTCTGGACCCAAGCTGGCTAAATTAAAGCTAGCTCATGTATATCTACATGAGCTGCAATCCATAATTGCAGTATAGACATACCCTTAAAATCCCCTTATCAGGGTAGGGAGCTACTGTTGCTGCTTGGACTTTTATTTCTTCACTTACCCCTAATGACAGTGGCTGAACAGGAGTGTGCATTTTGGGGTTTTTTTCTTAAGCCCTATTCATAGGAGACTTTACACTTTTTATTTATGGTTGCAATAGATGAATTGCTCTTTGAGCTGTATTTATATTTTTGATGTGTTATTTTACGTAGGGTAAATTTGCCACATATATAGTTTGCCTTTTATTAAACAGTACCAAGGCCCACTTTGCATAATGGATATCTTTAGATTTTCTAAAAACTATTCCTAATTCTATTGGGCTCTGTTTAAAAGAGAACATTTGATTTCTTTGTGCTCTGTTCATCTCCATAAAAATGCCTTCTAACAGGTGGCTGAGAAAGGAAGGCGAGTGTGTAGAAAAGCATATAGTTCCTGATTCCACAGGACCTGAAAGTTGTGGGGTTAAATGAAGGGCTTCCCTTGCTTCCTCACTATTGTCAGAATCACTTTTATCCACAGCTTACTTGGAGGCTTTTCATGCCGCTTACATATTGCGTCTGTTCACTCTATCCCTTAGTACATCATTATATTTAATCTTAACAGCTGTTCAAGCTTTCGAATCTTCTTTTGATCTACTTGACTCCAAATAGAACTTGGTGGTTCTTATATCAATTTCTTTCGAAAAAGATGTTAAAAAGCTGTGTGCAAAAACTAATGAACTGCAAATTATATCTGATAGTTTGAAGACTAGTGGGTGTGTTAATAAAGGACAATCCACTACACCACATGAAAGAAGAGGTTTTTGAAAATCATACTTAAGCTTTTAGTATTACAAGGATAGTTTTGTTCAAGACTTAAATCGTTTGGATGTTCATGTTAAGTTCCTCTTGTTTCTGGAACCAAAGTTGGAGAAGACATTTGAGCCATCATTGAAGATTACTAATCTTTTTCCCGATGCCTTCTAGATTCTTTCAGACTTCGCATTTTAATTCAGTTTTATGTTGTACTTAGAGAACAACTTTCATGCCGCTAGTTGATGGGGAGAGAGTAAGGCGCTTCAAGTTGGGCAAGCCAAAATGAAGTAACCTCTAATGAAAGGCCACTTCTTAACATCTCTCCTGATGGTGCTCCATAGAATCACAAAAAAAGCAGCTACTGGTGTTAAAAATCTGAGCTTGCATATGTTTGTTTATGTCAGTGCTTCTTTCTGCATAACATAGAGTGCATGCAAACGTCGGGTACAGATGGAAAGAAACTTCTGATTTTTTTACTGCAATGATCAGTAAACCTTTAAATGTCTCACCTGCTGAAATAGAAATACCTACTATTGAAAGTCTAGATGGGCTAGAAAATAATTCTACAATAGCTTCTATACCTCTGGATTTCAATAGTATACTAGGCTTTGCTTTACCATTTCAGATATATTAACTAAGCACTGCTTTTTAGCCAGCATGGACAGCATTCTTCTCCTGTCACTTTTTTTTTCTTCTCTTCAGACTTTATTGGTATGGAGCATTCTGAATTGGCTGAAAATGTTTTGAGAGCTGTGTCTGAAGTATTTGTCAGTTTTGTTATATGTTTTATTTTTCTATCTTTGAAAATTTTCTCTTTGAAATTTGCCAGCTGGGTGACCTAGGGCAAGTCTCTTCACCTCTCCATTCACCTCAGTGTCCCTATCTATAAAATGGAGATAATGATATGGACTCGGACTGTTGATTAATTGCAGTTAACTCACGCGATTAACTCAAAAATATTAATCGTGATTAAAAATTAATCACACTGTTAAATAGAATACTAATTGAAATTTATTAAATATGTTTGGATGTTTTTCTACATTTTTAAATATATTTATTTCAATTACAACACAGTATACAACAGGGGTCGGCAACCTACAGCACGCGTGCCGATTTTGAGTGGCACGCTGCCTGCCCGGTGAGAGGAGGAGGGGCGGAGGGGCCGGAAAGCACCACACTGTGGGGTCCCGGCCCCCGGCCCCACTCAGCCCCCCCGCCCACTGCTCTCCCCTGCGGGGGCAGGAGGCAGAAGCTTGGTCCTGCGGCAGCCACACTCCCCCCCACCCATTTCTTCCCACAACGTGGTGCATTCTCCTCCTCCTCCCCCCTCTCCCTGCCATAGACGGCTCTTGCGAGGGGGAGGGGGAGCCGAGCCGAGCGGCAGCGTGCTCGCTGCTCCGTAGAGGAGGCAGAGAGAGGTAGGGACGGAGCCTGGGGGAAGGGGGTGTAACAGGGCATATCCCTCCCAGCCCCCTGCCATGAGCTGCTCAGGGCAGGGGGATGGGAGCACCCCCACGAGCCGAGCACCCCAGCCTTCTGCCCTGCACCCCCCACACTCCCCCTAGCCCTCTGCCCTGCACCTCCCCCCAACACCAGCCTTCTGCCCTGCACCTCCACACACACCCCAGCCCTCTGCCCTGCACTTCCACACACCTCCCAGCATTCTGCCCTGCACCTCCACACACAGCCCAGCCCTCTGCCCTTAACCTACACACACACCCCGGCCCTCTGCCCTGAACCCCCCAACACCCAGCCTTGTGCCCTGCACCTCCACACACACCCCAGCCCTCTGCCCTGATCCTCCCCCCACACACACCCCAGCCTTCTGCCCTGCACCCCCACACACACCCCAGCCCTCTGCCTTGACCTCCCCCAACACCCAGCCTTCTGCCCTGCACCTCTACACACACCCCAGCCCTCTGCCCTGATCCTCCCCACACACACACCCC